>NC_086447.1:328462767-328800267 GCF_028390025.1 Pseudophryne corroboree | reverse complement strand
CAAACATAACCACTGGCCGGTAATTGAAACACATCAATATATTATTTTAAAAAACATGAAATATGCTCTTTTCTGTCTGAACACTATTGATAAAATAGACAAAAGCTCATTCAGCAATATCCTCTATAGTGTATGTTTTGACTGCTATATTAAATCAGTCCACTTTGACAATGTAGCAGTCCATTCAGATATTTAAAAACACTGTATCACTGTAGAAATAATGTAGCAGCGTGACACACTGCACGCTGATAAATCCAGCCAGCAATAATCACTGGTAGCTGCAATAATGGGTTTCAATGACAACAACGTGACAGGAAGTCCATTCAGAAATTGGGATCCGTTGAAGCTAAAAGGATTAATTCTTAAAAGTGTCCGGGTTCAGCGGCTTCATCAGAATGACGAAGCCGCTGAACCCGGAGGGAGGCGGGGAAACGCGTTAAGGACTCATATATCTCCGCTCCATACCACTGCCAACTGTACTGCTCACCGCCAGTAATATCTTCAGATCTACACGGATGATTCCCTCCAGAGATGACTGCCCTTAAAGGTTAAAAGCACCAGCAGCCGGGAGGAGTTCACTGTGATCTTAATGCTGGAAGAGAGCGATGAGCATACATATTCTGTCTGGCCAGACACTTTTAAGAATTAATCCTTTTAGCTTCAACGGATCCCAATTTCTGAATGGACTTCCTGTCACGTTGTTGTCATTGAAACCCATTATTGCAGCTACCAGTGATTATTGCTGGTTGGATTTATCAGCGTGCAGTGTGTCACGCTGCTACATTATTTCTACAGTGATACAGTGTTTTTAAATATCTGAATGGACTGCTACATTGTCAAAGTGGACTGATTTAATATAGCAGTCAAAACATACACTATAGAGGATATTGCTGAATGAGCTTTTGTCTATTTTATCAATAGTGTTCAGACAGAAAAGAGCATATTTCATGTTTTTTAAAATAATATATTGATGTGTTTCAATTACCGGCCGGTGGTTATGTTTGTTGGTTTTATTAAATTGTATTTGTTATCTTTTGAAATGAAGCAATACATTTTTGCCCAATCTATATGCGCTACAATATCTTTGTTCTACAAATATAGAAAGCTCCAAGCACATTATATAAATATATCACACTATATCACAGGATTTTAAGAGTTCATTACCAGGTTACTTACTTACCATGGCTAATTGGTTCGCCAGGGGCTATCCAATTAGCCCCGATGCGGTGCGCTCCTCCCCCGATGTGGCACGTATCATAGATTATGCTTCACAAGCCTGAGGCACGCAAAGCATAAGCCACGATAAGTGCCCCCTAGATCTGCGATAAGTGCTGTGATAATACATAGGTCTGCAGCATTTTTTCTTATCCCCCATACAATTAGGTCCCACAAAAAAAAAAAAACATTTTTCATGGAACCTAATTGGTTAAGGGGTATAAAAAAATTGAAAAACACCCATTTAAATTATGCTGTAGGTGGGTTAAAAAAAATACAGTGGCCACAGGGTAGGAAGGAGGGGGGTACAAAAAAGGAGTTTTTAGCAGGGGGGGTTGGCTTATAAAACATGGCTTTTTTACTACAAAGGTAGAGTGGGGATGCTACTATTAAGATTTAATACCACTGGCCTATGGCCTGGGGGTGGGGGGGAGGGTGCAAAACACTTACTAGATAAATCTCTTTTTTAATAAAATATTTTAATATATTATTAAAAATACTTTTTAAACTTTACTAAGTGATAAAAAAACACTACAATTTCTGAGCGGTTTTGTGGGGAAAAAATTGTCAATTAAGTGGTTAATATGGCGGTGCGATGTAAATAAGTTGTAATAAATAACAACTTTTGACATTCAGAAAAATATTTGGACATATTCCCATGTGACTGAATAGGACACATTCTTAATGCCAGCTATGGTCCTCTGTTTTAAGTTGCTGTAAGCTATGATTGATTGCAAAGTCCTATTATACCCCTTTCACACCAGCACCTCTGAACACGGGTATTTGGCACATGAACGCATATAACCCATGTTCAGGTGCGGTCTGAAATTTGCCAGGGTTGAAATAATGGATCGAGTGACCCGGTATTTCAACCCGGCTCACTGTGCGGTGTGAAAGGGAGCCGGGTTGATGCAACCCATTTCCCATTCACTCTCTATGTACGGACGGTGCTTGGTGATCTCTAAGCGCCACCCCTGCCGCATTACCACTGACATCAGCCAGCCGGCAATATGCTGGGCTGCTGACTGCGGTGTGAAAGGCACCTGAGGTGGGTCGCATCCTATGAGCTTCCGAGTTAGGCTCCCGGGTGCGACCCGCCTCAGATGGTGTGAAAGGGGTATTAATGATACGCATTGTTTAATTAATCAACCCCTTGCCTTTTTTTAGCAGCTGAGCATGCCAAATTATGTAATGTTTTGTTGACCCTAGTAAATTTGACCTAAAGGTACTTTATTGAGTTTCTATAAGAAGCAAGTATTTTTTTTATTATTTACAATTCTTTTTGAGTATTTCTTAATGTTCTTTTGTTTATTACCCTTTATGGGACTAGGAATATTACTCCCTGCTGCTACTGTACACTATTTTTGTGTTTTACAAGTCAGCTTTGTTACAGAATGAACTACCCATTTTTTGTCTTTTTGTAGACATATTTGTGGCTACGCTAATAGTAGAATTCACCCTTACCTTGTTCTTCATATTTGGAAATTTCAAGAACATGTATGTTGTTTTACAGGTAAGCATATTTAAGACAAAATAATTGCTTATTGTTGAATTGCTGTGTTAGCGCGTGTGTGTGTGCGTGCGTGTGTGCGTGTGTGCGTGTGTGCGCATGTGTGTGTAAAAACCTATTTACATCACATTACTAATATGTTTTTCCTTCATAGCTTGCCTGCACACCAACCAGCTGGAGGATCCACATGTTAGTGATGTTGGTTATATGTCTTGTTGTGTCATTCGTGGTGGAGGTCAGTATCATTGTTATCTAATTGCAGTAGCTGTTTAAAAGAGTATAAGAAGGGTGAGGAGGATGTGACATTTCTACACAATTATGATCGCAAGGTGCTCTACCCACATTCATTCTTGTGGCATTCATGTGTGCAACACAAACAATAGAAAACAATGAAACCTAATACAAAACAAATATTCACAAAATTGTATTATTCAAGATTGATGGCTTTGATTGCAAATTCCAGGAAAGCAATTGTATTGCTGTTTGTCTGGGTAGGTTAAACAATTATAATACAACAATTTGTGATCATGCTCAAAATTTTAAGTATATATTTTAGAATATTTGTGAATTAGATGATAAAACAATATTGTTTATTAATGACATTGGCCCTCATTCCGAGTTGATCGCTCGCAAGGCGATTTTAGCAGAGTTACACACGCTAAGCCGCCGCCTACTGGGAGTGAATCTTAGCTTCTTAAAATTGCGACCGATGTATTCGCAATATTGCGATTACAAACTACTTAGCAGTTTCAGAGTAGCTTCAGACTTACTCGGCATCTGCGATCAGTTCAGTGCTTGTCGTTCCTGGTTTGACGTCACAAACACTCAGACACTCCCCCGTTTCTCCGGCCACTCCTGCGTTTTTTCCGGAAACGGTAGCGTTTTTATCCACACGCCCATAAAACGCCGTGTTTCCGCCCAGTAACACCCATTTCCTGTCAATCACACTACGATCGCCGGAGCGAAGAAAAAGCCGTGAGTAAAAATACTATCTTCATTGTTAAATTACTTGGCGCAGTCGCAGTGCGAATATTGCGCATGCGTACTAAGCGGAATTTCACTGCGATGCGATGAAAATTACCGAGCGAACGACTCGGAATGAGGGCCATTGTTCATTTCAAATTCAGAAAATCATATTTTGAACATTCTATTGGATAATTTTTTTGATTTGCGTGTCACTTGTTATATATAATTATATGATTTTAATCAATATAATTGGCTTTTATGTAAGAAGGAAAGGCATTTAAAGCTGTGTAGAACTTTAGTCCATTTTGCCTTGAATGTGGCTGGTCTCTGTCTTCTCTTAACTAATGAAGCTATTTGAGCCATGGTACAGGGGCACCTACTGGCTATATGCCTGCACTGATTGCTGAAGAGTGTGCCTGGGGTTAACTAGCAACGATTTCCGCAATAAGTTATCATTTATCTGTCTAGCACCTGGCCTTAAAATGCCCCAATTCTGTGAATATGTGTAGTGTTTTCCCATCCATAAAAATATCTACTGAAAGTATAAAGAGTTTGTAAAGCCCGAACTCAATTATAGTTAACACTCATACAACAATCAGGCAATAATAGCAATACAGGGAAGCAGAACCAGATTGATGCATACACAAGACAGTACCATACCACTTATCTTTGTTCTTCAAAGGATCTTATCTAGTGATGGCCTGCTTTCAGTGGGCACAACTGAACCGACCCAAAATGTTCAACAGCATTTAAAAATGGCATGTCCCGACTTCTGATCCATAATAATGTGTCTGGGATTCTAGTGCCCAACAGTCCAGTCCAGCACGAACAGTAATCTTTTAGTTAGTCCTGTCATTCAAGGCTCTCTTAGGTCTCCTGTCCTCACTCCGCTGCATCTAACTTTAGCTTCCTGTAAAATCCATTTTACACTCTTAATCCTGGTACTTAGCATCCGATTAGAACAGAGTGATCTCAGATCACTTTTGGCTAAAATGGGCAACCCCCCAGAGAAGGAGCATATTAAGAGAGGAGGGGACCTGTGTACAGTTTGGATCTGGGACCCCTCCTTTCTAGTCAGCAACATAGAGACTCTGGGCACTAGGGTCGCTAGTAGACCCTAGTGCTGTCCCAGTGTCTAGTGTGCTTGTGGTGGCCATTTTCTGGGTGATTTTCTTACTGCGCATGTGCAAAAGCTTGGGAAAATGTGCACCGTACCAGTTTCCTGGTGATTTTGGCAGCACTGCTGCCACCATCAGGGGACTCCAGAGAGGTAAGTACTGAAAACAATGCGTGCAGGGTGTGCGTTATGGGCCATACCTAGACCAAGGGGACCATGTGCACCATGCACACTGCACCCATTATAGATAAGCCACTACCCCAGAGATTAAAAGCTCCAATAGATGAAATAATACGTGAAACAATACATAAAATAGATGACAATATTGAAGAACAATGGGGAAGTGTTACTGGCCTTCTTTGTTCTTGGTTTAATATTAGAGGTTGAGTATCCCAAATCCAAATATTCCGAAATACGGAATATTCCGAAATACAGACTTTTTTGAGTGAGAGTGAGATAGTAAAACCTTTGTTTTTTGATGACTCAATGTACACAAACTTATTTTAAAACACAAGTTATTAAAAATATTGTATTAAATGACCTTCAGGCTCTGTGTATAAGGTGTATATGAAACATAAATTAATTGTGTGAATATAGACACTTTGTTTAATGCACAAAGTAATAAAAAATATTGGCTAAAATGACCTTCAGGCTGTGTGTATAAGGTGTATATGAAACATAAATGCCTTCTGTGCATAGACTTAGGTCCCATCACCATGATATCTCATTATGGTATGCAATTATTCCAAAATACGGAAAAATACGATATCCAAAATACCTATGGTCCCAAGCATTTTGGATAAGGGATACTCAACCTGTATTTGCTTAAACAGTGGTTCCTTAACCTCAATAACTAATAGTAGACCAAACACAGTTAAACATAACATATACAGCCCAAATGACTATTCAATACTATTACTGTATGCACAATTTAAAAGTTACTCTTTCATAAATGATAACCTATAGTGTACTTACAGAACAAACTTAAATTACATAATAAGAATAAATGTTACCATCCAATTTGTCAAGATTCGAATTATAGGAACAAAAACAAGAAGTTACAACCTTACAAATCTAGAAAATTCCCCTGTACATTATGCAACTATCTCATCAATGGTCTTATGTCTCATATCACATTTTTCTTTTTTTTAGGAATTTATCCTGGATAACAGAGCTCTATGGCTGGCTTTAAAAAGATGTCTAAAGTTAAAACCCGGAAGTAATTACAAAAAATTAAGGGCAATTTTGGAAGAGGACACCCAGTGGCCGCCCATTGGAACTACAGTCTATGGTGAAAGCAAGGTGGCCAATGGTGACTCTAAAGTTTACACTAATCCTGCGTTTGAACATGAAGATGTTGTACCAAATGGAAAAAATTTAACCTATGTGCTTCATGGGGCCTAGACACAGAAAAGAAGGACTTCTACCACTACAGTTCACAAGCTAATGAACATTTTGCGTAATGCACATGTGCTTTACCATAGCATGTGTAACCAACACCATACGCATAAGGGAAAAGCTAAATGTTATCAATCACACTCTACCTGTATGACTTTGTGATTATTGTCCCTGCTTTATTCATATCTTCATTTTATATATTTATTCACATTTGTTTTTATTTAGTTATTCAAACATTTATGGTCTGCTTTTCTAATCCTACTCTCTGTGCTAAAGGAGGGAGATATATATCAGTCCTGTCAATAGACATGTGTGGACCTTAATACAGAAGTAAAACTAAAAGCTAGTCATACTTGAAGATGGTAGGTTCCCATTAATTTGCATATTATTTATTGTACATACATTTTATACAATTTGTGCATTCACAAGTAAATACAATTATCAATTGTTCACAGTGAGATTGGTTTCTTAACTTGAACTTCTGCGTTAAACAATTATTTTTTCCGAAATAACAAAATAAAATACTGTATTTTGTTTGAGCAAAAATGCTAAAGTAGCATTCTCCAGTATATCATACACTAATGCAAAGTACCCAACAGCAACCCAATCTGCAAACACAGTATAAGACCTTTGTAAAGTTAATTGCTTCATTAGCCATTTACAATGGCTCCTTGTTAGAATTGCCTGACAGGATAAAATATGTTTGACACATCTACTAAAATGCATGTTGCCAAATAAACATGTGATACCATGGAACCCAATAGCAGAACCACAGCAGGTGCATCTGTTCCAGGGCCAGATGTGAGAGGGGCACAGCAATGACAAGTTGCTCTCCCTCCAAGGTCACCACTCTTGAGAAGAACTCCTCTCTACTGTCAATGGTTAGAAACCTTCCGAGCATGCACTGAATCCCACATACTCAGAATATTCTGTGGCTAGAACAGCATCACCTGAACCCTACCCAAATGTTGCTACTCCCCCTGTTTTATTTCTATATGTAAAATTCCAGTTTGTTTTCCAAAACTTAAATACCTCTGTCATGTAAAATATGTTGGATTGTGTTGTAAATAAATGCTTCTGATATGGAAACATATTGCTATCCAATAATAAATGCCCACCCAAATATTTCCAGTGCTATAAAGAAATGTATTTTATTTAAAGATTTTCAATTAAAGTACATGATATTGGGAGCCATTCTAATACAGAATACTGTCCCCTCACATTAATCTCTCTGACATTTATACTTGGAATGGCATGTTCATATCCCAAAACTTATTTGGTAATACCAGAACTTGGGCAGTACGGATGGTGTAATGGTTAGCATTACTGCCTCACCGCACTGAGGTCATGGGTTCGATTCCCACCATGGCCCTAACTGTGTGGAGTTTGTATATTCTCCCCGTACTTGCGTGGGTTTCCTCCGGGTACTCCGGTTTCCTCCCACAAACCAAAAATATACTGGTAGGTTATTTGGCTCCCAACAAAAATTAACGTGTGTGTGTGTGTGTGTGTGTGTGTGTGTGTGTGTGTGTGTGTGTGTGTGTGTGTGTGTGTGTGTGTGTGTGTGTGTGTGTGTGTGTGTGTGTGTGTGTGTGTGTGTGTGTGTGCATGTGGTAGGGAAAATAGATTGTAAGCTCCACTGGGGCAGGGACTGGTGGGAATGGCTAAATATTCTCTGTAAAGCGCTGCGGAATATGTGTGTGCTATATAAATAACTGGGAAAAAAACTGGTAACTATTAATACTAGAAACTGCTTGTCAGACCAACAGGCATTTTTTCTGACCCTGCCGATATCTGGGACACATACTGTTAGATATATCATAGTGCATGTCACCTGATATCAGCGCTCTGCCCTCAGGAAGGAGACATTTCCCTGTTTCTTCTCATGTGAAGAAACGGGAATTTCCATCAGTTGGCCACGAAAAGACATACACTGCCCGATGTGGCCGACATGACACTGAGAAAATATTGAGTCAGAGAGGCATGTTGGATGTTTTGGCATGCCCGACCAATCAATATTTTGGGGTCAGTCAGCCACCTACACGCTGCAATTTTCTGGCCGATTCAGTGATATGGCTGGATCTGATATCACATATCAATTTTCTGTATCGACTGACCTTCAGGTCTTAAAGTAATGATGGACTGTCATTTCTCTTTCCTGAGTTGAGTGGTTTGTGCCATAATATGGATTACAACAGTAGTAAAATAGGGGTGTCCATTGTGTACTAATCCTACCTCTGCACAACACGACTGATGGTCTCAAACACATTAAGAAGGCAAGTAATTCCACAGATTGACTATCGACAAGGCACACATGTTAATTCCAAACCATTCCAGGAGACTACCTCATGAAGCTGATTGAGAAAATGCCAAGAGTGTGCAAAGCTGTCATCTAAGCAAAAGGAATCTAAAATATAAAACATATTTTGATTTGTTTAACACTTCTTTGTTTACAACATAATTCCATATGTGTTCTTTCATAGTTTTGATGTCTTCAGTATTAATCTACAATATAGAAAATAATTAAAATAAATAAAAGCCATTGAATGAGAAGGTGTATCCAAACTTTTGACTGGTTCTTTATTAGAAACTTGTAATGCTTCATTGCTTTTAATTCACGCCTGTACTGGAATGCCTAAGTCTCTGCTATTATATATATATATATATATATATATATATATATATATATATATATACATAAATACCGATGCTGGGATCCCGACACCCACTGAAATACAGGCAGTTGGAATAATGAACGACAGCTGAAATTCCCACTCGGGAATGTACTGCCTGATGGTGAATATAACCCTGTGGCGACACTGTGCCCAAATAGTGGCAAGCGCAGAGAGTCCGTGAGGGGACACGCTGCGCTCACTACTGGTATTCCAAAGTGCATAGTGCAAAAATTTGCATAAAATGGTAAACTTTAGTAGCAGCATAATCCAAGCAGGTAAGCAGCCTTAAAAGGGATATCATGCTATTAGGTTTGAACTTTAAATTACATTTCTTTTTGTACCACTAGAGGTCAGTAAATCCACATTTCTTTAAAGTCTGGTAGAATTAAATAATTAACTCAGATAACATTTCTCAATGCTGTATTTCTTATCTTCTATATGCAAAGACTTACTGGACATTGTGTGTGGGGTAAAACTAGTCAAATCAGCAATCACATTATTGGTAACAGCATGTAAATTATTTACTGTGCTTATTTATTTATCCAGGAACAAATAATACCGTTGCCTAGGACATGGCATAGCTTTTCCAGAATTTACAGAATTTCTAGGATGACGTATCATTACTAGATTGAAATCTGACATACAGGACCGGTGCTAGGGTGCAAACTTTATATTTGCGCCTTCCCATATTTAATTAAGGGATAGCACGCACTGAATGCACGCACCACAAAAATGGGTGTAATCTCACAAGGAAGGGTAGTACCCCCAATTCAAATATGTTGCACAGTAGTACCCCTTAAACACATTATGCCACCCAGTAGTACCCATTATACACGTTATGCTACACAGTAGAACCCCTTATACATGTTATGACACACAGTAGTTCCCTTTATACACAAAGTCCACAGTAGTGCTCCTTATACACAATGCCTACAGTGGTAGTGCTGCATATAGACATACATAATGCCCACAGTAGTAGTGCTGCATATAGACATAATGCCCACAGTAGTAATGCTGCTTATACACATAATGCCCTCAGTAGTAGTGCCCCTTATACACATAATGCCCTCAGTAGTAGTGCCCCTTATACACATAATGCCCATAGTAGTAGTGCCCCTTACACATAATGGACACAGAAGGGGAGGGGAGAGAAGGGTGGGGGTTGCAGTGCTGAAGTACCTGCTGCTGCCTGTCTGTTATACAGGTGCAGTGGGTAGGAGAAGGAAGGAGAGACCTTACTCTGGAGATCAGCACCAGGTGGACTGAAGACTGAAAAGCTGTGATTCACGCTGCCAACTCTCCAGTCAGGCACAGCGGCAGCCAGCAACAACAGCGAACAGCAGAACCAGAGTCACATTATCATTTTGTTCTTCCCTGGAATGTCAGTATAGCCCAGCCTATATAATTTAACCACCATTAGCCATATTGATGCTGGCCTGTTGGTACATCTGGCAGACGCCTGACCCCCCCCCCCCTCTGAATCCAGGTGCACTTGTTTCTATGACACTTTTTAATTTTAAAAATATGTCACTCAAGACCTGTCTACAACTTTGAAGTCATTTGTTGTGTTACCTAAACCAACCAATTATACATTTCCTTCTAACTGTATCCCCTTCTGTCTGTCTCAACCGTCCATGGTTGTGTCTATGTTCCTTTCATGATCAGGACCAGGAAGTGACAGCACGAGAGGGCAGTAGATTACTTCCACCCTTACAACACCTAAATGTTTTATCCATTCTCCGTTCGTTTGAGGTTATTTTGTTTTATCTCTGCACCATTAGACCCTCGCAGGCCCGGTGTCTCGCTTCACTCGCTACAGGTTACTATTCCAAATAGTTTGTAACATGGACCCAGGGGATTGTGGGAAAGGTCCTCTCCACGAAGGGTAATTAGACGCTACCGTCTGTCTGTGCTTCTATATGTGCTCCAACCTATGCTCCATTCTGCGGTAGCATCTAGTTTTCCTTCGTGGAGAGGACCTTTACCATAAGCCCCTGGGTCCATGTTACAAACTATTTGGAATAGTAACCTGTGGCGAGTGAAGCGAGATACTGAGCCCGAATGCATGGCGAAAGAAGCAAGCCCGCGAGGGTCCAATGGTGCATAGATAAAATTAAATCACCTCAAACAAACGGAGAATGGATAAACATTTACAGATGGGTCTTCCGTTATCTTGACTGTTTCTGTGCCTAGACGGAGGTTTAGTCACGCCTAGGCGACAGCTTAGGTTGTATACACATCTCCACCACTGGGTGGCTAATGCTCCACTAAGCCAGTACTTTAGTTTGAATAGTGGCGGATTGATCTACAGTACAAGCTCTGGCAAATGGTCAGTGACAACTGTAATGTTAATATACAATCATGTACTGCATAGTGTACACACAGATGGTGACCAATGGTCAGATGGACAGAGTAAAAAAAAATAGTTTATTCAGATGCAAACAAATGTGTTAAAACACTTGTGAATGCAGATGCAACTAATGTGTGAAAGGAATAATATAGCTCATTGACTTTACAGTATATGCAGTGCACTAAATGAGAGTCCGAGTCCCCTAATGGCATAAATGAACACCAATGGGAAGGAATTGCTGTTGCATGTAGTTGCTGTAAGGGCGGAAGTTATCTACTGCCCTCTCGTTATGTCACTTCCTGGTCCTGATCACGAAGAGAAAATATACACAACCTCCGTTTTGCCTGTGTCTCTATATGTACTACTGCCTTTCTGTGCCCCCTTCTGCTTCTCTGTGCCTCTAACTGTATCCTCTTTCTGCCTATTTTCCCATTCTAAGTTATCCATTGTTTATTTCACCCCCTACCCCTGTGTTCTCAACCAGCCAAAGATACCCCATACAGCTGCATTCTATTCCCAGCCACTTTGACCTCCCCTTCCCATATTATCTCCCAGCCACTGTGTCACCCCCCCCCCAACCCCAATGTTCTCTCCCAGCCAGTGTCACTTCCCCACCTTAGTGTTATCTCTCTCTCTCCCCCATCCCCCACCGACTCAGTGCTGCCTGTTGAACTGAGCTGCTTACCTGATCCATTAGATGAGGTACAGCTGCTCCACTTCAGTGTCTGTGGTGGGCCGCCCATTGCAGTGACTTCCACTGGGCAGCGCAGGTACTGTAGCCTTCAATTCTCCCCCTCCGTGTTGTCCAGCCCGGGTCAGCCTACCACTCAAAGTACGGCAAACAGCAGCAAGCGGTGTCCCTCCCATTCCCACCCCTGCCCTGACGCTATTGGTTCCTGACCCTCCGCGACGCCCATACACTGCCCCTCCTCCAAAAGCACAGAAGCAGAGCTCTCTCAGCTCACTGTGACTGTGGCTGCCACTGCCTTGCTTCCACCGGCGCGGCGCCGCTCCGTCAGAAGTCAGAGTACAGCGCTACTGCTCAGCAGGGATGCAGAGCAGGGAGAGAGCCTCTCCGGTACAGTGCCTACCTGCTTTGCTTCCCTTTGCTGAGCGGGTTGCACCGGCTCTGCTGACATATGATAATAAGAGGTTTCAGATTATCTCAGACAATTTATTAAAACTGCATTAAAAAAAATCTCCAACACAGAGGGTGAATAACAAAAAGAAGGCTGTACAGTATGCGTAAGAACTAAGCATGCATCAAATGAACATAATTCCCTAAAGCAATTATTGAATTACTGGACCTTCTCCAATATATTTGAGTTGTCACTGAACACGTGCATTCAAAGCACTGAAGAATAAAACAAGTGCTGGTCTCAACCACAAATAAGTTTAACAGGAATTCATCTACGCATGTGAGCTTATATAAATGCTGAAACAATCAAGTGTTTGAGATGCTATTATACTTGGATTAAAAGGGAGAAACCAGTTGGACTGGTGAAACCTTTTATGCAGAAAGAAAGATAATTGCTTTAGTGCTATTAACACAAGGTCTATACTAATTGATAACAGGAGAGAGATAATCAGCTGTGTCTGTAACAGCATTCATAGCGCACATATTCAACATATTTGAAAATTCTGTTTTGGAGGGTACACAATATAAAGTCAGATTGAGATGAGGGAGCTGAGAGGAGGAGAGGGGGGAGACGGGGGAGAGCCGGGGGGAGACGGGGAAGAGCAGCGGCACCACCACCAGACCTCACGACAGCGTCCACCCGGCTCCAGCAAGCGAGACCTTGCTTGCTGGAGCTGGGTGGACGCTGCCGTGAGCGACGGCTGTGCCACATCCTCCTGTTACGCTGCTGTAGCTGCTGCTCTCCCCCGTTTCCCCACGGCTCTCCCCCCTCTCCTCCTCTCAGCTCCCTCATCTCAATCTAACTTTTTTTAATGTCAGATTGAGATGGTTGGAAACAGGGCCAAAACCTGTCGGATTTGGACCCGTTTCCAACAGAAGCACGCGGATCGGCAGCTATTCTGCTGATCCACGTGCTTTCCGACAAGTCAGAATTCCTAACTTGTCGGATAATTCTGGGGTGTATTGAATAGGTCAGAACCCCTTCCCACCTGAAAAAGTCTAAAACTGACGTTTTTCCGACAGATGACAGCTTTCAACTGCAATTGTATATACCCCTAACAGTCTCTAATTCCTGATTGACCATCTTCACTTGGCCATTGGATTGTGGATGATAAGCTGTTGAAAAATGTAACTTGACTTGCATGTCCGTAATAAAGCTCACCAGAACTTAGCTATGAACCACAATCCAACACGATCTCCAATGGAAGTCCATGTAGCCTGAAAATCTCCTGAAAAATATTTGAGCACGTTTGGCAGCAGAAGGAAGTCCAGTGAGTGCAATTAAGTAGGCCATCTTTGTAAATCTGTCCAACACGACAAGTATGGTATTGAACCCCCTCTTTTCTAGCAAATATGTAATGAAATCCATTGTCACATGACTTTATGGATGAACTGGAATTGGAAGAGGTTGAAGAAAGCCAAGTGTTGGAGAATGAGTAGATTTATGTTGTGCACATGTAGGACAAGATCTAATAAACTCACAAAAATCTTGTTTCATTGTACGCCACCAATACTTTGATTGCAGAAATGTAAAAGTCTTTAAAACCCCAGTATGTCCAGCAAAATGAGAAGAATGAGCCCAGGTAAGAAGATGCTTCCTTAAATATTGAGGAACATGAGACTTTCCAGGAGGTATTAACAACATGGTAGCAAAAGCAAGAGGATTTATAATGGGCCATTTTTGGGAGTCCTCTTCTCCTTCTTCGGATGAAAAAGATCTAGATAAAGCATTGGCCTTGGCATTCTGAGAACTTGGGCGATACTTGATACAGAAATTAAAATAGGTAAAGAAGAGAGCCCAACCAGCCTGGCTTGGGTTTAAGACAGAAGACAAATAAAGCAGGTTTTTATGATCGGTGAAGATGGTAGCTGTATGAAGAGCTCCTTCAAGCAAACATCTCCACTCCTCCAAGGCAAGTTTGATAGCAAGAAGCTCCTGATCCCCGATAGAATAATTATTTTCAGCTTGGGAGAATTTCCTTGAGAAAGAAATACAGGGATGTAACTTCCTATCCTCCGCATACTGGGATAGAACGGCCCCTGTTCCCACACTACTCTTTTGGATCCAAACTCCTGCAATCCCCACCACCAATACCCTCATCATCATTTTCCTCCTCAGTCAGGATCGAAAGTAGTCCGGTATCCAATTCCTACAGAAGGAGACCAGGAAGACTACTTGTAGTTTAACAACACAATTGACTATTCAACAATCCTTTGCAAGGAAGATGAAGTATGACAGCAGTCACCCAGTTGCAATAACAACTATGCTGGTGTTAGACGTGCGTCTGGTATCCGCCATTAGTGCAGTGGGATTTAGACAGTTGATTGACATACTGTATCCCTGGTACCAAATCCCATCTAGATTCCACTTCACTAGACAAGCAATTCCCAGCCTGTACAAGGACATTAAAAAAGTGTTATTAGTGTCCTTAGAAATGCCGTTGTAGCCACTGTCCACTTAACCACGGATATGTGGACAAGTGGAACAGGGCAAACTAAAGACTATAAGACTGCGACAGCCTACTGGGTAGATGTATTGCCTTCCGCAGCAGCAACAGCATCAGGAGCATCTCACAAATATGAACTTATTCAGAGGCAGGCTACGCTGTGGATAACCGGTTTCAGTAAGAGGCACACCGCTGAGAACCTCTTAGAAAAAATCAGGGAAATCATTGCACAATAGCTTACCCAACTTGGACTCTCCTCAGGATTTGTGATATTTGACAATGCCATTATATTGTGAGAGCATTACATCTGGGCCAGTTTTAACATGTCCCATGTCTTGCGTACACAATTAATTTAGTGGTGCAAAATGCCGGAGATGGTGTCGGTGGTCTGAAAGATTTGTGGACATTTTTGACATTCCACAACTGCATGTCAAAGACTGGAGCACTCTTGAATTTGCCCTGCCATCATCTGAAGCAAGAGGTAGTAACGAGATGGAATTCTACCCTTTATGGGTGTGGATCATAGGGTCAACCACGCTTAAGTCAACAGTCATTAGGTCGACCACTATTGGTCGACAGTGACTAGGTCGACACCTGAAATAGTTAGACGTGGTCATTAGGTCAACACATACAATGTCGGCATGGAAAAAGGTCGACTTGAGGTTTTTTTTTAAAAAGGTGTCGTTTTCTTCGTAAAGTGACCAGAAACCCCAATAAGTGCACCATGTCCCCTTGCATGGCTCGCTTCACTCGTTACTATTCCCAATCATAGTCCATGTGGATCGTAAAGTATAAAAAAGTTAAAAAAATGAAAAAATATTTAAATCATGTTGACATTTTTTCCATGTCAACCTAGTACACGTCAGCCTAGTGACCATGTCGACCTATAGACCATGTCAACCTAATACATGTTAACCAATAGTGGTCAATCTAATGACTGTCGACCTAAGTGTGGTCAACCTAAAGACCAGATACCACCCTTTGTATGTTCAGCGGATGGAGGAGCAGCAAAAGGCCATTCATGCCTACACATCCACCTATGGCATAGGGAAAGGAGCGGGAATGCACCTGAGTCAAGCACAGTGGAGAATAATTTCCATGTTGTGCAAGGTTCTCAAACCCTTTGAAGTTGCCACATGTGAAGTTAGTTCGGACACTGCCAGCTTCAGGGCTATCCTCTCATTAGGCTTTTGCAATATTGCTGGAGAAATTGAAAGAGGAGTTGAAATAAGTGATTCTGCTACGTATGTTGAACTTGTAGATGAAGCCCTTCATTCGCTTTGCCAGGATTTCTCCTTCATTTTCTCAGGAAAAGAGGGGATTCGAATCCTGGAAAAGAGAGTGACTTCTAGTGCTTGATTAAGCTCCTCTAGGCTGGAGAGGTAGCTGGTGATTGTACTCAAGATGATTTACGACATAGGGGGTAATTCAAAGTTGATCGTAGCAGCAAATTTGTGAGCAGATGGGCAAAACCATGTGCACTGCTGGGGGGGGGGGGCAAATATAATATGTGCAGAGAGAGTAAGATTTCGGTGGGGTGTGCTCAAACTGAAATCTAAATTGCAGTGTAAAAATAAAGCAGCCAGTATTTACTCTGCACAGAAACAAAATAACTCACCCAAATCTAATACCCCTTTTCCACTAGCTGTTTTTACCCGTGTTTTTGCACGGGGGCGCGCATCAACACGGATTTTTAGTAGGTGGAAACGGGTCAACACGGGTTGAGTGACCCGGGAATCCAACCCGGCTATTTACCTGGGTAGAACACGGTAATGACACGGATAGCGGTGCAGTGGAAACGGTCATTACACGTGTTTTCAGACCCGAGTAACGCTCTGAGACGCTGATTGGTGCTTCTGGGGCACTGGAAGATGATGTCATCCCTGGGAGACACGCTGGGCATATGCAGGCATTGAGGCAGCAAACAAAACACTCTGAAGTCGCGCTGGGTACATACAGATCTTTTTATTGCAGCAGCTTCCAAACAAACAGACAATATACAGCAGCAGAAGCTCCAGCACAGCAACATGGCTAGCCATATCTGGTCAGACACAGAGATCAAGGAGCTGCTTAATATTCGGGGAGAGGAAGAAATAAGAAGGCAGGTGACTGGAACAGTTAAGGATGCTATCGTCTACAAGAACATATCCCTTATGCTGGCAGAAAGGGGCATCCAAAAAACCCAGCAACAAGTCGTTAACAAATTGAAGGCACTACGCAGACAATTCACCAAAGTACACGACCATAACCGCAAGAAAAGTGGTGCTGGGCGTATGGAATGGCCATATTATGACCTATGCTATAGTGTCTTCGACAAAACTGCGATAACAAATCCCATAGCACTATCGTCATCCAGCTCTGCCAGTCGCCAGATGTCAGTCGACGAGGACTGTGACGAAACACAGCACAGCCTTCCCAGCTCACAATGCAACCCATCATCCCCGCTGCTTATATCGGACAGCAGTTTTGAAGACTCGACCGTCAATGATGATTCCATCAGTGCCACTATTGAGGACGTACCACAGTCTCAGGCGGAGACGTCGCAACCCCCCAAGACCACGACTTTGCGCTCAAATAGTAAGTATTACCATTACAAATACAGTTGCAGCAGTCCCTATATGTAAAGGCATGGTAATGTTGCAGAGTATAGCTAGTGTGCAGGTGGGAGAAGGCCACAAACACGTATATGCTACCACTGCTATTTTTTAATAGAATCATGGTAATGTTGCAGAGTATAGCTAGTGTGCAGGTGGGAGAAGGCCACAAACACGTATATGCTACCACTGCTATTTTTAAATTGTTGCTTACATTCTGTTTCATCTCCTTCACAGTCTACAACGTTCCACAGCGGAAAAAGAAACTGAACAAAACAGAACAAACGGTCAAAGCAATGAAGTCCATTATCTTGGATCACCTGCGTGAGGCAGATAGTGAGCTCAATGCCCAGGAAGATGCACGGCTTGAGAGATTCCTTGCGTCAGAAAAAGAAATGCATCAAACTTTTATGAGTCAGTTAATGACCATGCATGATAGGCAGATGACATTTTTTGAACGCACGTTTGCACGTACCATAGGGAATACCACACAAACACAACAGCAAGACACAGCCTACCCACAGCACCCATATGGTCCATACAACTATGAGCCTCCCTCAAATCCCCCAACACAAATCCCGCAGTCCTCAGAATTTCGGGTATATAGACAACTGCCCTAGAGCAGCGGGTTATAAAACAATGTTTGTGTTTTAAGGTTATGTTTGCACTGTATCCTCAACCCTGATACCTACAAATGCAAACATTATTTTGATTTTACAGAGTGCCCTGTTGGCACTTTAAAGTTTTATAGTGTTACCTCAGAAAATGGGCAGTGGGATCCAGATATTTGGGCTACCTTTTTATATTGTTACCTCAGAAAATGTGCGGCAGTGCGATCCAAATATTGGGGGTGACCCGATATCTGCCAAACCAAACATTAGGGTTTTTTTTATACAGAGTGCCCTGTTTGCACTTTACTCTTTTACCTCAGGGCAGGTGTCTTCACCATGTGGCCCTCTAGCTGTTGTGGAAACACATAGCAACACATGCTGGTACATGTTGTTCCACAACAGCTGGAAGGACACATGTTGAAGACCCCTTGCGTTATGTGGAATTTTCCATGTTTGCACTTAAATATTTTATAATGTTACCTCAGAAAATGTGCGGCAGTGCGATCCAAATATTGGGGGTGACCCGATATCTGCCAAACCAAACATTAGGGTTTTTTTTATACAGAGTGCCCTGTTTGCACTTTACTCTTTTACCTCAGGGCAGGTGTCTTCACCATGTGGCCCTCTAGCTGTTGTGGAAACACATAGCAACACATGCTGGTACATGTTGTTCCACAACAGCTGGAGGGACACATGTTGAAGACCCCTTGCGTTATGTGGAATTTTACAGTGACATGTTTGCACTTAAATATTTTATATTGTTACCTCAGAAAATGTGTGCCAACTGTTTAAAAGGAAAAATATAATAACAACTTTTGAACCAAATTTTTATAACTGAAAAAACGAAATAAACAAAAATTGTTTGCACACAAAAACTTGTCTGTTTTCTCTACTGCAACATTGTTTGAAGATTAGCTGCAATGGTGGCCCTTATGCACTCGCTGGCAGCGTCATGCCCCCCCACCAAGCCTGGTGCATCATGTACAGTGACCCCCGCCCCATGATCATGTACATTCTAGAGATGAGCGCCTGAAATTTTTCGGGTTTTGTGTTTTGGTTTTGGGTTCGGTTCCGCGGCCGTGTTTTGGGTTCGAACGCGTTTTGGCAAAACCTCACCGAATTTTTTTTGTCGGATTCGGGTGTGTTTTGGATTCGGGTGTTTTTTTCAAAAAACACTAAAAAACAGCTTAAATCATAGAATTTGGGGATCATTTTGATCCCAAAGTATTATTAACCTCAAAAACCATAATTTACACTCATTTTCAGTCTATTCTGAATACCTCACACCTCACAATATTATTTTTAGTCCTAAAATTTGCACCGAGGTCGCTGTGTGAGTAAGATAAGCGACCCTAGTGGCCGACACAAACACCGGGCCCATCTAGGAGTGGCACTGCAGTGTCACGCAGGATGTCCCTTCCAAAAAACCCTCCCCAAACAGCACATGACGCAAAGAAAAAAAGAGGCGCAATGAGGTAGCTGTGTGAGTAAGATTAGCGACCCTAGTGGCCGACACAAACACCGGGCCCATCTAGGAGTGGCACTGCAGTGTCACGCAGGATGGCCCTTCCAAAAAACCCTCCCCAAACAGCACATGACGCAAAGAAAAAAAGAGGCGCAATGAGGTAGCTGTGTGAGTAAGATTAGCGACCCTAGTGGCCGACACAAACACCGGGCCCATCTAGGAGTGGCACTGCAGTGTCACGCAGGATGTCCCTTCCAAAAAACCCTCCCCAAACAGCACATGACGCAAAGAAAAAAAGAGGCGCAATGAGGTAGCTGTGTGAGTAAGATTAGCGACCCTAGTGGCCGACACAAACACCGGGCCCATCTAGGAGTGGCACTGCAGTGTCACGCAGGATGTCCCTTCCAAAAAACCCTCCCCAAACAGCACATGACGCAAAGAAAAAAAGAGGCGCAATGAGGTAGCTGACTGTGTGAGTAAGATTAGCGACCCTAGTGGCCGACACAAACACCGGGCCCATCTAGGAGTGGCACTGCAGTGTCACGCAGGATGTCCCTTCCAAAAAACCCTCCCCAAACAGCACATGACGCAAAGAAAAAAAGAGGCGCAATGAGGTAGCTGTGTGAGTAAGATTAGCGACCCTAGTGGCCGACACAAACACCGGGCCCATCTAGGAGTGGCACTGCAGTGTCACGCAGGATGGCCCTTCCAAAAAACCCTCCCCAAACAGCACATGACGCAAAGAAAAAAAGAGGCGCAATGAGGTAGCTGTGTGAGTAAGATTAGCGACCCTAGTGGCCGACACAAACACCGGGCCCATCTAGGAGTGGCACTGCAGTGTCACGCAGGATGTCCCTTCCAAAAAACCCTCCCCAAACAGCACATGACGCAAAGAAAAAAAGAGGCGCAATGAGGTAGCTGTGTGAGTAAGATTAGCGACCCTAGTGGCCGACACAAACACCGGGCCCATCTAGGAGTGGCACTGCAGTGTCCCGCAGGATGTCCCTTCCAAAAAACCCTCCCCAAACAGCACATGACGCAAAGAAAAAAAGAGGCGCAATGAGGTAGCTGACTGTGTGAGTAAGATTAGCGACCCTAGTGGCCGACACAAACACCGGGCCCATCTAGGAGTGGCACTGCAGTGTCACGCAGGATGTCCCTTCCAAAAAACCCTCCCCAATCAGCACATGATGCAAAGAAAAAGAAAAGAAAAAAGAGGTGCAAGATGGAATTGTCCTTGGGCCCTCCCACCCACCCTTATGTTGTATAAACAAAACAGGACATGCACACTTTAACCAACCCATCATTTCAGTGACAGGGTCTGCCACACGACTGTGACTGATATGACGGGTTGGTTTGGACCCCCCCCAAAAAAGAAGCAATTAATCTCTCCTTGCACAAACTGGCTCTACAGAGGCAAGATGTCCACCTCATCTTCACCCTCCGATATATCACCGTGTACATCCCCCTCCTCACAGATTATCAATTCGTCCCCACTGGAATCCACCATCTCAGCTCCCTGTGTACTTTGTGGAGGCAATTGCTGCTGGTCAATGTCTCCGCGGAGGAATTGATTATAATTCATTTTAATGAACATCATCTTCTCCACATTTTCTGGATGTAACCTCGTACGCCGATTGCTGACAAGGTGAGCGGCGGCACTAAACACTCTTTCGGAGTACACACTTGTGGGAGGGCAACTTAGGTAGAATAAAGCCAGTTTGTGCAAGGGCCTCCAAATTGCCTCTTTTTCCTGCCAGTATAAGTACGGACTGTGTGACGTGCCTACTTGGATGCGGTCACTCATATAATCCTCCACCATTCTATCAATGTTGAGAGCAGGGCCGGCTCCAGGCCTACTAGCACCCTGAGCGGGAAATTTTGAAGCACCCCCCCCCCCCCTCTCAATGCGTGCGCATTCGGCACACGCACTTCTGGGAAAGTGGGTGTGGCCACGCAACTTTATATTATGTTATCAAACTATAAATATGTATATTTTCACCACACCCTTAACACAATTAGCATCCTTACACATAACGCCCACAGTAGTGCTCCTTACACATAATGTTCCCAGTAAACTGTTAGATACACATAACGTTCCAGTATAGTGCCAGATACACATAATGACCCCAGTAGAGTGCCAGATAGGGATAATGACCCCAGTAGGGCAGTGCTAGAGACCCATAATGACCCCAGTAGTGCAGTGCCAGATACACATATGCCCCCAATGGTGACAGATACACATAATGACCCCATTAGTGCAATGCCAGATTCACAAAATGACCCCAGTAGTGGCAGATACACATATTTGAAAATACCAGAGCAAAAAGGAATCCACAGCACTGTTCCTAATTAATTCCCTTCAAACTCCAATATATTGCTTAATATCATATAGCAGATCCTTGCAAAAATTTTCTTATATGCAATCCCAGTTCTCGGACATACTCAGTGGGGACCGTTTTTCAAATCCGCACAGCAGACGATAACTGAAGTATGGTTCTATTGGTCTCCACACAGTAATGCCCCTTGCACCGTATCATGCCCCATACAGTAATGCTCCTTGCACATTAATATGCCCACACAGTAATGCCCTTTACACCTTAGTATGCCCCACAAAGTAATGCCCCTTATACACGTTACACCACAGTAGAGCAACTTATACTGTACATGTTACGCCACATCATAACCCTTAGACACTTTACACCAGAGCCACTTACACACATTATGCCATAGTAGAGCTCCTTATACACATTACACCACAGTAGAGGCACTATAAAAGTAGCTTTGAATTGTGGACAAGAGAGAAAGAGAGAGGACAAGAGAAAGAGAAGTGAAGCAAGAGAGAGGGGGAGTGAGGACAAAAGAGAGAGAGGGAGTGAGGACACAAAAAGAGAGAGGGGAAGTGAGGAGGAGAGGGGGAGTGAGGACAAAAGAGAGAGAGAGAGAGAGAGAGAGGGGAGTGAGGACAAAAGAGAGAGAGGGGGAGTGAGGACAAAAGAGAGAGAGGGGGAGTGAGGACAAAAGAGAGAGAGGGGGAGTGAGGACAAAAGAGAGAGAGGGGGAGTGAGGACAAAAGAGAGAGAGGGGGGTGAGGTCAAAAGAGAGAGAGGGGGGTGAGGTCAAAAGAGAGAGGGGGTAAGGTTAAAAGAGAGAGGGGGATAAGGTCAAAAGAGAGAGGGGGGTGAGGACAAAAGAGAGAGGGGGGGTGAGGACAAAAGAGAAAGGGGGGTGAGGACAAAAGAGAGAGGGGGGGTGAGGACAAAAGAGAGAGGGGGGTGAGGACAAGAGAGAGGGGGAGTGAGGACAAAGAGGGGGAGTGAGGACAGAGAGGGGGAGTGAGGACAAAAGAGAGAGGGGGAGTGAGGACAAAAGAGAGAGGGGGGGTGAGGACAAAAGAGAGAGAGGGGGGTGAGGACAAGAGAGAGAGGTGGTGAGGACAAAAGAGAGAGAGAGGGGGGTGAGGACAAAAGAGAGAGGGGGGTGAGGACAAAAGAGAGAGAGGGGGGTGAGGACAAAAGAGAGAGGGGGGTGAGGACAAAGAGGGGGAGTGAGGACAAAAGAGAGAGAGAGGGAGGGAGGGGGGTGAGTACAAAAGAGAGAGGTTAGGAAAAGAGGGAGAAGAGAAGGGGTGAGGACAATAAAAAGAGAGACGAGGACAACAGAGAGAAGGGTGAACACAAGAGAGAGGTGAGGACAAGAGGGAGAAGAGAGGGGGTGAGGACAAAAAAAAAAAAAGAGAGGGGGGGTGAGAACAGAGGGACAGAGAGAGTGGGTGAGGACAGAGAGAATCAGCCAGGGCATGTATACATCCGCACTCACCCTGGACAGGGGGGCAGCACTCTCCCTGCAGTGCTGATGCTGGCTGTGTGCTGTGCTGCTGCTAGGATCCCGGGCTGCATGGGTGGCTGTACTCCTCCTCAGTACCAGGGGCTCAGGTAGGCAGGCAGGCTGCAGACCGGGTGCTTGTGGGCGGCCAGCCGCATACAATATCACTCGACATCGCTCAACGCCGTGCTGCTGCTCCTAGGACTCCTCCCTGCTGTGCGCTATGATGAGAGAGATAGAAAGAGAGGGGTAAGGAGAAGAGAGAGAGGGATGTAAGGGCAATATTGGGGGGGTGAATACAAGAGAGAGGAGAGGTGAGGACAAGAGAGAGAGAGGGTGAGGACAAAAAAGAGATAGGATGAGGACAAAAGAGAGGGAGTGAGGATGAGAGAGAGGGCGAGAGATCAAGAGAGGGGGGTAAAGACAAAAGAAGAGAGGTGAGGAAAAGAGACAGAAGAGAGGGGGGTGAGGACAAAAGAAGAGATGTGAGGAAAAGAGACAGAAGAGAGGGGGGTGAGGACAAGAGAGAAGAGAGGGGTGAGGACGAGAGAGATAGAGATGAGGTGAGGACAAAACAAGACAGAGAGGTGAGGACAAGAGAGAAAGAGAGGTGAGGACAAGAGAGAGGTACTGTAAGGACAAGAGAGAGAGGGGGGGTAAGGACAAAAGAGAGAGGGTGGGATAAGGACGAGAGAGAGGGTGGGATAAGGATGAGAGAGAGAGGGTGGGATAAGGACAAAAGAGAGAGGGTGGGATAAGGACAAAAGAGAGAGGGTGGGATAAGGACAAAAGAGAGAGGGTGGGATAAGGACAAAAGAGAGAGGGTGGGATAAGGACAAAAGAGAGAGGGTGGGATAAGGACAAAAGAGAGAGGGTGGGATAAGGACAAAAGAGAGAGGGTGGGATAAGGACAAAAGAGACAGAGGGGGTGACGACAAAAGAGAGGGGTAAGGACAAAAGAGTGAGAGGGGTAACAAAGAGAGAGGGGGTAACGACAAAGAGAGGGGCGGTAACGACAAAAGAGAGGGGCGGTAACGTCAAAGAGAGGGGCGGTAACGTCAAAGAGAGGGGCGGTAACGACAAAGAGAGGGGCGGTAACGACAAAGAGAGGGGCGGTAACGACAAAGAGAGGGGTTAATACGAGAGAGAGAGAGGGTCTGAGTACAAAAGAGTGAAAGGCGAGAACAAAAGAGAGAGAGGGGGAGTGAATACAAAAGAAAGAGGTTAGGAAAAGAGAGAGAAGAGAGGGGGTGAGCACAATAAAAAGAGAGGTGAGGACAACAGAGAGAAGGGTGAAGACAAGAGAGAGAGATGAGGACAAGAGAGAAGGAGGGGGGTGAGGACAAGAGTCAGAGGTGAGGACAAGAGGGAGGGGGGTGAGGACAAAAGAGAGAGAGCGGGTGAGGACAAAAAAAAGAGAGGGGGGTGAAAACAGAGGGACAGAGAGAGTGGGTGAGGACAGAGAGAATCAGCCAGGGCATGTATACATCCGCACTCACCCTGGCCAGGGGGGCGGCACTCTCCCTGCAGTGCTGATGCTGGCTGTGTGCTGTGCTGCTGCTGGGATCCCGGGCTGCATGGGTGGCTGGACTCCTCCTTAGTACCAGGGGCTCAGGCAGGCAGGCTGCGGACCGGGTGCTTGTGGGCGGCCAGCCGCTTATAGTACCAAGCGACATCGCTCAACGCCGTGCTGCTGCTCCTAGGACTCCTCCCTGCTGTGCGCTATGATGAGAGATAGAGAGAGAGGGGTAAGGACAAGAGAGAGAGAGAGGCAAGGGCAAAATGTGGGGCGGGGGGAGTTGAGGACAAGAGAGAGATGAATACAAGAGAGAGGAGAGGTGAGGACAAAGGGGGGGGGGGGTGAGGACAAGAGCGAGAAAGGGTGAAGACAAAAAAAGAGATAGGATGAGGACAAAAGTGAGGGAGCGAGGATGAGAGAGAGGTAGAGAGATCAAGAGAGGTGAGGAAAAGAGACAGAAGAGAGGGGGTGAGGACGAGAAAGATAGAGATGAGGTGAGGACAAGACAAGAGAGAGAGGTGAGGACAAGAGAGAGAGGTGAGGACGAGAGAGAGAGAGAGAGAGAGAGAGAGAGGTGAGGACGAAGAGAGGGGTACTGTAAGGACAAAGAGAGGGGTACTGTAAGGACAAAGAGAGGGGTACTGTAAGGACAAAGAGAGGGGTACTGTAAGGACAAAGAGAGAGGTACTGTAAGGACAAAAGAGAGAGGGGGTAAGGACAAAAGAGAGAGAGGGGGGTAAGGACAAAAGAGAGAGGGTGGGATAAGGACAAAAGAGAGAGGGTGGGATAAGGACAAAAGAGAGAGGGTGGGATAAGGACAAAAGAGAGAGGGTGGGATAAGGACAAAAGAGAGAAGGTGGGATAAGGACAAAAGAGAGAAGGTGGGATAAGGACAAAAGAGAGAAGGTGGGATAAGGACAAAAGAGAGAAGGTGGGATAAGGACAAAAGAGACAGAGAGGGGTAATGACAAAAGAGACAGAGAGGGGTAACGACAAAAGAGAGAGAGGGAGGTAAAGACAAAATAGAGAGAGGGGGTAAGGACAAAAGAGTGAGGGGGGTAACGACAAAGAGGAGGGTAACAACAAAGAGGGGGGTTAGTACAAGAGTGAGAGAGGGTCTGAGTACAAAAGAGAGATGCAAGGACAAAAGAGCGAGGGGGCATGAATACAAAAGAGAGAGAGAGAGGGGGGGACAAGAAAAGAGAGAGAGAGGGGGGGACAAGAAAAGAGAGAGAGAGGGGGGTGAGGACTGAGAGAGCTGACAAAGAGTGAGAGATGTACTCTATACATGTATACATCCGGACTCAACCTGGCTGGGGGGCAGCACGCTCCCTGAAGTGCTCATGCTGGCCATGTGCTGTGCTGCTGCCGGGATCCTGGACTGACAGGTTGCCTCCTCGGGGCCAGGGGCTCAGGCAGGCAGACTGCAGACCTGCTGGTGCTTGTTGGTGGATGGGTGGGCACATGCTGTACAGGACGCACCGTCGCTGGGGCTGCCGCTGCCCCCCGATCTTCCCGCTCCTCGGTCCTCTCTTCTCCCACCAACGCAGCAACGCTTCCTCTCCCAGACTGCCGAGCGCAATGACGTCGTGCGCACACCGGCTTTCTGGGGAGGAGAGGGGGATGAGGAGAGCACAGTGGCTGGAAACAGGCGGTGGGTGTGTCGAGAGGGAGGCGGGGCTGCTCGGGCTGGCCACGCGCCGCACACAAATTTACTGAGCCCGGCCTTGGCCCACCCACAACACTCCCCCATCATTGCGGCCACTGCTGAGAGCCAGGGCGGACATCTGTGATCAGGGCAGTGCCGGCTCCAGGTATGTGGACACAATATGACGGCCACAAATAGCGGCGCCCTTTGAGGGGTGGCGCCCTGCGCGGCCGCTCGAGTGGAACATGCCTGGAGCCGGCCCTGGTTGAGAGAATCATATGCAGTGACAGTAGACGACATGTCCGTAATCGTTGTCAGGTCCTTCAGTCCGGACCAGATGTCAGCATCAGCAGTCGCTCCAGACTGCCCTGCATCACCGCCAGCGGGTGGGCTCGGAATTCTGAGCCTTTTCCTCGCACCCCCAGTTGCGGGAGAATGTGAAGGAGGAGATGTTGACAGGTCGCGTTCCGCTTGACTTGACAATTTTGTCACCAGCAGGTCTTTCAACCCCAGCAGACCTGTGTCTGCCGGAAAGAGAGATCCAAGGTAGGCTTTAAATCTAGGATCGAGCACGGTGGCCAAAATGTAGTGCTCTGATTTCAACAGATTGACCACCCGTGAATCCTTGTTAAGCGAATTAAGGGCTGCATCCACAAGTCCCACATGCCTAGCGGAATCGCTCCCTTTTAGCTCCTTCTTCAATGCCTCCAGCTTCTTCTGCAAAAGCCTGATGAGGGGAATGACCTGACTCAGGCTGGCAGTGTCTGAACTGACTTCACGTGTGGCAAGTTCAAAGGGCATCAGAACCTTGCACAACGTTGAAATCATTCTCCACTGCACTTGAGACAGGTGCATTCCACCTACTATATCGTGCTCAATTGTATAGGCTTGAATGGCCTTTTGCTGCTCCTCCAACCTCTGAAGCATATAGAGGGTTGAATTCCACCTCGTTACCACTTCTTGCTTCAGATGATGGCAGGGCAGGTTCAGTAGTTTTTGGTGGTGCTCCAGTCTTCTGTACGTGGTGCCTGTACGCCGAAAGTGTCCCGCAATTTTTCTGGCCACCGACAGCATCTCTTGCACGCCCCTGTCGTTTTTAAAAAAATTCTGCACCACCAAATTCAAGGTATGTGCAAAACAAGGGACGTGCTGGAATTTGCCCATATTTAATGCACACACAATATTGCTGGCGTTGTCCGATGCCACAAATCCACAGGAGAGTCCAATTGGGGTAAGCCATTCCGCGATGATCTTCCTCAGTTGCCGTAAGAGGTTTTCAGCTGTGTGCGTATTCTGGAAAGCGGTGATACAAAGCGTAGCCTGCCTAGGAAAGAGTTGGCGTTTGCGAGATGCTGCTACTGGTGCCGCCGCTGCTGTTCTTGCGGCGGGAGTCCATACATCTACCCAGTGGGCTGTCACAGTCATATAGTCCTGACCCTGCCCTGCTCCACTTGTCCACATGTCCGTGGTTAAGTGGACATTGGGTACAACTGCATTTTTTAGGACACTGGTGAGTCTTTTTCTGACGTCTGTGTACATTCTCGGTATCGCCTGCCTAGAGAAGTGGAACCTAGATGGTATTTGGTAACGGGGGCACACTGCCTCAATAAATTGTCTAGTTCCCTGTGAACTAACGGCGGATACCGGACGCACGTCTAACACCAACATAGTTGTCAAGGACTCAGTTATCCGCTTTGCAGTAGGATGACTGCTGTGATATTTCATCTTCCTCGCAAAGGACTGTTGAACAGTCAATTGCTTACTGGAAGTAGTACAAGTGGGCTTACGACTTCCCCTCTGGGATGACCATCGACTCCCAGCGGCAACAACAGCAGCGCCAGCAGCAGTAGGCGTTACACGCAAGGATGCATCGGAGGAATCCCAGGCAGGAGAGGACTCGTCAGAATTGCCAGTGACATGGCCTGCAGGACTATTGGCATTCCTTTGGAAGGAGGAAATTGACACTGAGGGAGTTGGTGGGGTGGTTTGCGTGAGCTTGGTTACAAGAGGAAGGGATTTACTGGTCAGTGGACTGCTTCCGCTGTCACCCAAAGTTTTTGAACTTGTCACTGACTTATTATGAATGCGCTGCAGGTGACGTATAAGGGAGGATGTTCCGAGGTGGTTAACGTCCTTACCCCTACTTATTACAGCTTGACAAAGGGAACACACGGCTTGACACCTGTTGTCCGCATTTCTGGTGAAATACCTCCACACCGAAGAGCTGATTTTTTTGGTATTTTCACCTGGCATGTCAACGGCCATATTCCTCCCACGGACAACAGGTGTCTCCCCGGGTGCCTGACTTAAACAAACCACCTCACCATCAGAATCCTCCTGGTCAATTTCCTCCCCAGCGCCAGCAACACCCATATCCTCCTCATCCTGGTGTACTTCAACACTGACATCTTCAATCTGACTATCAGGAACTGGACTGCGGGTGCTCCTTCCAGCACTTGCAGGGGGCGTGCAAATGGTGGAAGGCGCATGCTCTTCACGTCCAGTGTTGGGAAGGTCAGGCATCGCAACCGACACAATTGGACTCTCCTTGTGGATTTGGGATTTCGAAGAATGCACAGTTCTTTGCTGTGCTGCTTTTGCCAGCTTGAGTCTTTTCATTTTTCTAGCGAGAGGCTGAGTGCTTCCATCCTCATGTGAAGCTGAACCACTAGCCATGAACATAGGCCAGGGCCTCAGCCGTTCCTTGCCACTCCGTGTGGTAAATGGCATATTGGCAAGTTTACGCTTCTCCTCCGACAATTTTATTTTAGGTTTTGGAGTCCTTTTTTTACTGATATTTGGTGTTTTGGATTTGACATGCTCTGTACTATGACATTGGGCATCGGCCTTGGCAGACGACGTTGCTGGCATTTCATCGTCTCGGCCATGACTAGTGGCAGCAGCTTCAGCACGAGGTGGAAGTGGATCTTGATCTTTCCCTAATTTTGGAACCTCAACATTTTTGTTCTCCATATTTTAATAGGCACAACTAAAAGGCACCTCAGGTAAACAATGGAGATGGATGGATTGGATACTAGTATACAATTATGGACGGGCTGCCGAGTGCCGACACAGAGGTAGCCACAGCCGTGAACTACCGCACTGTACTGTGTCTGCTGCTAATATATAGACTGGTTGATAAAGAGATAGTATACTCGTAACTAGTATGTATGTATAAAGAAAGAAAAAAAAACCACGGTTAGGTGGTATATACAATTATGGACGGGCTGCCGAGTGCCGACACAGAGGTAGCCACAGCCGTGAACTACCGCACTGTACTGTGTCTGCTGCTAATATATAGACTGGTTGATAAAGAGATAGTATACTCGTAACTAGTATGTATGTATAAAGAAAGAAAAAAAAACCACGGTTAGGTGGTATATACAATTATGGACGGGCTGCCGAGTGCCGACACAGAGGTAGCCACAGCCGTGAACTACCGCACTGTACTGTGTCTGCTGCTAATATAGACTGGTTGATAAAGAGATAGTATACTCGTAACTAGTATGTATGTATAAAGAAAGAAAAAAAAACCACGGTTAGGTGGTATATACAATTATGGACGGGCTGCCGAGTGCCGACACAGAGGTAGCCACAGCCGTGAACTACCGCACTGTACTGTGTTTGCTGCTAATATATAGACTGGTTGATAAAGAGATAGTATACTCGTAACTAGTATGTATGTATAAAGAAAGAAAAAAAAACCACGGTTAGGTGGTATATACAATTATGGACGGGCTGCCGAGTGCCGACACAGAGGTAGCCACAGCCGTGAACTACCGCACTGTACTGTGTCTGCTGCTAATATATAGACTGGTTGATAAAGAGATAGTATACTCGTAACTAGTATGTATGTATAAAGAAAGAAAAAAAAATTACGGTTAGGTGGTATATACAATTATGGACGGGCTGCCGAGTGCCGACACAGAGGTAGCCACAGCCGTGAACTACCGCACTGTACTGTGTCTGCTGCTAATATATAGACTGGTTGATAAAGAGATAGTATACTCGTAACTAGTATGTATGTATAAAGAAAGAAAAAAAAACCACGGTTAGGTGGTATATACAATTATGGACGGGCTGCCGAGTGCCGACACAGAGGTAGCCACAGCCGTGAACTACCGCACTGTACTGTGTCTGCTGCTAATATAGACTGGTTGATAAAGAGATAGTATACTCGTAACTAGTATGTATGTATAAAGAAAGAAAAAAAAACCACGGTTAGGTGGTATATACAATTATGGACGGGCTGCCGAGTGCCGACACAGAGGTAGCCACAGCCGTGAACTACCGCACTGTACTGTGTCTGCTGCTAATATATAGACTGGTTGATAAAGAGATAGTATACTCGTAACTAGTATGTATGTATAAAGAAAGAAAAAAAAACCACGGTTAGGTGGTATATACAATTATGGACGGGCTGCCGAGTGCCGACACAGAGGTAGCCACAGCCGTGAACTACCGCACTGTACTGTGTCTGCTGCTAATATATAGACTGGTTGATAAAGAGATAGTATACTCGTAACTAGTATGTATGTATAAAGAAAGAAAAAAAAACCACGGTTAGGTGGTATATACAATTATGGACGGGCTGCCGAGTGCCGACACAGAGGTAGCCACAGCCGTGAACTACCGCACTGTACTGTGTCTGCTGCTAATATATAGACTGGTTGATAAAGAGATAGTATACTCGTAACTAGTATGTATGTATAAAGAAAGAAAAAAAAACCACGGTTAGGTGGTATATACAATTATGGACGGGCTGCCGAGTGCCGACACAGAGGTAGCCACAGCCGTGAACTACCGCACTGTACTGTGTCTGCTGCTAATATATAGACTGGTTGATAAAGAGATAGTATACTCGTAACTAGTATGTATGTATAAAGAAAGAAAAAAAAACCACGGTTAGGTGGTATATACAATTATGGAAGGGCTGCCGAGTGCCGACACAGAGGTAGCCACAGCCGTGAACTACCGCACTGTACTGTGTCTGCTGCTAATATATAGACTGGTTGATAAAGAGATAGTATACTCGTAACTAGTATGTATGTATAAAGAAAGAAAAAAAAACCACGGTTAGGTGGTATATACAATTATGGACGGGCTGCCGAGTGCCGACACAGAGGTAGCCACAGCCGTGAACTACCGCACTGTACTGTGTCTGCTGCTAATATAGACTGGTTGATAAAGAGATAGTATACTACTAATATTATATATACTGGTGGTCAGGTCACTGGTCACTAGTCACACTGGCAGTGGCACTCCTGCAGCAAAAGTGTGCACTGTTTTAATATAATATTATGTACTCCTGGCTCCTGCTATAACCTATAACTGGCACTGCAGTAGTGCTCCCCTGTCTCCCCCACAATTATAAGCTGTGTGAGCTGAGCAGTCAGACAGATATATAATATATATAGATGATGCAGCACACTGGCCTGAGCCTGAGCAGTGCACACAGATATGGTATGTGACTGACTGAGTCACTGTGTGTATCGCTTTTTTCAGGCAGAGAACGGATATATTAAATAAACTGCACTGTGTGTCTGGTGGTCACTCACTATATAATATATTATGTACTCCTGGCTCCTGCTATAACCTATAACTGGCACTGCAGTAGTGCTCCCCAGTCTCCCCCACAATTATAAGCTGTGTGAGCTGAGCAGTCAGACAGATATATATAATATTATTTATATATAGATAATAGATGATGCAGCACACTGGCCTGAGCCTGAGCAGTGCACACAGATATGGTATGTGACTGAGTCACTGTGTGCTGTGTATCGCTTTTTTCAGGCAGAGAACGGATTATAAATAAAACTGGTGGTCACTGGTCACTATCAGCAAAACTCTGCACTGTACTGAGTACTCCTAATGCTCCCCAAAATTAGTAAATCAAGTGTCTCTCTAATCTATTCTAAACGGAGAGGACGCCAGCCACGTCCTCTCCCTATCAATCTCAATGCACGTGTGAAAATGGCGACGACGCGCGGCTCCTTATATAGAATCCGAGTCTCGCGATAGAATCCGAGCCTCGCGAGAATCCGACAGCGTCATGATGACGTTCGGGCGCGCTCGGGTTAACCGAGCAAGGCGGGAAGATCCGAGTCGCTCGGACCCGTGAAAAAAAACATGAAGTTCTGGCGGGTTCGGATTCAGAGAAACCGAACCCGCTCATCTCTAGTACATTCCACTCGGGGAGAAAGTTTTCCTTTTGTATCTCACATATGTTATGGAGAATGCAGCAGGCCGCTACTATATCTGGCATTATTTTCAAGTCCACATCATTCCTCTTCATGAGGCAGCGCCAGCGTCCTTTTAAACGCCCAAACGCATTCTCCACTGCCATACGGGCCGAACTTAGGGCATGGGTATATGATGTCTGTTCGGGGGATAAGTGAACATGCTGGGTGTAGCCCTTCATTAGCCAGCGCTGTAATGGGTATGCTGCATCACCAATGAGATGGACCGGGATGTCCACACCATGTACGATCACCGATTTCTGTTAATAAAACATTAATATTATTACAGGGGTAAAACTTGACTATTGGTTTATGGGCGAACATTAGTTTAAGTAGTAAATAATCTTACCTCTCGAGGGAAAAGCCATCCACCAAGCTTGTCCTCAGCAATACTGTAAAGATCGGAGTTGGCGAGAACCCTTGCATCATGTGACCGTCCGGGCCACCCTATGAAGACATCTGTGAAACTAAAAATAAAGGTTTATGCATTATCATAAAACAGGCCAAGCCTATTTCAAACACATTAGTGAAACAGTGCTTACCAGTATTTGTGGTCCACTACAGCTTGCAGAACAATGGAATGCCAACCCTTACGATTGTAATAGTCTGCTGGGTTGTCATGGGGGGCGATGATGGGGATGTGGGTCCCATCTATGGCACCAGCACACTGTGGGTAGCCACGCTTCTTAAACCCTTTTATAGTCTCATCTAGCCGCTGTCCTTGTGGCAAGGAAATAAAGCGATGGTACATGGTATCCAGCAATGCCCGCGTGACCTGGTAGACAATCTTGCAGACCGTGCCAATCCCTACTCCAAATAAACTGGAAACTGTGCGATACTCTCCAGGGGTAGCATACCACCAGAGAGCAATCGCTAATCTCCTGGCTGGCTCAATGGGCTTACGGAACCTGGTGGTCTGCATGGTTATTGCGGGGGACAGTAGTTCCAAAACATACTCGAATGTAGCGCGAGACATCCTGAAGTTTGACATCCACTGCTCCTCCTGATATGCTAGAATAGTCTGCATGAATGCTTCCCCATGTCTGCGATCTCTCATCCACATTCTTCGGCTAGGTGTACAGTTCATTGTTATTAAAGAAATAACAACAGTGGATGATATACGCGCTCTCCTCCTTTTCAAATATTTGCGTCGATAGGTAGCCCTCTCTGCAAAGAATTGAGCTCTCCTTCTCCAGCTCTGCAGTAGGTAGCACAAGGTGAAAAGCTGCATCAAGCTGTCTGTAGCAGAAAGCAGCAGTAAACTGCAAACAGTCTGCGACTCCATGCTAGACACAGCTACTGCACCGGTGTCCATTGCTGCAATGCTGTGAGCAGGCCCCACCCCTCCCTTTTGGTCCTTTTGATGACATCATCTTGATGAGACAGTAAAAAGTCCATTTGTAATGACAGCAATAGGCTTTTACAGAGCTTACCCGGGTTAAGTGGAAACAGATCAGACACGGGAATAACCCGTGTCGAAGTGTAGTGGAAACGGGGGAGCCGACACGGGTTGTAGCCGTGTTAAACATCCCGGATCGGACACGGTACGTAGGTGGAAAAGGGGTATAACTCTCTCTGCACATGTTATATCTGCCACACTTGCAGTGCACATGGTTTTGCCCAACTGCTAACAAAATTGCTGCTACGATCAGGTCTGAATTACCCCCATAATTCACCCACTTGGTATATCTACTTATACATAGTGCAAGCATATTCTTTCAGCTGACAGACTGTGTTGTTTGTGGAGCTAAGTGTTACATGCTACACTGTATGAAGGTTCACACTGCATGTGATTCAATTTTATCTGTATATAGTGCCCGACGATTACAGGTTGTCAGGGCAACAGCAGATAACAAATGGAGGGAGCCATCTTTTATCACACATGAAATAGGTTTATTTTTGATTGAAGATGTGATTGGTCGATCAGGGAATAAAAGGGGGGATCTGTTAGTAGTGAGCACATTTGCCTTGAGAAAGGGCCTAGCAAGGCCTGAAACGCGTTGGCGCAGTTGGAGGTGACATCTTGCTGTCTGTGGGAGAGGTGATTGCCGCAAAATCCAGAACGCCATTTCCCGGGAGGCTGACTGGTATCTAAGATCTTTTGCTGTATTGAGGACTTTGCTTCCTCTTACCATCTGGTAATTATCCCATTCTTACACTCAGTATAGCTGTGCACTGGCTGCAAGTGCTCTGTTTACATTGGATAAGGAGACATGTTTTAGATGTTTTTTATGAATATTTTTTAAAAATTAAAACGGTATTACACGAGACACTTTCTACCTCTTGTTTTTATGACATTGGATGATTGAAAATCCGGATGACAAGTACCCACTGATTCAAGAGGAGAACAGAGATCTCTCTACATGCTCAAATTCAAGTAATATTAAGGAACGTACCCCATTAATTGTTATATGGGTGCTGAGCGACTGTGACTATATTTGTATACTATATAATTTATCATCTGGGTCTGGCGCCTAGTACTGTTACCACCTAATTTTATTCTAAAGTCTGTTATTTTGGGAAGTGGGAGACATTCCTTTTTGGTGGATATAGTTTTGGTAGCCATCCCTGCGCATTTGTGAGGTGTTCCAATTTCTTTACCTCTGTATTTAAGTCCCCCAAGGGATCACCTTCTTGAGTGCTGCAGTGATAATGTTTAAATATAGAGAACACAGGAGGTCAACTTTGGACCAGTTGTTCAAAGATGACGGGGAACACATTGAACTATTAGATGAGAGCTTGGAAGATATTATGAGGAAGTTGGAAAAGACTCTCATTAAAGAGAATAAAATCTGGTGGGAAACGGTTATGTTAGAAAAATACATAAAGAATCAGATCATCCCAAAAGGCCTCCAGATTAATAAACAAGCCTCATTTGAAAGTTCGTCAGGGGAGTTCAAAGAGGAATGGGAGAGGATCATCTGTGATTGCTCCTTTTCCCTTATGAACTTAATTGTGGAGGAACGAAGAAGGGAATTGGAAAAATTGGATAACGAAATCAAAGTATATAAAGATCTAGTAACCCCTTTTGTTGACTTGAATGACTATAAAGATCTAGAACAGAGGATTGAGGCTAATATAAAGAAAGTAGAGAAAACTCTTATAGACAGGAAAATAAGGAAATACATTAGGGATAAGAAACAGAAGAACGAGGTATCCAGACAAGAGGAAGAATCTGAACAGGGTGATATAAGGGCCAGGACCCCCTCCCCTCCAAGATTTAACAGAGAACAGAAGGAAAGAGAACCACGGGAAAGAAGCCACACCAGGAGAAGGGAAAGAACGAGAAGGGAACGTTCCTATAGAGATGGAAGAAACTTGGACAGAAATTTTGGTTATCAACAAGAAAGATTTAATAGAAGGTTCCATATGAATTCCAACTTTGAAGGACGGAATAGGCCATATAGATCACCTGTTAGAATAAATCAGAATAGGTTCAATGATAGAGGGAGATACCAAAGAGGGGGAAGGAATGAAGAGATGAGATACGGCACACCCCTCCCTCAACGTAATAGATTTGCAGCCCTGGAAAGAGATGGTAACGAGAATCGTTTTTTAGGGAGAAGAGGTCTAAAGACCTATCCAAGATAAAATGTGTTGGATATAAAAAAACACATAGGGGCAAACGGGGAGGAATATACAAAACTCGGAAAAACAAAATAAAAAGAAGAAGAAAACCTCGGACGAATCAAAAAGAAAAAACTCCTGTAATGGCTAGTGGTCAGGACAAAGAGGGACAGACCACACTGGAAACACTTAGGACTGATGAAAGAGGAAAAACGAAAATTTTTAACATCAGCTCATATACATTATCCAAACCCGAAATTTCAGTCTTAGAAAAGGGACTGAAGTTTGCTCCAACTACCTCCATAGACAAGTTCTCCACATATATTGATATTCAGAAATTTGTGAGAAAACTTTGTTTAAAAAAGTTTTTTCTCACAAAAGAAACGATACGGGAATTGGGAGAAACGGAGCTAACATCCAACACTCCCTTTAAACCCAGATCTGTTTTTTTCCCGCACCACATGAAGGGTAGTTACATAGAAACCTTCTCAACATTAGTACAAGATGATATAAGGGAGATCAACGTTAGAGGAGTCAAGTGTAATCTTACTCATAAAGAGAGAGCTGCACTTAAATCGCTCAAAACCAATAAAGAACTGGTTATTAAACCCGCCGATAAAGGCGGAGGAGTGGTAGTGATGGATAGGATTTGGTATGTGAATGAAGTAACACAACATCTGGCAGATAGAACTACATATCACAAATTGAGAGTGGATCCTACGATAAAAATCCAGGAGAAGCTTGATACACTCATTACAAAATATGGAGCTCTGAAGGTACTGAATGATAAGGAACAAGAGTTTGTTAGAAACAAAGAACCAATTATCCCTGTGATTTACCTCCTCCCGAAAATCCATAAGGATGAGAAACATCCTCCAGGACGACCTATTGTGTCAGGGGTCGACTCTGTCACCGCTAATCTATCTGAAATGATAGATTTTCACCTACAGCCATTGGTACTAACCAACAGGTCTCACCTGAAAGACACGAAGGATCTTTTAAATTATTTACCGACAGTAATATGGGAAGAGGGTATGCTGATGGTCACTGCCGACGTCAAATCGTTATACACGATAATAGATCACGATGTAGGAATAGGGGCAGTTTCGGAGTTCCTAACAAGGAGTAATATAGACATCAACGTTCAGAGCTTCATTTCGGAAGCAGTCCGTTTCATTTTGACCAACAACTATTTTAAATTTGACGGGGATTTCTACCTCCAAAAGGTTGGAACCGCCATGGGCACCAGGTTCGCCCCGAGTTATGCCAACTTATTTATGGGGAAATGGGAATCAGACTACGTCTGGGGTCCCAACCCATTCGGGGCGAACCTGGTGTCATGGAGGAGATACATAGATGATATCATCTTCATATGGAAAGGGGAGAAGGAGGACTTGGAGAAATTCTGTGTCTATCTTAATAACAATCCCTATAACATCCATCTAACTTTCCATGTCAATAGGGAAAGTATAGATTTTCTGGACATCACCCTTTATGTTAAGGAGGGGATCCTACATACGAAGACATACACCAAACCCACGGATTCCCAAACCTACATAGACAGGAATAGTTGCCATCACAGGAATTGGCTTCGGTCAATACCTAATAGCCAATTCAAGAGAGTTAGAAGGAACTGTACAGAAGATGCCGTGTTTGAACAACAGGCAAAACAACTCGAAAAAAGATTTCAGGATAATGGCTATGAGTCCGAACATGTTGAAAAAGTAAAAGAACAGACACTGTCAATGAATAGAGAAGAACTCCTGAGGGACAAGGAACAGAAAAAGGATGAATCGAAACACTTTGAATATGCATTCCTAACCAATTATAGTATACAACATAAATCATTGGAATCTTCCATTAGGAAACACTGGAAAGTGTTAAAAAAAAATCCAGTCTTGTCAGGGGTATTACCGGAAAAACCCATTTTTATATATAAAAAGGCACCCAACATAAAGAATAGTTTAGTCAGAAGTGATCTCCCTAGCCTCAAAAAGGAAGGTCAAATTGCAACTAAGGGATTTCACCGTTGTGGGATATGTATGGGGTGTAAAACCATTAAAACTGATAGTGGAAAAAAATTAGAAAAATTAGAAATTAACGGACAGGTTCATTTGATAGATGATTTTATTACGTGCAATGTGAAAAATGTGGTGTACGCCATAGAGTGCTCATGTCACATGTTTTATATAGGAAGAACATCTAGGCCCTTAAAAATACGTATAAGTGAGCACCTAAGAAATGTGAAAAAGGGTCTTGAAGCACATGCACTTTCCGATCATTTTAGAAAAATACACAACTGTGACCCAGGCCACATCTTGAGGTTTGTGGGAATAAAAAAGATATCAGCAAACCATCGACAGAATAACATCAATAAAATATTGGCCAAAACCGAAATGCAGTTAATATATAAGTACAATACACTGCTACCTAAGGGTCTTAATTCTGATTTTGAGGTCAAGTGGTTTTTATAGGGATTGTAAAATGTCAATACTTTGTCTGTGATTATTGTGTTTCTAAGTTCATATAATTTTAAGCTTTTTAAAAAAATAAGGTTCGCCTTTTTTATATATAGTTGTTTTAATTGAGATCATTTGATCTAATATTCTATATACAGTACTCCCTAAATTGATTTGAGTCCTTTTTTCCGATCAGGACACATATGAACTCTGACCTATCGTTCATGGGAGAAATGAATATTCCTAATAGGAAGATTTGAAGTGTAAGAATATGTAATTCATTACCCCATAACAATATTATGGAGTTATAAGGAGGACAAGTCAGTGGTATAAATAATACGGTATTTAAGAAATGATCCACCATGAGGAAGGGCGGAAGTGGAACGTTGTTTATATCCGCTACTTAGCAATGGAGAGTATCATCAATAACAACGTCCCACGGAGCAGTGAAGGGGAAACAACTCGCTGGGAGCGGAAGTGACGCTACGCACAAGAAGATCACAGCCGCTGCCTAGCAACGTAGGATACCGGAAGTGACGAACTGTGGATGAGGACTGAGTAACGTCACGGATGGAATGACCGGAAGTGATGTATCGCGAGTTAAAACGAACAATGAAAACGGACTTTATAATGACATTACCAACATAAAGTACTTTGAGGATATTAGTTTAGCACATTTTATGAAGGTTCACACTGCATGTGATTCAATTTTATCTGTATATAGTGCCCGACGATTACAGGTTGTCAGGGCAACAGCAGATAACAAATGGAGGGAGCCATCTTTTATCACACATGAAAATAGGTTTATTTTTGATTGAAGATGTGATTGGTCGATCAGGGAATAAAAGGGGGGATCTGTTAGTAGTGAGCACATTTGCCTTGAGAAAGGGCCTAGCAAGGCCTGAAACGCGTTGGCGCAGTTGGAGGTGACATCTTGCTGTCTGTGGGAGAGGTGATTGCCGCAAAATCCAGAACGCCATTTCCCGGGAGGCTGACTGGTATCTAAGATCTTTTGCTGTATTGAGGACTTTGATTCCTCTTACCATCTGGTAATTATCCCATTCTTACACTCAGTATAGCTGTGCACTGGCTGCAAGTGCTCTGTTTACATTGGATAAGGAGACATGTTTTAGATGTTTTTTATGAATATTTTTTAAAAATTAAAACGGTATTACACGAGACACTTTCTACCTCTTGTTTTTATGACATTGGATGATTGAAAATCCGGATGACAAGTACCCACTGATTCAAGAGGAGAACAGAGATCTCTCTACATGCTCAAATTCAAGTAATATTAAGGAACGTACCCCATTAATTGTTATATGGGTGCTGAGTGACTGTGACTATATTTGTATACTATATAATTTATCATCTGGGTCTGGCGCCTAGTACTGTTACCACCTAATTTTATTCTAAAGACTGTATCAATAATGTCATCCCCTTGATGTAGGAGAGGAGCGATACAAAGTATTTTAAATAGACCTTCCCATTAGTTACAGCTGCACTAGAGGGAAAACGAGTCTGGTGGAGTATAAAGAGCATAGCTATCACCTACAGCACTGAGAGAGCCAGATACACAGAGATTTGACGACACCACTACTAATGATTTCATATCACCAAGATCCTTTCATACTCATAGCCTAGTCTATTTATCATTCACACAGGCCCTAATGTATCAACTTAGTCTTCAGGTGACTGTCTAAGTTATTGAATACCTGGGTATTTCAAAGGTAACCAATATATGCAATGGGGGAAATTCTTGTGTATCCTACAATTCTTTTTTTTTTTTTGTATTGCATGCAAATATTTTCTTGTATAGGAAACTGTAGGAGGAATGTTAGAGTGAGTTATAATCTTAGGTGTAAATGTACATGATATACTTAACCTCGGTTAATGAGTATACTACGGAGAACCTGTAAATAAAACCTAACTTATACTTACCCATCTAGACTTCTGTGAGCCATAGTTTGGACAAAAATGAACCCATATGCAGGTAACTCTTTACTAGTATCTAACTAAAGTATTAATCTAATACATGTATCAACACTATAAGTAATAGGCTTACCCAGGCTAGGCTATAACCCATAAATCAGCTTGGGTGGAGGCACTGTTAGATCTTGTAACACAGTTTCTGTTCGGATTTGAGTGAGGGAGGGTTACATTCCTCAAAATGAATTACAAATTCCATGAGGAAGACCTTTACCAGCAATTACCTCTAAAAAGTAGAGAGAGCCCTGTGATGGTGGATTCCAGCAGGGACGAATTAATAGTCTGTGAAGAGAGGATCTATAGATTGTAAGCTTGCGAGCAGGGCCTTCCTACCTCTGTCTGTCTGTTTTTACCCAGTTTTGTTCTATTACTGTTGTTCTAATTGTAAAGCGCAACGGAATATGCTGCGCTATATAAGAAACTGTTAATAAATAATAAAATAAATAGTCTGTGAAGAGAGGATGTACACAATTATGAAGTGAGGGATCAGATGCTGCTGATGACATTGTTCCTATTTAAAGTACTAAAGCCAGTTTGTCCACTGCTCATTTCCAGCTTATTTTGTGGGGGTTCAAACAAACCAATCATTTCAGCCACAAGTGACAGTCCCTATCCCTCAAATGATTGTTTTTTTTTTTTTACTTTGCATGTCCTGTTTAATATAGAACATAAGAGAGGGTGGTAGGGCCTAAGGACAATTTCACCTTGCGCTTCTTTTCTTTGCATTATGTGCTCTCTGGAGGACTTTTTTTTTTTGCATGGTTTATAAAACTGATATCCTGACTGCTAGTGCAGTGCCACTCCTAGATGTGCCACGTGTTTGTGCCGCCCACTTCTGTCACTTAGCTTAGTCATCCAGCTACCTCGATGCAACCTTTTGGCCTAAACAGAGTGAATACCTGTGTGTGCAAGTCTGCATATGCCTTGCAGAAAGCTCTGCACATGCCTGTCAGCTGCAAATGCATTCGCAACTCACTCACCATCTAATGTTTTTTTTCCAGTCTGTGCATAGCCCAGGACCTACTTCTACAGTGCGATAGAATCAGGCTGATCGGGGCCAGAGCTTACGTCACACACCCTTCCTGAAAATACTTGGGAACACCTGCGTTTTTCCTGACACTCCCAGAAAATGGGCAGTTATCACCCCCAAATGTCTGCTTCCTGTCAATCAACTTGCCTAGCGATCAAAAAATACACTGGATTCTTTCACAGTTTGGTCTCACACGTGCACATTATGATCCGTACGCATGCGCAGTCGATTGATTATCGGGTGCCCTGCAAAATCATTCAACAGTTATCAGGTCTGAATTGGGTCCTAAGCCACGATCGAGGTGAGAGGTTCTCATGTCGAGGTGTGAGAGGCGGACTGGAGGTGAGAGAGGCGGACCAGCGGCTGTGACGTGATGAGGCGGAAGTGATGCACACGAGGGTGCACGCGGGAGCGCACCAAGGGTGTGTGCGGGAAGCCAGAAACTGGGGGCTGGGGAGCGCACCGAGCACCAGAGCAAGCCGGGCACCGGGGGGGATCACCAGGGGGAGCCAACGTTTGCGGGAGAGACAGCGGGGCAGGTGGTGAGCAGTGGAGCAAGGTGCCAGGAGTGAAATCAGCAGGGGTCTCACTGAGCCTGGAGAAGGGCTGCAGGAAAGTGCCAACACAGGAGAAGAAGGTACCAGTGAGTAAGTGCTGCTGCAGGTGGTCGTGACTCCTCCCGGACATGCAAGTATAATTTTTATTATTGTATTGACTGTTTTATTGACTGTTTTCCATTGACACATTTTTATACATGCTATTATCAATTCCTTTACTGTGTTGAAAATTGTCTCTTTCCACAGCTAGGCTATAGTATTGTACTGCACTGCCAGGGCCGGCTCCAGGCATGTTCCAATAGAGCGTCCGAACAGGGTGCTGCACTTTATGGGCGCCGCTAGCTCTGGCCGCCATATTGGAGCCTGGAGCTGTCCCTGCAGCACTGCAGTGTCCGTCTCCCCCACCCCCGCTAACCGGCGCCGGCCCGTGAGCCAACCAGAGCTCGCGGTCTGGCAGCTGAGGCTGATTGGCTGCCGGACCGCGAGCTTTGATTGGCTTGCGGGCCGGCGCCTAGTTGAAGCTGTACACTGCTGTGGCCGCTGGAGATTGAGGACTAGGAGAGGCGCACGCTGCGCTCTCCTCCCGCCCTCAGCTAAAAAGCAGCACGGGCAGCAGCCTCAACCTCAGGAACAGACTCGCGGTGAGCAGCACGGGGGCAGGTGGGGGGTGGATATCTGGCACTGGGGACATGTCTGGCACTGTATGTGTATCTGGCACTGGGGGCATGGGACATGTGTATCTGGCACTGGGGGCATGGGACATGTGTATCTGGCATTGGGGGCATATCTGGCACTGTGGGGAAAATAGTATCTGGCATTAGGGGCATATCTGGCACTGTGTGGGGCATATATGTATCTGGCACTGTGTGGGGCATTTATGTATCTGGGACTGTGGGGGCATTTATGTATCTGGCACTGTGGGGGCATTTATGTATCTGGCACTGTGGGGACATATCTGGCACTGTGGGGACATATCTGGCACTGTGGGGGCATTTATGTATCTGGCACTGTGCGGACATATCTGGCACTGTGTGGGCATTTATGTATCTGGTACTGTGGGGGCATTTATGTATCTGGCACTGTGGGGGCATTTATGTATCTGGCACTGGGGGCATTTATGTATCTGGCACTGTGGGGGCATATCTGCACTGTGGGGGCATTTATGTATCTGGCACTGTGGGGGCATTTATGTATCTGGCACTGTGGAGGCATATCTGCACTGTGGGGGCATTTATGTATCTGGCACTGTGGAGGCATATCTGCACTGTGGGGGCATTTATGTATCTGGCACTGTGGGGGCATTTGTGTATCTGGCACTGGGGGCATTTATGTATCTGGCACTGTGGGGGCATTTATGTATCTGGCACTGTGTGGGGCATATCTGCACTGTGGGGGCATTTATGTATCTGGAACTGTGGGGACATATCTTGCACTGTGTGGCCATTTATGTAGCTGGCACTGCTGGGGGGCATGTCATGTGTAGCTGGCACTGCTGGGGGGCATGTCACATGTAGCTGGCACTGCTGGGAGGCATGTCACGTGTAGCTGGCACTGCTGGGGGGCATGTCACGTGTAGCTGGCACTGCTGGGGGGCATGTCAGGTGTAGCCGGCACTGCTGGGGGGCATGTCACGTGTAGCAGGCACTGCTGGGGAGAATATCATGTAGTGTTCCCACTAGGCATCTGTGGCTAGGCAATGTGTCTCAGTGCTCTACCTGGTGCAAAGTGTCTAACGTGCTGTGCCTGGCGCAAAGTTCTACCTGGCGCAATGTGTATCAGCTGCACTACTGTGTGGTGTAATGCGAATTGCCACTATTATGTGGCCACGCACCTTCCCCACGAAGCAACGCCCCTAAATTTTTGCTGCGTGCCTTTGGCGTGCACTGTCCATGCTTTGGCATATAGGTATGGGAACAACAAGCATTATAGTATGTACATCATTTTGCCCTCCTAACTTAAAAATGTGTCCTCCCTGTGATCAGCACCCTGCCCTAAAAAGTGAACACTATCATGTGTAGCTGGCACTGCTGGGGGGCATAATGTGTGTAGCTGGCACTGCTGGGGGGCATGTCATGTGTAGCTGGCACTGCTGAGGGGCATGTCATGTGTAGCTGGCACTGCTGCGGGGCATGTCATGTGTAGCTGGCACTGCTGCGGGGCATGTCATGTGTAGCTGGCACTGCTGCTGGGCATGTCATGTGTAGCTGGCACTGCTGCGGGCATGTCATGTGTAGCTGGCACTGCACATTATGTGTATCTGGCACTATACTGGAGACATTGTGTGTAAGGAACACTACTGTGGCTGTTATGTGTAAGGCTGCTAATTGTGTGCATAGAGGGGGTGTGAAAATCTATTTATAGTTTGATGATATAAAGTTATGAGGCCACGCCCACTTTTCCAGGAGGCCACTCCCACTTTGGCATGCGCATATGGGGGGGGGCGCTTTTAAATTTTCTCGCTCAGGGTGCTAGTAGGCCTGGAGCCGGCCCTGTGTACTGCATAGTCTGTATTGTTTTGCGTTGTATTGCATTGTTTTTCTGAAGGTAACAGGGAGTTAGAGGGTTTTTGTTTTGTTTTTACAAAATGGGTGGGGCCGTGATTGAGAATTTCACTCAGTGCATGTCGTGCAAGATGTATGCGCATCTGGAGCAACCTTTCCAGTGTGAATACATCTGCACGAGGTGTGTGCGAACGGTTGCCCTGGAAGCCCAGCTTACTGATCTAGAGCAAACCGTTATGCGACTGTGAGATATTCACAATCTCAAGCAGAGTTTAGATGGAACGATGGAGGAGTTGCAGAGGGGGACACTGGAAGAAGAGGATGAGGGCAATCAGGTAGCTAACTGGATCACGGTTAGAAGGAAGAATAGGAGGGGGAGACAGGACATCTCCGATCTACCAAACCCCAATAAATTTGCCCGATTGGACAAAGATTCTGGGGATAGCAGTGAAAAAATAACGCGGCTGGAGGATACCGTTCCCTCCAGCAACCGGAGGAGTGGTCCTTCCAGGACAAAGGGAACAAGAGAAAGCGAAGCACCTAGTCAGATTGTGGTGGTAGGGGATTCTATCATCAGGAAGACAGGTACGGCAATCTGCTACCGGGACCATGATCACCGTACAGTCTATTGTCTCCCAGGTGCTTGGGTACAGCACATTGTGGACTGGGTAGAAAGATTGTTGGGAGGGGGCGTTGGCACCAATGACAAAGTTAGTGGTAGGTGGGATGTCCTTAAGAAAGATTATAGTGACCAAGGCCAAAAACTAAAGGCAAAGACATCTAAGGTAATATTCTCCAAAATATTACCTGTACCACGCGCTAGTCCAGGGAGGCAGAGGGAGATTAGGGAGGTAAATGTGTGGCTCAGAAACTGGTGTAGGAAAGAAGGGTTTGTGTTCCTGGAACACTGAGCGGACTTCTCAGTCAGGCGCTATCTTTTTTGTCGCGATTGATTGCACCTGAATGAGGAGGGGGCAGCAGTGCTGGGGGAAGGATGGTTAGAAGGTTGGAGGAGATTTTAAAGTAGGTGCCTGGGGGAGGGATTAGTAAGAACTAGAGGGACATCTAGAGAGTGAAGAAAAGAGGGATGTATAAAGTATAATGGGGTGGAGAGGATGAAAGGAGAAAAATAGTCAGCGATAGTAATTTAAGGAAAACTCAAGTTCCTAAGGAAACGTTATCTAAAAACTTACAAAACTTGCGTATTAGGGAATTACTAAGCTTAAGTATATGATTGCAAGAAGCCTAACAAGTAAAATGGGGGAATTAGAAACAATTGCGCTTAAAGACCAATATGATATAATAGGCATTACAGAGACATAGTGGGATAATTCTCATGACTGGGCAGCAAACATGGAAGGGTACAACCTCTTCAGGACAGATAGGACTAATAAAAAGGAAGAGGGTGTTTGTCTTTATGTTAATCCATTCTTAAAACCATATTTAAAGGAGGAAATTTATGAGGGGACTGGAGATAACGTAGAGACATTATGGGTTGAGATTTCTAGTGGGGGTAAAGATACAAAAAAAACTTTTAATAGGGACATGTTATAAACCGCCAGATATTAGTGTTTGTGATGAATTCCAACTCTTGCAGTAAATTGAAAAAGCTGATGATGTCATTATTGGTGGGGACTTTAATTACCCGGGCATAAATTGGAACACTGAAACAGTAAATACAGCTAGGGGCAACAGGTTCTTAAACATGCTAAAATATCATTACTTGTTCCAGGTAATCAAGGAACCATCTAGGCATCGGACTATATTGGACCTAGTACTAACTAATAATGAGGAAGTAATATCAAACACTAATGTAGGGGAGACCTTAGGAAATAGCAATCATAATATGATCACATTCGATATCAGCTTCCAAAAACAACAATATAAGGGTCTAACTAAGACTTTAGCTTTAGAAAAGCTAATTTTATATTGCTGAAACAAGCAATAAAGGACATCAATTGGGAAAATGTATTTCATGGTAAGAATCCGGCTGAAATGTGGGATGTTTTTATAACTGCGCTCAATAAGTACACTAAATTGTATATTCCCAAGGTCAACAAAAACAGGAGTAGTAAATTCAAACCAATGTTGCTTAATAAGAAGGTCAAGGAACAAATGGATTAAAAAAAGGCATGCTTTCAAAGCATTTAAGACTGATGGTATGGTGGAATCATTCCAGTTCTACAAGGAATGTAACAAAATATGCAAAAAAGAAATCAGAGCAGCTAAAATAGAAAACGAAAAACAAATCACAAAGGAGAGTAAAACAAACCCCAAAAAGTAATTTAAGTATATAAATGGTAAAAGGTTAAAAAAGAAGAATATTGGGCCTTTAATGTTAGAGTTAGATGTCTTGATTAATGATGATAGGGAAAAAGCAGATTTATTGAATAAATCAGAACCCTGTATCTGGTTTTCAGAGAGTCAATTACATCAGGAATGATACAGAAGGACTGGTGTATAGCAGAGGTAGTCCCAATATTTAAAAACGGTATTAAAACTCATCCCGGTAACTATAGACCGGTAAGTTTGACATCTATAGTGGGGAAAATACTGGAAGGTATATTAAGGGATTCCATACTAGAGTACTTGGATACCTCCAAGGTTATTACAAGGAATCAGCATGGTTTTGTGAAGGATAGGTCATGTCAAACTAACTTAAGCTTCTACGAGAAAGTGAGCGATAATATTGATCAGGGTAAAGCAGTGGATGTGGTCTCTCTGGACTTCGCTAAGGCCTTTGACAAAGTCCCACATAAGAGACTAATGTTCAAATTAAGAGAGCTTGGGGTAGGAAACACTATATGTACTTGGGGGAGTAATTACTGTACAATATGGAACAGCGAGTGGGGATTAATGGGATGTTCTCTGAATGGGCCTCAGTACTCAGTGGAATACCACAGGGATCAGTACTTTGGCCATTGCTGTTTAGCATATTCATTAATGACCTAGGAGAGGGACTAGAAAGTACAGTGTCAATTTCCGCAGATGATACTAAACTATGTAGAGTAATTAATTCAGACAAAGATGTTGAATCTCTACAGAATAACTTATCTAGACTTGAGGTCTGGGCGGATAAATGGAGAATGAGGTTCAATATAGACATTGTACAGTTATGTACTTTGGGACTTTAAACAATCAGGCAGCATATAAACTAATTTAGGAAAATGTAGGGATAACGGTAGTTGAAAAAGATTTGGGGGTGCTCATTGATAATAAACTTAGTAGCAGTACACAATGTCAAAATGCAGCAACAAAAGCAAATAAGGTGTTAGCATGCATAAAACGGGGAATGGAAACAAGGGATGAGAGTATAATCCTGCCACTGTATAAATCATTGGTGCAGCCACACCTGGAATATTGAGCCTAATTCACAGTTGATCTCAGCAGCAAATTTGTTAGCAGTTAGGTAAAACCATATGCACTGCAGGGGGGGGCAGATATAACATGTGCAGAGAGAGTTAGATTTGGGTGGGGTGTGTTCAAACTGAAATCTTAATTGTAGTGTAAAAATAAAGCAGCCAGTATTTACCCTGCTCAGAAACTAAATAACCCACCCAAATCTAACTCTCTCTGCAAATGTTATATCTTCCACACCTACAGTGCACATGATTTATCCCAACTGCTAACAAATTTGCTGCTGCGATCAAATCTGAATTTCCCCCATTGTGTACAGTTCTGGGCACCTCACTATAAAAAAGATATCTTGGAACTCGAAAGGGCTCAGAGGTGAACCACCAAACTGATTAAGGGGTTAGAGGCACTGAATTATGAGGAAATACTTAAAAGGTTAGATATGTTTACTCTGGAACAGAGGCAATTGAGATGGGACATTATTAATATTTATAAATACATAAAGGGACAATACAAGTATTATTCAAACGATTTGTTTATCAAAAAATCGCTACATAGGACACGAGGACACCCCCTGAGGTTAGAATAGAAAAAAATTCATACACAATGGAGGAAAGGGGTTCTTCACAGTAAGAGCAGTAAGGATTTTCAATTCTCTGCCAGAGAAGGTAGTATTGGTGGATTCAATCAGTCAATGTAAAAATGGATTAGATAGATTTCTAGCTGAAAAAAATATCCAAGGATACAGCATTTAATTATTATAAAATTATAATACAGGTTGAACTCAATGGACATTTGTCTTTTTTCAACCTCAACAACTATGTAACTATGTAACTATATCTGCACACAGCTGCTGGGGCATTGTTGTTACAAGGCTTCTAGCAATCATGGCTATGGCCAGACCTGCTTCTTGTGCTGCTGGCATGACAGCCGGTGGCAGTCATCTTGGACAGCAGGTTGCATCATCTGTGCTACCATGACCAGAGGTGAGCTGCATTGGGCTTAGTGAGGCTAGTAGGAGCTTCTGGATCTCTTCTTGCAGACTGCTCTACCTCTCCCAGCTGCAGCCCCTGTACTTTCCTACTTCCACCACTGCTTTCACTTCCCTGTCCTCGTATTATTTCTTTCTGATCCATGTTTTAATCACCTATTAGCTTAGTAATAGCTCTCAGTCTCCCACTCACCCTGACCAATATGCTCTTGTGTGCCCAGTCTGCCAGACACCTGCAGTAAATCCATTAACAAATTGATCCTACAAATTGCTAATGCTGCTCCATATCAACTAGCCAAAGCCTGGAAACAGTCACATCTGCCATTTTGTCAAGTGCTAATGAACAGGTTTTGGTTTATATCTAAAATGGAATATATTACCGGTATCAAGAACAACACAGTGGTCAAGTTCCATGTAGTTGGGTCCTCTTGATATACATGCCAAAAAGCAACACTTCCTGGATTCTCACCCATATACCTCTTTATACTAGAGAAAAGCGGGTTCGGTTCTCAGAGAAATGAATCCCCCCGAACTTCACGCTCCGAGCTGGATTTGACTCTGGCTCAAGACTTCCCGCTTGACTCAGATGCCAGAATGAGGCAAAATGACATCATCCCGCTGTTGGATTCTCACGGGTTTTGGATTCCATATAAAGAGCCATGTGTCACCACCATTTTCACTCTGGACTTGGAGAGTAAGGGAGACAGACCTCTGTCTCTCTGTGGGTGGTGGCAATGGGTGGGATGGTGTGTGCTCTCTAGGGGTGCTGTCCTGTTACTGGTGTCATGTGCTATTAGGGCTGCTGCAGCTGTACATGTGTGTTGCTGTCCTGGCTGTCAATGTGCTGTACAGGGGCACTGTCTTGTATGCTGTAAATTTACAGGGGTGTTGTTCAAATACAGGGTGCTGGCCCTGTCCTGTATGCTGTAAAAATACAGGGGTGCTGTTGTTAAAATAAAAGTACACTGGCCCTGTCCTGTATGCTGTAAAAATACAGGGGTGCAGTTTTTAAAATAAAAGTACACTGGCACTGTCTTGCATACTGTAAAATTACAGAGGAGTAGTTAAAATAAAGGGGTGCTTGCCCTGTCCTGTATGCTGTAAAAATACAGGGGTGCAGTTCTTAAACTAAAAGTACACTGACCCTGTCTTTTATACTGTAAAAATATAGGGGTGTTGTTCAAACACAGGGGTGCTGTTGTTAAAATAAAAGTATACTGGCCCTGTCCTGTATGCTGTAAAAATACAGGGGTGCAGTTTTTAAAATAAAAGTACACTGGCCCTGTCTTGCATACTGTAAAATTACAGAGGAGTTGTTCAAATAAGGGGTGCTTGCCCTGTCCTGTATGCTGTAAAAATACAGGCGTGCAGTTGTTAAAATAAAAGTACACTGACTCTGTCTTTTATACTGTAAAAATATAGGGGTGTTGTTCAAACACAGGGGTGCTTTTGTTAAAATAAAAGTACACTGGCCCTGTCCTGTATGCTATAAAAATACAGGGGTGCAGTTGTTAAAATAAAAGTACACTGGCCCTGTCTTGTATACTGTAAAATTACAGGGGTGTTGTTCAGATATATGGGTGCTGGCCTTGTACTGTACTGTATGCAGTTAATATACAGGACTACAGTTGTTAAAATAAAAGTACTGTACACTGACCATGTCTTGTATACTGGTAAATTACAGTGGTGTTGGTCAAATACAGGGGTGTTGGCCCTGTCTTGTATTCTGTAAAAATACAAGAGAGCTGTTGTTAAAATAAAAGTACACTGGCCCTGTCTTGTATGCTGTAAAAAAACAGGGGTGCAGTTGTTAAAATAAAAGTACACTGGCACATTCTTGTAAACTGTAAAATTACAGGGGTGTTGTTCAAATACATATATGCTGGCCCTGTCCTGTATGCTGTAAAAGTACAGAAGTGCTATTGTTAAAATAAAAGTACACTGGTCCTGTCCTGTATGCTGTAATAATGCAGGGGTGCAGTTGTTAAAATAAAAGTACACTGGCCCTGACTTGTAAACTGATAAATTACAGGGGTGTTGTTCAAATACAGGGGTGCTGGCCCTGTCCTGTTTGCTGTAAAAATATAGGGGTGCTGTTGTTAAAATAAAAGTACACTGGCCCTGTCTTGAATGCTGTAAAAAAAACAGGGGTGCAGTTGTTAAAATAAAAGTACACTGGCACACAGGGGTGTATCTAGGGGTCCAAGCGCCCCTGGCAAAGTAAGGGACTGGCGCCCCCCCCCCCCATTTTTGATCTTCAGAGTCAGGAGACCTATTGCTCGCAATTATTGGGTTCTGACTGATTGTGGTTGAAGATGAAGCTGCACTTTCTTCTATATCAAGTAGTGTAGTAGTATCTTCCTTTGTCAACCATTTTCCTAAGTTACCAGCCAGATTTGAAGCAGTCCTTTCTCTTTCCTTTTTCTGTTTCCGAAAGGCACTACCAGAAGCCTTTTTTGGGCCCATTTTTGTGCCTATGATGAATATAATCAGGGTATGGGTAATGAAGAAACTCCATATGGATTTTTTAAATTTTTTTTTACATTGCCACACAAAACGAACTGTATCCTAGTGATCGACACACAATACAGACTGCTTCCTAGTGACTGCAATACAATCAGCATTCTTGTAATCGCAATGCAATAAAAGAAGACTCCTTGTGATTGTCACATATTACAGAAAATATTCCTGTATCCAATAATACAAAAGGAAGCACAGCCTTGTGAGCATCTTAACAATACATATACCATTTATATGACCACCACACAATAGCAACTCCATCAGCATCTGAAAAATTATTTACCCTTTTAAAATCATTCCATTTCTCATCACCACATCATCAGTTGCATTAAATAGCACCTTGGACACGGATAGTTAACTATTGTTTTAAAAAGTACTTATATACAGTCTATAAACAATTTTGAAACTATGTGACGGTACTGTAATCAGTGGCGGAATTAGCAAGTGGTGGGCCCTGGTGCAATAATATGTTTTGGGCCTCCCCCCTTTAACACACAAAAGATTTAATATATATGTGTCTATACAGGCACACACGTATACCTCACTCTAGGATTTTTTGGGGCAGGGTGCATCAAAGCTAGATTAAGGCTCTGGGATGCCCGGGGCACTAAAGAGCAGAGGGACCCCCATGGACTAAAAATAAGATTTTACTTACCGATAAATCTATTTCTCGTAGTCCGTAGTGGATGCTGGGACTCCGTCAGGACCATGGGGATTAGCGGCTCCGCAGGAGACAGGGCACAAAAATAAAAGCTTTAGGACTAGGTGGTGTGCACTGGCTCCTCCCCCTATGACCCTCCTCCAAGCCTCAGTTAGGATACTGTGCCCGGACGAGCGTACACAATAAGGAAGGATTTTGAATCCCGGGTAAGGCTCATACCAGCCACACCAATCACACCGTACAACCTGTGATCTGAACCCAGTTAACAGTATGACAAACGTAGGAGCCTCTGAACAGACGGCTCACAACAATAACAACCCGATTTTTTTGTAACAATAACTATGTACAAGTATTGCAGACAATCCGCACTTGGGATGGGCGCCCAGCATCCACTACGGACTACGAGAAATAGATTTATCGGTAAGTAAAATCTTATTTTCTCTGACGTCCTAGTGGATGCTGGGACTCCGTCAGGACCATGGGGATTATACCAAAGCTCCCAAACGGGCGGGAGAGTGCGGATGACTCTGCAGCACCGAATGAGAGAACTCCAGGTCCTCTTTAGCCAGGGTATCAAATTTGTAGAATTTTACAAACGTGTTCTCCCCCGACCACGTAGCTGCTCGGCAGAGTTGTAATGCCGAGACCCCTCGGGCAGCCGCCCAAGATGAGCCCACCTTCCTTGTGGAATGGGCCTTGATAGATTTAGGCTGTGGCAGGCCTGCCACAGAATGTGCAAGTTGAATTGTGCTACAAATCCAACGAGCAATCGTCTGCTTAGAAGCAGGAGCACCCAGCTTGTTGGGTGCATACAGTATAAACAGCGAGTCAGATTTTCTGACTCCAGCCGTCCTTGAAATATATATTTTCAATGCCCTGACAACGTCCAGCAACTTGGAATCCTCCAAATCGCTAGTAGCCGCAGGCACCACAATAGGCTGGTTCAGGTGAAACGCTGAAACCACCTTAGGCAGAAACTGAGGACGCGTCCGCAGTTCTGCCCTGTCCGAATGGAAAATCAGATATGGGCTTTTATACGATAAAGCCGCCAATTCTGACACTCTCCTGGCTGAAGCCAGGGCTAGTAGCATGGTTACTTTCCATGTAAGATATTTCAAATCCACCGATTTGAGTGGCTCAAACCAATGGGATTTGAGAAAATCCAAAACTACATTAAGATCCCACGGAGCCACAACCGGGGGCTGTATATGTAGTACTCCTTTTACAAAAGTCTGGACTTCAGGAACTGAAGCCAATTCTTTCTGGAAGAAAATCGACAGGGCCGAAATTTGAACCTTAATGGACCCTAATTTGAGGCCCATAGACAATCCTGTTTGCAGGAAATGTAGGAATCGACCCAGTTGAAATTCCTCCGTCGGGGCCTTCCTGGCCCCACACCACGCAACATATTTTCTCCAAATGCGGTGATAATGTTGTGCAGTCACCTCCTTCCTGGCTTTTACCAGGGTAGGGATGACCTCTTCCGGAATGCCTTTTTCCCTTAGAATTCGGCGTTCAACCGCCATGCCGTCAAACGCAGCCGCGGTAAGTCTTGGAATAGACACGGTCCCTGCTGAAGCAGGTCCCGTCTTAGAGGTAGAGGCCACGGATCTTCCGTGAGCATCTCCTGAAGTTCCGGGTACCAAGTTCTTCTTGGCCAATCCGGAGCCACGAGTATCGTTCTTACTCCCCTTTGCCGTATAATTCTCAGTACTTTTGGTATGAGAGGCAGAGGAGGAAACACATACACTGACTGGAACACCCACGGTGTTACCAGAGCGTCCACAGCTATTGCCTGAGGGTCTCTTGACCTGGCGCAATACCTGTCCAGTTTTTTGTTGAGGCAGGACGCCATCATATCCACCTTTGGTTTTTCCCAACGGTTCACAATCATGTGGAAGACTTCTGGATGAAGTCCCCACTCTCCCGGGTGTAGATCGTGTCTGCTGAGGAAGTCCGCTTCCCAGTTGTCCACTCCCGGAATGAACACTGCTGACAGTGCTATCACATGATCTTCCGCCCAGCGAAGAATCCTTGCAGCTTCTGCCATTGCCCTCCTGCTTCTTGTGCCGCCCTGTCTGTTTACGTGTGCGACTGCCGTGATGTTGTCCGACTGGATCAACACCGGCTGACCCTGAAGCAGGGGTTTTGCCAGGCTTAGAGCATTGTAAATCGCTCTTAGCTCCAGTATATTTATGTGAAGAGACATCTCCAGGCTTGACCACACTCCCTGGAAGTTTCTTCCCTGTGTGACCGCTCCCCAGCCTCTCAGACTGGCATCCGTGGTCACCAGGACCCAGTCCTGTATGCCGAATCTGCGGCCCTCTAACAGATGAGCACTCTGCAACCACCACAGAAGAGACACCCTTGTCCGTGGAGACAAAGTTATCCGCTGATGCATCTGCAGATGCGATCCGGACCATTTGTCCAGCAGATCCCACTGAAAAGTTTGTGCGTGGAATCTGCCGAATGGAATCGCTTCGTAAGAAGCCACCATTTTTCCCAGGACTCTTGTGCATTGATGCACAGACACTTTTCCTGGTTTTAGGAGGTTCCTGACAAGTTCGGATAACTCCCTGGCTTTCTCCTCCGGAAGAAACACCTTTTTCTGAACCGTGTCCAGAATCATTCCCAGGAACAGCAGACGTGTCGTCGGGGTCAATTGAGATTTTGGAAAATTCAGAATCCACCCGTGCTGTTGCAGCACTACTTGGGTTAGTGCTACTATGTCCTCCAGCTGTTCTCTGGACCTTGCCCTTATCAGGAGATCGTCCAAGTAAGGGATAATTAATACACCTTTTCTTCGCAGAAGAAACATCATTTCGGCCATTACCTTGGTAAAGACCCGAGGTGCCGTGGACAATCCAAACGGCAGCGTCTGAAACTGATAATGACAGTTTTGCACCACGAACCTGAGGTACCCTTGATGTGAAGGGCAAATTGGGACATGCAGGTAAGCATCCTTGATGTCCAGGGACACCATAAAGTCCCCTTCTTCCAGATTCGCTATCACTGCTCTGAGTGACTCCATCTTGAACTTGAATTTTTGTATGTACAGGTTCAAAGATTTCAGATTTAGAATAGGTCTTACCGAGCCGTCCGGCTTCGGTACCACAAATAGTGTGGAATAATACCCCTTTCCCTGTTGTAGGAGGGGTACCTTGACTATCACCTGCTGAGAATACAGCTTGTGAATGGCTTCCAATACCGTCGCCCTGTCTGAGGGAGACGTTGGCAGAGCAGACTTTAGGAACCGGCGAGGGGGAGACTTCTCGAATTCCAACCTGTAACCCTGAGATACTACCTGCAGGATCCAGGGGTCCACCTGTGAGTGAGCCCACTGTGCGCTGAAATTCTTGAGTCGACCCCCCACCGCCCCTGAGTCCGCTTGTAAAGCCCCAACGTCATGCTGAGGGCTTTGCAGAAGCCGGGGAGGGCTTCTGCTCCTGGGAGGGAGCTGCTTGGTGCACTCTCTTACCCTTTCCTTTGCCTCGGGGCAGATATGACTGTCCTTTTGCCCGCTTGTTCTTATAGGAACGAAAGGACTGCGGCTGAAAAGACGGTGTCTTTTTCTGTTGGGAGGGGACCTGAGGTAAAAAGGTGGATTTCCCGGCTGTTGCCGTGGCCACCAAATCCGATAGACCGACCCCAAATAATTCCTCCCCTTTATACGGCAATACTTCCATATGCCGTTTGGAATCCGCATCACCTGACCACTGTCGCGTCCATAAACTTCTTCTGGCAGATATGGACATCGCACTTACTCTCGATGCCAGAGTGCAAATATCCCTCTGAGCATCTCGCATATAAAGAAAAGCATCCTTTAATTGCTCTATAGTCAATAAAATACTGTCCCTATCCAGGGTATCAATATTTTCAGTCAGGGAATCCGACCAAACCACCCCAGCACTGCACATCCATGCTGAGGCGATGGCTGGTCGCAGTATAACACCAGTATGAGTGTATATACTTTTCAGGGTAGTTTCCAGCCTCCTATCAGCTGGATCCTTGAGGGCGGCCGTTTCAGGAGACGGTAACGCCACTTGTTTTGATAAGCGTGTGAGTGCCTTATCCACCCTAGGGGGTGTTTCCCAGCGTGCCCTAACCTCTGGCGGGAAAGGATATAATGCCAATAACTTCTTTGAAATTAGCAGTTTTCTATCGGGGTTAACCCACGCTTCATCACACACTTCATTCAATTCCTCTGATTCAGGAAAAACTACAGGTAGTTTTTTCAGACCCCACATAATACCCCTTTTTGTGGTACTTGCAGTATCAGAGATATGCAAAGCCTCCTTCATTGCCGTGATCATATAACGTGTGGCCCTACTGGAAAATAAGTTTGTTTCTTCACCGTCGACACTAGATTCGGTGTCCGTGTCTGGGTCTGTGTCGACCGACTGAGGTAAAGGGCGTTTTACAGCCCCTGACGGTGTCTGAGACGCCTGGACAGGTACTAACTGGTTTGCCGGCCGTCTCATGTCGTCAACTGATTTTTGTAACGTGCTGACATTATCACGTAATTCCATAAACAAAGCCATCCATTCCGGTGTCGACTCCCTAGGGGGTGACATCACCATTACCGGCAATTGCTCCGCCTCCACACCAACATCGTCCTCATACATGTCGACACACACGTACCGACACACAGCAGACACACAGGGAATGCTCTTATCGAAGACAGGACCCCACTAGCCCTTTGGGGAGACAGAGGGAGAGTTTGCCAGCACACACCCAAGCGCTATAAATATATAGGAACAACCCTACAGAAGTGTTGTTTCCTTTATAGCAGCTTAATATATCAATATCGCCAAAAAAGTGCCCCCCCTCTCTGTTTTTTTACCCTGTTTCTGTAGTGCAGTGCAGGGGAGAGTCCTGGGAGCCTTCCTCGCAGCGGAGCTGTGCAGGAAAATGGCGCTGTATGCTGAGTAGATAGGCCCCGCCCCCTATTTCGGCGGGCTCTTCTCCCGGTGTTTGTGAGACCTGGCAGGGGTTAAATACATCCATATAGCCCCAGGGGCTATATGTGATGTATTTTTAGCCAGAACAAGGTATTATCATTGCTGCCCAGGGCGCCCCCCCCCCCAGCGCCCTGCACCCTCAGTGACCGCTGGTGTGAAGTGTGCTGACAACAATGGCGCACAGCTGCAGTGCTGTGCGCTACCTCATGAAGACTGAAAAGTCTTCTGCCGCCGGTTTCTGGACCTCTTCACTTTTCGGCATCTGCAAGGGGGTCGGCGGCGCGGCTCCGGGACCGGACTCCATGGCTGGGCCTGTGTTCGATCCCTCTGGAGCTAATGGTGTCCAGTAGCCTAAGAAGCCAATCCATCCTGCACGCAGGTGAGTTCACTTCTTCTCCCCTAAGTCCCTCGTTGCAGTGAGCCTGTTGCCAGCAGGACTCACTGAAAATAAAAAACCTAATAACTTTTTCTAAGCAGCTCTTTAGGAGAGCCACCTAGATTGCACCCTGCTCGGACGGGCACAAAAACCTAACTGAGGCTTGGAGGAGGGTCATAGGGGGAGGAGCCAGTGCACACCACCTAGTCCTAAAGCTTTTATTTTTGTGCCCTGTCTCCTGCGGAGCCGCTAATCCCCATGGTCCTGACGGAGTCCCAGCATCCACTAGGACGTCAGAGAAATAAAAGATTATTTGTGCCAGACAAGGGGGCACAGAATGTCATATACACAGGGGTAGGGGAGAACAGGGTGACACACACACAAAGGCAGCGGGCAAACGGTGTCAAACATGGGGGGGGTAGGGGGCACGGGCGACACACAGAGGTGCAGGGGGTGCAAAGTGTATCAAACATAGGGGCAGGGGACACAATGCACCACACACGGGGGAGCACAGAATGTTATACACACAGGAGTAGGGGGGGCACAGGGTAACACACACTCACAAAGGCAGCGGGCATAGGGGGCCACGCAACAATGTGGGGGGGGTAGATGGTGTCACACACACATAAGACAGGGGGTAGAGGGGCCACACACAGGGGATTGGGGGGAAGGAGGGCGCAAGGTTTCATATACACACAGGGGTCCACACACCAGGGTGAGGGAGGAAGAGGGGGCCACACACACATAAGGCGGGGGTACATGGGGCCACTCACAGGGGGGTGGGAAGCAGGAGGGCACAGGGCTCTCTGGTCACTCACCGCTCCAGCGAGGGAGGCCCGCAGAGCCAGGCACAGGCTGAAGAGGCCGGTGGCAGGAGGATCAGAGTGCCAGCGCCAATGCAGCACCATGGCACTGCACGATAGTGTGAGGCCGGAATAGAGGACACTCCTGGAACTGTGCCCGTAACTGCTTCACCCCTCCCCCCCACACAGGGCAGCGGCTGGAGGAGGGAGGGTGCCGGGGCCGCTGGGGCGTCTGTACCTGCCAGGTAAATATCTTAACCCTCTACCCTCCAAACTCTCCCTACCAGCAGTCTAACCCTAACTCTTCCCCCCTGCACTGTCTAATGCACCCCCCTTTAGTGCCTAACCTTAACCCTCCCCGCAGCCTAACCAGCACCCCCTTAGTGCTTAACCCTAACCCTCCCTCTCCACGGCCTCCCCCGAACCTGACAGTCGGGATTCCGGCATCAGCATTGTGATCCATGTCGGGATCCCGACTCATCCCAAATGCCAGTATGCTGACCAGATCCCTATTATAAACACTTACCTTTTCCTACTTCTTCCACTTGATTCCCTGGGGACCTTTCTTCCAAGATGTTGCTGCTGCTGTTGTCACCCCTTAAGCTCCTGTTCTCTCCAGGATCCAGGGTTTTAGCCACTCCTGTGTCACTATTATCCCGGAAGTGAACAAGCCCGCGGGCGAAACGCGTTTTCTACGGATTCCACAGCGGGACCTGCGCATGGAGGCTTCTCTATTTATCATCCACCTGCTGCGTCTGATCTTTTGAGTATTTTGGCTTTTTTGCCAACATCAATAATCGCTATATTATTATTTTTTTGACTAGATGTCTCTATAGGTCCTTATTTTCAACATAAGCCTAGAATGTGCTTAATTTCTAATATAGGCACTCATTGTTGATGCATGATATATTCATATATCTCTTAGGAGGTATCTACACACACAATAATAATGACTCTGTGTGTTTAACCCAGTTCATCTGTCTGGGTGATTAGAGGGTGATCCCTAATTTTTGATACTACATGATTCTATTGGCCTTAAGCAATATACTTTATTATAAGTGCTTATTCCTGTGATCACTTACTTTCTGGTTTTCTTATATCAGCCTCACACAATATTCTTATCAGATGCAGCAATCCCCATTTTCAATCGCGCACGGGTTATTTATCTTTGTCTAATATTGAATGCATACAAAGACTGCATAGTCAGTTTGTTTCTGGTTTTTGTAACTCACTTTGATTTTTTTCTTCGTCATTGTATATTTCCATAATATTGAATGGTTATTTAACTCCATCTATATACTTTCTTTCTTCATTTTTCTAACTGATTACTGTCTAGTGGACTCTCATCCCCGATTCAGGGTACACGGCGCCACGGTGTGACAGTCATTTTACTCTACCTAACGTGGAAAGCAGATCCACCTATTACCTGTCCTATTTTTCTATCTTCTTATACTTTCATATATAGGTGCACTCTCATTGGTAGATATCCCTCCTACTACCATACCACGCCTCTTGTGCCCGATCTCGTCCGATCTTGGAAGCTAAACAGCGTTGGGCTGGGTTAGTACCACGAGGGGAGACTCCCTGGGAATACCCGGTGTTGTAGGACAGGAACTATTCCCCTTCCTCTGAAGGGTGGACACCAACAGCAGTATCACCACTATTTACACTTTCTTCAGCCTCTTCTTATTTTTCTTTCTTTCCTTTTATATCCTCCTTCATGAGGATCTATTTCTCATGAGCACAGCCAGACATCCAATCTGAATTTATGCCATATGATTTCATGGGTAACTAACAAAGTGTTTAGTATTGACCCAATGTATTCAGTCTTTCTATGATAAAATATGTACACCGACCTCCTCCGTGGGTCCTATTAATACAGATTATCTGTACTGGTCAGGAGAAACGGGTGTCAGACTATACAGTGTCTGCGACCTTTCTAAATCTTCTCTTTATGATTTACAGACCAGAACATTTTAACATAATTTTGTAATAAATCTCTTTGCACTCTTTGTGCATTTTTCTTTAGGATCGTAGAAGGATAATTATTCTTAAATAATTAATTAATAAACTTATGTTTTAACATAATCTTTTTCTATCTAAGAATTTTCTTTTTCCTTTTCTAAGAGTGCGCCCACACAAGAGCTTTCTTTTTCTCCCACTGCTAGTCACTATTACAATAGCCCAGTAGTCATCTCACCACTGGTCACGTAAGGGATGAGATAGGAGAGGGGGAGGGATCAATGGGTGCTGTTGTAAAGTCTGCTCTGTTCTATCGCTGTCAGGAAGGAGGGGGAGGGGCTTGTTTGACATGTGATCCTCTGCTGCTGTGGCACGGAGAAAGCCTCTACAGCCCAGCAAAGAAGGAAAGGTCCCCTGAGGTACAGAGCTGCTGTGTAGCCTACAGCAAGAGCTGCTCCACTCTTTATCATACAATATACTGTCAGGCAGCAGGGGATCAGATGCAGCATTGGACAGCCTGTGCTGCCTGTATAATCACAACATACATGCTGCAAGGATTGAGTTTTAGCCATGTGTGAGCTGCCCCCCCCCTTCATATCCAAAAGTGCACCCACCCACGGATGGGGGTGTGGAGGAGGAGCAGAGCACACATAGTTAAAACTCAATCCTTGCACTGCAGCATGTATTTTGTGATTATACAGCACAGGCTGTCTGATGCTGCATCTGATCCACTTCTGCCTGACAGTGTATTTTATGATAAACAGTGACCCCGGCCCCAGAACAAACCCCCCCCCCCCCCGCGGGTGCCCCCCCCCTTCATATCCACAAGTGCACCTACGGATTTTATGATAAAGAGTGCCGGCCCCCGGATATTCCCCCCCCCCCTCTCTCCTCGCTGGCAGACACTGACTGCTCTCTGCTGCCCCCTTCTCTCAATCAGCGGCAGCGCTGATGTTTATGAGGAGCAGCTGAGCTGAGCTGAGCAGAGAGAACTTAGCATTGCTAACGTAACATTCATAACTGATCGCGGGTGGCACCGCCGGGCGGCGCCCCGCCGCTGGGCAGCGCCCCTGGCGAGTGCCATCCTCGCCAAACAATAGATACGCCCCTGATGGCACATTCTTGTAAACTGTAAAATTACAGGGGTGTTGTTCAAATACAGAGATGCTGGCCCTGTCCTGTATGCTGTAAAAGTACAGAAGTGCTATTGTTAAAATAAAAGTACACTGGCCCTGTCCTGTATGCTGTAATAATGCAGGGCTGCAGTTGTTAAAATAAAAGTACACTGGCCCTGACTTGTAAACTGATAAATTACAGGGGTGTTGTTCAAATACAGGGGTGCTGGCCCTGTCCTGTTTGCTATTAAAATATAGGGGTGCTGTTGTTAAAATAAAAGTACACTGGCCCTGTCCTGTATGCTGTAAAAACACAGGGGTGTTGTAAAAATACAGGGGTGCTGTTGGTAAAATAAAAGTACACTGGCCCTGTCCTGTATGCTGTACAAATACAGGGGTGCAGTTGTTAAAATAAAAGTACACTGGCCCTGTCTTGTATACTGTAAAATTACAGGGGTGTTGTTCAAATATAGGGGTGCTGGCCCTGTCCTGTATGCTGTAAAAATACAGGGGTGCTGTTGTTAAAAAAAAGTACACTGGTCCTGTCCTGTATACTGTAAAAATACAGAAGTGTTGTTCAAATTTAGGGGTGCTGTTAAAATAAAAGTACACTGGCCCTTTCTTGTACACTGTGAAAATACAGGGGTGTTGTTCAAATACAGGGGTGCTGACCCTGTCTTGTATGCTGTAAAAATACAGGGGTGCTGTTGTTAAAATAAAAGTACACTGGCCCTGTCTTGTATGCTGTAAAAATACAGGGGTGCAGTTGTTAAAATAAAAGTAATGGGGAAATTTTACAGGGGTCAAGCGCAGTGGAGAATGATTCCGTGTTGTGCAAGGTTCTCCAACCTTTCAAACTTGCCACACGTGAAGTCAGTTCAGAAACTGCCAGCTTGAGTCAGGTCATTCCCCTTATCAGGCTTTTGCAGAAGCAGCTGCAGAAATTGAAGGAGGGGCTAAGACAGAGTGATTCCGCTAAATATGTGGGACATGTGGATGGAGCCCTGCATTCGCTTTGTCAGAATTCAAAGGTGGTCAATCTGTTGAAATCAGAGCACTGCATTTTGCCCACCGTGCTTGATCCTAGGTTTAAAGCCCAACTTGTATCTATCTTTCCAGCAGACACAAGTTTGCAGAGGTGCAAAGACCTGCTAGTGAGAAAATTGTCAACTCAAGCAGAGCCCTGAAGAAGTTAATGGTGAAACGGCCGTAGGCTATCTTTCCGGCAGTTAGCTAAAACTGTGAACCTGACTGTGCATATTAATTATATGTAATCATCACTATAATCTCATAAATGTGTTAGCGCAGCCTCATCTTTACTGCCGGTGGCGGCTATTACATCTTAGCCGCACAGGGATGAAGACTGCAGCTGTGAATACCACACAATTGTAGCGCTCACAGTAGCCGCGCTGTATAGCTAAGACACAGCCTCCGCATCTCCACTGCTGGTAGCGGCAGGCCTGTCCAAGCCGTACCAGTGAGACGGAGACGGAAGGCGGCTTTACAGATCAGCTACTGTGCCTACACCAGCCGTGCTGTTGATAGAAAACTTATGGTGGGCGAGGAGACAAGAGGGGAATGGGAATGCCTTCATTGGTAATATAGGACGCCTGTGAATACACCCATAGTAATATAAGATATTTGTAGATACACCCAAAGATATATAAACTGCCGCACAGTGTACCCCATAAAAAAGCCTCAGAAGGGAATCTAATTCAAGGATATATACGGTATATGAGGACCATAGTCTAAAGGAATAGTAATGTGATTTGGCTGTATGGCATAATTATACATTGATACACAGTGCATCCGGAAAGTATTCACAGCGCTTCACTTTTTCCACATTTTGTTATATTACAGCCTTATTCCAAACTGGAATAAATATATTTTTTCCCTAAAAATTCTACACACAATACCCCATAATGACAATGTGAAAAAAGTTTTTTTGAGATTTTTGCTAATTTATTAAAAATAAGAAACTAAGAAATCATATGTACATAAGTATTCACAGGCTTTGCTCAATACTTTGTTGATGCACATTTGACAGCAATGACAGCCTCAAGCCTTTCTGAATATGATGCAACAAGCTTGTCACACCTATCTTTGGGCAGTTTCGCCCATTCCTCTTTGCAGCACCTCTCAAGCTACATCAGGTTGGATGGGAAGCGTTAATGCACAGCCATTTTCAGATCTTTCCAGAGATGTTCAATCAGATTCAAGTCTGAGCTCTGGCTGGGCCACTCAAGGACATTAACAGAGTTGTCCTGAAGCCACTTCTTTAATATCTTGGGTGTTTGCTTAGGGTCGTTGTACTGCTGAAAGATGAACCGTCGTTCCAGTCTGAGGTCAAGAGCGACCTGGAGCAGGTCTTCATCCAAGATGTCTCTGTACATTGCTGCATTCATCTTTCCCTCTATTCTGACTGGTCTCCCAGTTCCTGCTGCTGAAAAACATCCCCACAGCATGATGCTGCCACCACCATGCTTCAGTGAAGGGATGGTATTGGCCTGGTGATGAGTGGTACCTGTTTTCCTCCAAACATGACGCCTGGCTTTCACATCAAAAGGTTCAATCTTTGGCCCTCATTCCGAGTTGTTCGCTCGCTAGCTGCTTTTAGCAGCATTGCACATGCTAAGCCGCCGCCCTCTGGGAGTGTATCTTAGCTTAGCAGAATTGCGAACGAAAGATTCGCAGAATTGCGAATAGAAATTGCTTAGCAGTTTCTGAGTAGCTCCAGACTTACTCAGCCATTGCGATCAGTTCAGTCAGTTTCGTTCCTGGTTTGACATCACAAACACACCCAGCGTTCGCCCAGACACTCACCCGTTTCTTCAGACACTCCCGCGTTTTTCCCAGAAACGCCAGCGTTTTTTCGCACACGCCCAGAAAACGGCCAGTTTCCGCCCAGAAACACCCACTTCCTATCAATAACACTACGATCACCAGAACGATGAAAAATCCTCGTTATGCCGTGAGTAAAATACCTAACTTTTGTGTATAATAACTAAGCGAATGCGCTCTCCGAACCTTGCGCATGCGCAGTAAGCGACTAATCGCAATATAGCGAAAATCGGCACCGAGCGAACAACTCGGAATGACCACCTTTGTCTCATCAGACCAGAGAATTTTGTTTCTCATAGTCTGAGAGTCCTTCAGGTGCATTTTGGCAAACTCCAGGTGGGCTGCCATGTGTTTTTTACTAAGGAAAGGCTTCCGTCTGGCCACTCTACCATAGAGGCCTGATTGGTGGATTGCTGCAGAGATGTTTGTCCTTCTGGAAGGTTCTCTCCTCTCCACAGAGGAATGCTGTAGCTCTGACAGAGTGACCATCGGGTTCTTGGTCACCTCCCTGACTAGGGCCCTTCTCTCCCCATCACTCAGTTTAGATGGTGAGCCAGTTCTAGGAAGAGTCCTGGTGGTTCTGAATCTCTTCCCTTTACAGATGATGGAGCCACTGTGCTCATTGGGACCTTCAAAGCAGCAGAAATTTTTCTGTACCCTTCCCCAGATTTGTAGCTCGAGACAATCCTGTCTCTGAGGTCTACAGACAATTCCTTTGACTTTATGCTTGGTTTGTGCTCAGACATGCACTGTCAAGTGTGGGATCTTACATAGACAGGTGTGTGCCTTTCTAAATCATGTCCAATCAACTGAATTTACCCCAGGTGGACTCCAATTAAGCTGTATGAACAGCTCAAGGATGATCAGTGGAAATAGGATGCACCTGAGCTCAATTTCGAGCTTCATGGCAAAGGCTGTGAATACTTATGTACATGTGATTTCTTAGTTTTTTATTTTTAATAAATATGCAAAAATCTAAAAAAATACTTTTTTCACGTTGTCATTTTGGGGATTTGGGGCTAATTCATACCTGATCACTGCTGTGCATTTTCGCACAGCAGCGATCAGGTCTGAACTACGCTGGTGCATGCTAGACAGCCGACGGCTGTCTTAGCCCTGCGATTGCCTGTGTCTGATTGACAGGTAGAGGCATTCGCTGGGCGGGAGGGGGCGGCCGGTGGCGTTTGGACACCATTTTTAGGAGCGCAGTCCAGGCAATGCAGGCATGCCCAGACTGCATGGGGGCAGGCCGTGGTGGCTGCGTGATGTCTCATGCAGCCGCTGCGACCCCCAGAGCGATGGGTAGCTCCCTGCCAGCGCGCAGGAGTTGGGCTGGTGGGGAGCTACTCTTCAAGTACAAAAGCATTGCCACCGTGTGATGCTTTTGTACTTGTGCGATGGGAGAGGGCATGACATGCTGGGTGGACTAGCCCTGTGCTGGGTGTCCCCCCGCATGTCAGGGAAGTTGATCGTAGATGTGCTAAATTTAGCACATTTACAATCAGGTCTGAATTAGGCCCTTTGTGTGTAGAATTTGGAGGGAAAAAATTAATTTATTCCATTTTGGAATAAGGCTGTAACCAGGGCCGGTGCTAGGGTGTTCGGCGCCCCCCTGCAAACTATAAATTTGAGCCCTCCCATACTTTTCAAAGGTACAGCAGTGACGTTTATACACATAATGCTCCCTGTAGTAATGCCGCTTACACACGTAACGCCCCCTGTATCAGTGACGCTTACACACATAACGCCCCCTGTATCAGTGATGCTTACAAACATAACACCCCCTGTAGCAGTGACACTTACACATGTAACGCCCCCTGTAGTAGTGATGCATTCACACGTAGCACCACCTGTAGCAGTGACGCTTACACACGTAATGCTCCCTGTACCAGTGATGCTTGCACATGTAACATCCCCTGTAGCAGTGATACTTGCACATGTAACACCCCCTATAGTAGTGACACTTACACACACAACACCCCCTGTACCAGTGATGCTTACACATGTAACACTCCCTGTAGCAGTGACGCTCTCACACGTAAAGCCCCCAGTAGTAGTGACGCTTGCACACGTAACGCCCCCCTGTAGTAGTGACAGTTACACACGTAACGCCCCCTGTAATAGTGACGCTCACACATGTAACACCCCTTGTACCAGTGATGCTTGCACACAAGCTAAGCGACACAAGTGGACAGCACAAACACCTGGCCCATCTAGGATTGGCACTGCAGTGTCAGACAGGAGGGCAGATATGAAAAAAAGGCCCCAAACAGCACATCATGCAAAGAAGAAAAAGAATAGCAATGAGGTAGTTGTATGACTAAGCCAAGCGACACAAACAATTGGCCCATCTAGGCATGGCACTGCAGTGGCAGACAGGAGGGCAGATGTAAAAAAATAGGCCCCAAACAGCACATCATGCAAAGGAGAAAAAGAATTGCAATGAGCTAGTGGTATGACTAAACCAAGCGACACAAACAATTGGCCCATTTAGGCTTGGCACTGCAGTGGCAGACAGGAGGGCAGATATTAAAAAGGCCCCAAACAGCACATCATGCAAAGATGTAGAAGAGGTGCAATGAGGTAGCTATATGACTAAGCCAAGCGACACAAACAATTGGCCCATCTATGCGTGGCACTGCAGTGGCAGACAGGAGGGCAGATATAAAAAAAAAAGGCCCCAAACAGCACATCATGCAAAGATGTAGTAGAGGTGCAATGAGGTAGCTGTATGACTAAGCCAAGCGACACAAACAATTCCAACTGGAATTATACATCCAAATTACTGTAATTATACGTCCAAATGACTGGAATTAATTGGCAAAATCACTGTAATTAATAATTATACATCCAAATCACTGGAATTATACTGCAAAATCACTGTAATTATACGTCCAAATCACTGTAATTAATTGGCAAAATCACTGTAATTATACGTCCAAATAACTGGAATTAATTGGCAAAATCACTGTAATTAATAATTACACGTCCAAATCACTGGAATTAATTGGCAAAATCACTGTAATTAATAATTATATGTCCAAATCACTGTAATTAATTGGCAAAATCACTGTAATTATGCGTCCAAATGAATGGAATCAATTGTCAAAATCACTGTAATTAATAATTATACGTCCAAATCACTGGAATTAATTGGCAAAATCACTGGAATTAATAATTATATGTCCAAATCACTGGAATTAATTGGCAAAATCACTGTAATTATACATCCAAATGACTGGAATTAATTGGCAAAATCACTGTAATTAATAATTATACGTCCAAATGACTGGAATTAATTGGCATAATCACTGTAATTAATAATTATACATCCAAATCACTAGAATTAAGTGGCAAAATCACTGTAATTATACGTCCAAATCACTGGAATTAAATGGCAAAATCTCGCTATCGCCTGCCTAGTGAAGTGGAATCTAGATGGGATTTGGTACCAGGGACACAATACCTCCATCAATTGTCTAAATCCCACTGCACTAATGGCAGATACCGGACGTACGTCTAACGCCAACATAAGTGTCAAGGACTCAGTTATGAGGGCTTCCATCGTCATGTGAAGCTGAACCACTAGTCATGAACATACTGTAGGCCAGCGCCTCAGCCGTTCATTGCCACTCCGTGTCATAAATAGCCTATTGGCAAGTTTATGTTTCTCCTCAGACCATTTAAATTTATTTATTTTTTGGTCTTTTTACTGAACTTTGGCTTTTTGGATTTTACATGCCCTCTACTATCACATTGGGCATCGGCCTTGGCAGACGACGTTGATGGCATTTCGTCATCTATGTCATGGCTAGTGGCAGCAGCTTCAGCACTAGGAGGAAGTGGTTCTTGATCTGTCCCTATTTTATCCTCCAAATTTTGTTCTCCTTTATGTTTCTGGAGTTATATAACACAATATGCGGCACAGGAAATACTGATGGCTAATGGCCAGGACACTACCACTGCTCTGATGCAGCACAACACAGCAACACTGTAAGGGACTTGTTGTTGTTGTTGTTATTATTAGTTTTATTATATAGTAGCAGTGGACATATAGCAGCAGTGTATACCACTGTGACTGCCTGGTCACTGGACTGACTGATGCACAGGACCTAGCACTCGGTTGATGCAGGACATCACAGATCATTATACAGTAGCACTGGGCATATGGCAGCAGATGACACCACCACTGTGAATGGCCACTGGACTGACTGATGCCCAGGACACTACCACTGGTCTGATGCAGAACAACACAGCAATACTATAAGGAACTTATTATACAGCAGCACTGGACATATGGCAGCAGAGGACAACACCACTGTGAATGGTAACTGGACTGACTGATGCACAGGACAATAGCACTGGTCTGATGCAGGACAACACAGCAACACTGTAAGGGACTTATTATACAGCAGCACTGGACATATGGCAGCAGAGGACAACACCACTGTGTCTGATGCAGCACAACACACCATCACTGAACTGATGCAGCACAACACAGCACCACTGGACAGCACTGGACATATGGCAGCAGAGGACACAAGCACTGTGACTGATGCAGCACAACACACCACCACTGAACTGATGCAGCACAACACAGCACCACTGGACAGCACTGGACATATGGCAGCAGAGGACACAAGCACTGTGACTGGACAGATTCAGCACAAGCCACGGACACTGAGGACAGTGAGAGAATGGAGACACTTCCTATCTGTACACTCTCCAATGCCGGAGTGAAAATGGCGGGGACACGCGGCTCCTTATATGGAATCCAAACCCCGCGAGTATCCGATAGCGGGATGATGACGTTTTGCCTCTTTCGGGTTTCCAAGTCAGGCAGGAAAACCCGAGCCTGGCTCGGAACTGGAATGGTGAAGTTTGGTACGGTTCGGTTCTCTGAGAACCGAACCCGCTCATCTCTACTTTATACCAGTAATTTATCCTTCCTTTTTCTCTTTTTGTCTTGCTTTATAACTCCAGATTTGACCTCATACATAATGCCTCAATATGTCATGTAGCAGCAGGGCTGAAACTAGGATTTTCAGCAACCGGGGCAAGGCAGTAAGTTGGTGCCCCCAATCCCCACCTAGCGTGTGACTGTGTGTGTGTGTATACAGAGCCGGCCTTAGGCATAGGCAAACTAGGCAAATGCCTAGGGCATTTTGAATGCCTAGGGGCACAAGCAGCTTCTGCTGATTAAAATTATATGCAGCATGCCTATATTCTGTGTGTTACTGCGGCTCTATCTTCATACGAAATGCAATACTAATGTGCGACATTATGTGTATAAGATGTACTACAGTACTTGGTGGTGAAATGTATAGAAAGGGCACTACTGTGTGGTCTAATGTGGATAAAGATCAATATGGTGTGGTGTAATGTGAATAAGATGCACTACTGTGTGAAGTATCGTGTTAAGAGACACTATTGCATGATATAATGTGAATAAAGTTGCACTACTGTGTGGCGTAATTTCAACTGGGGGTACTATTGTGTGGACATTCCCCTTCCTAGCAAGAACACGCCCCATGTTGGGCTGTGCACCAAATGTATGCACTGTTCCTATTTACAATATAGAGGGTAGGAGCACCAAAAGGAGGACTGCTGCGGGTGAGGGGTGATGGTGCTGGGAAAGGGGTACAGGGTCAGAGGCGGAACTACCGGCCGTGCTAGGGGGCACCAGCCAAAATCTTGCCTAGGGCATCATATTGGTCAGGGCCAGCTCAGTGTGTGTGTATATATATATATATATATATATATATATCCTTCATAAGGGCAAAGGGCTGGTAGCTGCTGTACAGTTTTTTGGGGGGTGATAGCTAAACATTTATTAGGGCTATGGATGAAGAAAAAAAGGAAATAATAACCCATACATTGATACATACTTAAAATCACACACCTATACACATACATACTGTCACACACCTGAGCACATACAGGCACGTATACATTCACTCACATAGATACATATAGTCACACACCTCTATACATACATATATAGTCTAACATGTATACATACAGTGGCACACAAGCACACATATATGTAGTCACACACCTATTCACATACAGTCAGAGGTAAACGCAGGATTTGCAGGAGGGGGTTTCCAGAGGGGGGAGTGGCCAAGCATGGGGGTGGAGACTGAAGTGACCCAATCTATGCTGTGTTCGTTAAACTATTGTAGATAGACAGACATACATGAGTAGATAGATAGATAGATAGATAGATAGATAGATAGATAATAGACCAAATATATTTTGTCATAGACATACAGTAAAGCAGTCTCCATTCTAAAAACGCTTTTGAAAATCACTCAGGCGGCACTCATGGGCTGCCTATATGGAATGAATAAAGGACTACAAAGCCAGCTGTTCTTCCTAATGGTGGCAACAACGAAACATTGAAGTTGGAACTGGCTTGGAAGTCCTTTATTCATTCTGTATGAAGACCCGTGAGTGCCAACTGATCTACATTGCTATACATGGGCCTCGATTAACCCAGGGTGGCACCAGGGCAAATATGCGGACTTAATTTCATCTGGCCTTACATTATATATAGATATATATCATAAATATACATACATACATACATATGTGTGTATGTGTGTATGTATGTATATATATATATATATATATATATATTTGAAAAGATATAAGACCTTTATCGCACTAAAGATGTGAAAGCTTCAACTTAGGAAAGATACCCCCTGTTAGATGGGGTATGAACAACAGATAGTGAAAGAAGAGATTTCCCCAGGGAGCTGATGTCGTACTTTGGTATGTACACATTTTGTATAATAAAATAATCTTAAAAAAAAAAAGAGAGATTGTTTATTTTTTTTAAAAAGCAATATATAAAACTGTTTACAATTTGCCCAGAATAACAATAAACAATGTTTGTACAGACGATAGTTGTGTTGGTAATTCAACAACATCAAAATGATCTTCTTTGTAGAGATGTCAGAGAACAATGTGCTAACCCAATGCGTTTCGTCCTACAGACTTCATCAGGGGTGTATTAATCAAAGAATCACAATATGGACATACATCTTATCGTGTCTTCAAAAAGGCAATGTAACAATGCTTAAAATAGTATCGGACCAAATTTCACCATATGGGGTATCAATTTAAATTAAATTGGAAGTAACCCTTTTCACTGATTATCCACTGGGTATAACCTTTTTGAAATTTAGAGTAATTTTGAATCAATTTAATTCAATTAAGCCCATAAGATGGCAAAGCACTGGATATCTTCCAGATGTCAATTTAGACAAAGTGGACCACTGTAATAGTACCAATTAGATTAGATCAAGCCCATAAAGTGACTGATCACTGAGTGTCGTCCCAGTGTTTATTTGAACTGGGCAAATCAACGCAACAGTGCCGATTCAATTAAATAAAGCCAATTGAAACAGCTAATCACTGGATATCATCCAGATATCAAATTTGAACAAGGCAAACCACTGCAATTGTGCCTCTCCACAGAAAGTGACACTCCTAGATGCAGCAGCTTTGAAAAAGCTGCTAGCTGAACGCAGCGAAACGCGTCAGGTGCACAAGGGACCCAGAGCCAGAGACTATTAATTGGAAGACCGAACCATCCCCCACACAGATTCCGGATTGCTACATACAATTGGAGGACTCAAATAGCAGATTGGACCGACAACCTCTACAATCCGCATTGCATGAGGAGCTCACCATCTAGAACCCAGGAGCATCAATTCCTCTAGCGGTTACTGCCATCCTATGGGACACTGCTTACCTCCTAATCAAATACCTACCGGACTCAGATCGATCTGGGGGAGCAATTTGGAACGGACTCTTCCACTTATCAATTTTTTCAGTTCTGGCCATTTGGGTAACCTCCTTTTTTATTATATCCATATTGTATGGTTTTACTTAATTTTTATATATGTTGCATGCATTTTAATACATATTGATCACAAGAATATAGTGATAATATCTTTCTATAATAAATTGTACCAGTATTATACTAATATCAATATTGTCAGAATATATTCATTTAGCGCAGCCTTCCATTTTCTTTTGTATATCTACTTGTGGGGGTGACTCCCCTAATCTAAGGCAGCAGCTCGGTGAAATACCTTATACTTAAAGCGCCCGAGTACCCCTGGGTAACCAAATATTCACACAGGGGCACTTACAGACTTTTGCCTTGGGGGCTACCTTGGGTCCCCTGGACCTGCTCATTGTAATGTGGTATAAAATGAACTGGAGGGTATTACAGGTTGAGTATCCCTTATCCAAAATGCTTGGGACCAGAGGTATTTTGGATATCGGATTTTTCCTTATTTTGGAATAATTGGATACCATAATGAGATATCATGGTGATGGGACCTAAATCTAAGCACAGAATGCATTTATGTTACATTTTCACCTTATACACACAGCCTGAAGGTAGTTTTAGCCAATATTTTTTATAACTTTGTGCATTAAACAAAGTGTGTATACATACACACAATTCAATTATGTTTCATATACACCTTATACACACAGCCTGAAGGTCATTTAATACAATATTTTTAATAACTTTGTGTATTAAACAAAGTTTGTGTACATTGAGCCATCAAAAAACAAAGGTTTCACTATCTCACTCTCACTCAAAAAAGTATGTATTTCGGAATATTCCGTATTTTGGAATATTTGGATATGGGATACTCAACCTGTATACTGTTACATAATATAAACTAAAGCACTGTAATGTGGCACAATATAAAGTGGAGGCACTATAGTGTGGCATAATATAAACTGTATCATAATGTGAATTTGGGATACTGTGTTGCATAATGTGTACTGGCAGCCCTATAATGTGAATTAGAGCACTACTGTTGCTCATAAAATATACTAGGGCACTACTATGGGCCATAACATTAACTAAGGAACTACTATGGTACAAGTGAGGATCAGACAGTAGGCTGTGTAGTGGCAGGAAGCAGCAGCCAGTGGAGAGACTGAGGCAATCAGAGCAGCTGCCAAGACACACACCAGCACCACAGCTCGGGCAAGTGCTCGACCCACGATTTGCAGGTGTTTGAAGGGGCGGAGACAAATTCCAGAGGAGCGGGGCTTAAATAGTGGGCTGTGACTCCGGGTTTTTTGCTAAAAAAAAATAACTTGGTCTGTCAGGGGGGGTTTCTGGGTACTCAGAAACCCCCTGCGTGCACTAGTGACAATCATACACATTCATACAGACACCCATATCTGGTAATTCAATAAGAAAAAGAAGAGCAGGAGAAACATTATTCTGGATGCACACCAGAACCAATTAAATTGTTACAATTAATTTTCTTTAATGGTAAACATAGTAACATAGTAACATAGTATTTGAGGTTGAATAGAGGCAAATTGCCCATCGTAGGGATAAGAGATTGGAAAAAATCCTGCCGCGCCCTCTGGACTGCTGCGAAAGGTAGGTAAAGGGAGATGTCACACAATCTCCAGAAGGGTAATTAGACAGAAAAAGAAATATTACCACCTAAACGCGCTGTCCAACCAAATTAATTATAAAAGCATCAACATAAACATAAATGGGGATATCCCAGCAGTGAGGAGTTAATAATCAATGTCCCAATTGATGAGAAAAAAGAGTCTCTAGTCTTAAGAGGAAGAGTTCAAAATGAGGAAATTCTTGAAAACGGAGAATTCCACGGGGTACACACCGTACTCACGTCGACGAGGGAAGTCAAATGTTCGTAAAGGTTTCTTTTCACATCAAAGATCCACTGGCGGGATGTCTCTGGAGGAGAAGTCCTTCAAACACGAATGCCCAATTTCCTCGGAAATACAAATGTGAAAAAAACTGATGGTGTAGTATGTTTTAACCAATTTATGGATCGTGATGATGGGGAAATAGAATGGATTCTGAGTATTGAGGGAAGATTTAGCGTACCGAATTTACGTTGGCACATATATGAATCCTCATATAAAGTTATCTTTGATAAATAATTCACAAGAGGGCATGTCCTAAGGTACAGGAGTGTAAGTTATTTCTTGGTACACACCGTACTCACGTGGGTTCTAGATGATTGAAGCTCATAAGGGTTTCTTTTTCCGGCCAGTAATTCATCTGGTTGATGTCCTTTTAATGGTACTTTTTCATAGTAATGGATCTCCCCAGTGGACCGGAAATAAAAGTGATAAAGAGACCAATGATATGGTATATCTCACCAGTGAAAAATATGATAAAATGATGCGGACAGGGGGAACGTACCAAACTCACATAGACAAAAAAAGGAGATCCTCATATAAAGGTATCTTTAACAGATAGATATGAACTAAGCTCCATAAGAACCCTCGGGTGAAGTCCATCAGGACCAGGTGATTTATTAATCTTAATTTTGCTTAGTCTCTCCCGGACTACTTCTTCGCTTAAACAAGTATCTAACCATGAATCATTACTGTCACAATTGTTATGCTCTACTCCCACCATCAGTTCTTCACTGGTGAATACTGATAAAAAGAATTTGTTCAGTATTTCCGCTTTTATTTTGTCATCATTTATCAATTCTCCTAATTCATCTCCTTTTTTAACCTTTTACCGTTTATGTATTTAAAAAACTTTTTAGGATTGGTTTTACTCTCTATAGCAATTTGCTTTTCATTTTCCATTTTAGCTGCTCTTATTGCTTTTTTGCATTTCTTATTACACTCCTTGTAATACTTGAAAGACTCATCCTTTCCATTAGATTTAAATGCTTTGAAAGCCCACTTTTTTTATCCATTTCTGCCTTAACCTTCTTGTTAAGCCACATCGGTTTGAGTTTAATATTCCTGCGTTTACTGCCAATGGGAATAAAGTTATGAATATTGCTATCCAGCAACCCTTTTAAAACATCCCACATTTCCGAAGTGTTCTTGTTATTAAACAGAACCTCCCACTCTATGTCATTAAGTGCACATCTAAGCATACTGAAATTAGCCTTCCTACTGTTAAAAGTTTTGGTGGAACCCCTGTAGCTATGTTTCCTGAAACTGGTGTCAAATGTGATCATATAGTGATCACTGTTACCCAAAGTCTCCCCAACTTTAGTGTTTGATATAATGTCCACATTATTAGTAATTACTAGATCCAGGGTAGTTTTACCCCTAGTTGGGTCCTCGACTAATTGAGACAAATAGTGATCCCTAAACATATTTAAGAACCTGCTGCCCCTCGCTTTAGCACATGAATCGTTACTCCAGTTTATATCCGGGTAATTAAAATTCCCAATGACAAGGATGTCCCCCAATCCCGCAGCCGTTTTGATTTGCTGCAATAGTTGTTCTTCCTCATGTATGCTAATATCCGGTTGTTTGTAGCATGTGCCTATGACTAGTTTTTTTGCATCAATTCCCCCACTTGAGATTTCTACCCATAGTGATTCCACATTATCGCCAGTCTCCTCATAGATAACCTCCTTTAGGTATGGTTTAAGTGATGGTTTAATATAAAGACATACACCTCCTCCTCTTTTGTTAGCCCTGTCCCTCCTAAAAAGAGAATACCCCTCCAAGTTAGCAACCTAGTCGTGAGAGTCATCCCACCATGTTTCCGTAATACCTATAATGTCATACTCAGCCTTTGATGCTAACAGTTCCAATTCCCCCATTTTACCTGCTAGACTTCTTACGTTTCCAAGCATACATTTTAGTTTATTGGTTCTTTTATTTGTTTGTTTTCCTAAAGATTTCCCATCCTGGTTAACTAGTGCATCCATAGAGTTACTGATACAGACTGTCCTTCTCGCTCCCTCTCCAACCCCACCATACTTAGTATTGCCCACCTTACTTTTCTCTTTGGTCAACCCAATGTTCCCATTTAAAATCACCGCCCTGACATAAGTATTTTCCCTTAAGTCCCGTACAACATTTTCTATAGTCTGTAATGATGACACATAATTGTTATTATTTAATGCTTTAGCAATACCTTTCTTAACACCCTTAATAGAACCCATGTAAATATCCTTACCAGCTGCACTTTCCCTCCCCCCTTCTCCACCCCCATTTATCTCACTACCACCATCCCTACTATACTCGCTGCATGACCCATAGTTTCTAGCTAAGCCCTCCCCCCAGGCTCCTAGTTTAAAAGCTCCTCCAACCTACTAACCATACTACCCCAAGCACCGCAGCCTCTTCCTCATTCAGGTGCAATCCGTCACGAGAAAAAAAATGGCGCCTGACTGAGAAGTCCGCCCAGTGTTCCAAGAACAAAAACCCCTCTTTCCTACACCAGTCTCTGAGCCACACATTTACCTCCCTAATCTCCCTCTGTCTCCCTGGTGACAAAGCTTAATATTTATCTTACTTAAAACCCTCTGAAAGGTGAAAGAACACAGTACGCTATTGGCATATGGTATACCGTAAGGGTACGCACGTTGCGTAACAATCGCTTAGCCGTAGTCGAGACGCTCGAGCGTCACGTTCGCTCACGGCCAAGAGATCACAGGCAGGCACGCTATAGGCTGCCGACTAACGTAATGATATGCTACTAGCGTAGCGGACGCTTGGGACCACGAGGAGATCACAAGCGGCGCTGATGCTCACAATGTTAAACCTTTATAACTATACCATAAACAATGTATTTATGCAATAAACCTTGGTGCAGTGTTAGGGTGTAAATGTAACACAGTGTAACCTTATTAACTTGAAAGCTGTACGAGCGTCTCCGACGCTCTGTGAATACTTAAAAATATAATAAATACACAGATACCGGTATTAGGTTCTAACACCTTATATGAACGTTCTATTTGCAAAAGAATAATACAATACAAGTCATACACTACCAAAATAACATTGACTACCTAACCAGAAAACTACACATGAAATACAATAGCAGTACAATAACACTTAAGAGAAAGAGAGAGAGAAAGAGGAGAAGAGAGAGAGAGAGATATGGCTCACAATAACAATAAAGGCAATATGGTTGCGGAGAAACTTACGCTCAAGGGAAACAATCGCATGCGCCTCTGGATATCCAGCTCCCGATTATCAGTGGTGAGAACCGTTGAAGAGAATAGAGAGCTGGCCCAGATCGGCTTGTCCTTTTATACCCTACACATAATACAGTACAATGGTCCCTATATTCTTATTGTTCATTGGACACAGGAATTCGTCTTCGCATTATAACAAAAGGTCATAGGTTGATTCATACAGGTGGGCTGTGACTATTTCCAACTGCTCAGGTGGGTGGGAAACTAGGTTTCCCGCCGCATGGATAATAAAGTGCAAATAATAGCAAATGTCCATAAACTTCTTATGTCCATAACTATTCGCACGAGCGATTAATCCGCTCCAAACCAACACCAGAATATTGCTAATTAAATACTCTTCCGATGGATACTAAACACCACTGTATAACCCCTGTCTGACCCTTTGTATCAAACAAAGAGGGATCTCTTTGTCTATGAACATGCTACATTAACTAAACTTTCAGACTCTATCAAAGGGACCATAATCTACAAAATACATTAAATGGTTAAAATATGTAACGGTTGAGTCGCCCGCTAGACGCACATAAACTCTACCATAAATGCGCATACCGTGCGCCTGCGGGTGCACGCAACAGCGAGTATGCGCACGCACGGGAGAGCTCATGCACTCGCAGCGGGGACACGCATGAGGTGCAAATATGGCAATGTGTAGCGTGATATTTTTCTGACTTTGACAGTCCACCCTTTGGCAGTCACCAATAACTGCCACTTTTCTAAAACATTTCAAAAAGAGAAAAATATATGTCATGTGTAAATACATTTCTATGATTGGGTAGGGGAGGAGAGGAGAAGGTGAGAAAAGGGTATGACCTAGTGAGATAGCAGAAGCATGTGTGTATGAGTCCATGTTTGGAGGGTCATGCATCATCGTGCCGTACGTGTTTTAGATCAAGCTTCGAGGTATTGCGAAGTATACATTTGAATTCCTTCTTATCCCGTGGTACGGGTCTGTGGATGGGCTGTCAAACTTTACCGAGCTCTTTTCGGCTTTTAGTTGCAACAAAATGGGGGAGCACATTTAGTTGATGATACATGAATGGGGGGGAATATGTGAATGCTGATATCTGTGCCTATATTCCCTATCGACTATGTGTGTTATTACCTGAAGGTTGTAGTGATGAAGATAAAGAACAATTATGGTAAATGCAGTGATAAACTATGTGAGTTTAATATACATTTGCCGATTGAGGTCTTGTCTTGTGCCTTGTCTTGTCTCGATGTACATGTTGACTGTAGTCTTCTTTGTGCTTTTGCCAATAAACGCAAGCAAAGCTTTATCAATGTCCATAGACTTACAAAAAGTGTTGGGCTAGCGTAAAATTAAAAGTACTAGGGACATGGGGGGTCTATGGCATAGTCCATCAGTTGTCTGTGTAAGAGGTTGTCAAACTTCTTCTTTAGTCCATCTGTTGTCTGCATACAAGGTCGTCAAATTCCTCTTCCAAGCGGGTCTTTTTACCTTGGAGAAAAACGAGAAACAGGTGAAAGAAACGGACCGTGGAATCACATTTTCATCACAACATTGTCTCTATCGTTGGGTCATAAATCACATCAGTCGTTGTTATTACAGTATCTTCACTCCTTAAACTCATCACTCGGGCGCTACGTTTACACTTTGTTAAAACCCGAACGCATCTAAATATCAGACCGACCAATATGATGACACCCAGAACACACAAAAGGAATTTTCCTACATCCATGATAATACCTTGGGTCCATTCTCCTAAACCAGAGAACCAATTTCGCGGGTTCAACCATGACACCCAACTGGTCAGCTCATTACCCAAAGTGGCAAGGGTGAGATTGTGTTTCCTTCGGAACTCCCATTTTAATTGGAGAATGTCGTCCATCTTTTGGTCTATGACCTCGACCGGGTCCTCGGTGCTGTTTGTGATATACGTGCAGCACTTTATTCCATACTGAGTTGCTAGGGTGATACAATACCCACCCGTCACAGCTGTGAGATAATTGAGAATCATTCTATGCTGAACCAGTTCTGTTTTATATGCTTGGAGCTCCCTTCCAGTATACCTGAATGTGTCATCATACATTTCAGTGATATTGTCTAATAAATTTGCAAGCGCAGATATATATTTATAATTTATCACTCCTCTGGCGGTACGGGTGATATCTAACGCGATTAGGAATTGAATCCCGGTGGATTCACTGATCAGGTCAGAGGCCGGATGCTCTGTTCTCTCTATCAGGTGCCGTTTAACGATGTGCTCGTAATGAGTGTGAGTATAAGGAGCTTGGGCACTGCGGTGAATATCTTTCATTTTAGTATGTGATACAGTCATTACTTCAGGCAATACTTTTCCAATATAACATAACCCTTCTGAATTTGGGGCAAGCCACTTATACGCCTTCCTCCCGCATATGAAATATGCATCGTCGGGGAGAACATATGGGACGGAGTAGGACATAACCATATTACACATTTTCCATATGAAATTCCCTAACCCTAATTCTCCCATCTGTTTAGTACACGTATCGGTTTGTACGATGTGTGCACAGTATCCTGGTGATACCTCTCCAACTCTCATGGTCCTACTTTCTAGGGTATACCTATATCGGAAATATTTTCCACTACCGGCTACGTGGCGTATAAGTTCTGTATCTGTTGGCATTCTATCGGCTCTGTATGAAAAGGTCATGGTTTGGTTATTCCATGACACTTCCCAATTTCCCGGCTTTCGGGGATTGGAAATGTTAAAACATACTAGGGATCTATCCACATGATATTGGTGGAGCTTCAAACTAGGAGGACTGGAGATATTAAACCTCCTGTCCACCGGCCTCCCACCACTTAGCTCAAGTACCTCCCCTATAGTTAAAGGGAAGGGCACTAATCCTGATTTGCTATGGCCTTGAGGTACTTGAGAGCATACCCAACAATCTGTCTGATTTAACACTTTACCCACTAAGAAGTGATAGTCACTCAATGGATGCCGGTCCATGTGGATATTAAAACTAGATTGGCATTTCTTGATACACCCATCCTCAACTACACTGTCACAGAGCCTACAGTTCTCTTCAGCTAACAATCCTTCACAGTTTCTTCTATTGTCAATGCTACCAGATCGTTTTCTGATACTCGCCTTTACTCGGTGATTATGTTGTTCTTGGAAATCTACGCCTCCATCTCTGTCATCAGAACCCATTCCAGAACCTCTCTCGACCTCCATGGTACTCTCGCCGGAACAGACTGCTCTGGTCAACATCATGGTCAACAGGAAAATCCAGATCACAGTCTCTTGGGGCAAGTCCATCTTATTGGAGGAAATGGAGAAGAATGAGAAGGGGGAAAGAAATAATTGAGGGAGATGGGATGGGAAGTGGAGAAAAACAATAAAAGGGAACAGGGGATCGACAACTGCCTCCGATCTTTTTATTCTCAATGCTCAGGTGCCGTCTCAGTCCTCCTGAAACAGACACTCCAGTGATACAACTTCCTCCACCGTCTGTTCTTTATCACGGGACCTCTCTGGATCAGCAACCTTCTTACAATGGGACGAATGAACCCAAGTCTCTCTCTCGGCAACCTTCAATGCTGTCGTGCTAATCAATAAGACTTGGTATGGTCCTTCCCATCTGTCAATAAGGCAACCTGAGCGTAGAAAATTCCGTATCATTACATAATCCCCAGGTTCAATGTCATGACAATTACTATCTGGCAAATCAGGAATCACTAACTTCAGATTGTCATTCTGATTCCTTAGCTGTTTACTCATGTTAACCAGGTATTTTACAGTCACTTCATTGTTACACTTCAAATCATCCTGAGGGTTAATCATAACATGCGGTTGTCGACCAAACAGAATTTCAAAGGGGGACAGATTAAGAGGGGATCTGGGAGTGGTTCTGATGCTGTATAGTACAATGGGTAAAGCTTCTGGCCATGTTAATCCTGTTTCTGCCATAACTTTGCTCAATTTATTTTTAATAGTGCTGTTCACTCTTTCTACTTTCGCACTCGCCTGGGGGCGATATGGAGTGTGCAGCTTACTATCAATTCCCATCAACTTACACATTCCTTGAAAGACATCACCTGTAAAATGGGTACCCCTATCACTTTCAATTATTCTAGGGATACCATATCTACACACAAATTCCTGCACAATTTTCTTAGCAGTAAACATAGCGGTATTTGTGGCCGCCGGAAATGCTTCGACCCAATTTGAAAACACATCTATACAAACAAGTACATATTTCAAATTTCGACAAGGGGATAATTGTATAAAATCAATCTGTATTACCTGAAAAGGGCCGTCTGTAGGTGGGATATGGGATGGTTCTGTTGGTATTGCCTTTCCGATGTTCTTCCTCAAGCAGGTAAGGCATGACATTGCTCTCTTACCTGCATGGGATGAGAATCCTGGGGCGCACCAATATGCTCTTACCAACTTGCACATTCCCTCCTTGCCCAGATGAGTCAGCCCATGTGCTGCTTCAGCTAAACATGGAAGGTATGCTCTGGGTGCCACTGGTTTACCCTGTCCATCTGTCCAGAGTCCTGAGGACTCCTGGCCATATCCTTTTGACCTCCAAACTGCCTTTTCCTGTGTGGAACACAAATTTTGCATTTCACACAACTTCTGTGTGTTGATGGTATTGAATACCATCAATTGTGTGGTGTCTGTCTGTCTGGGGGTACCAGCTGCTAACTTAGCAGCTTCGTCTGCTCGGCTGTTACCAAGTGATACTGGGTCTTGGCTATATGTATGTGCTTTACACTTGATAACAGCCACTCTGTCAGGTTCCTGTATCGCTGTTAGAAGTCTTTTGATGTGAGCTGCATGCGCTATCGGTGTACCAGCTGCCGTCATGAAATTTCTGAGGCGCCATAGGGCTCCGAAATCATGGACTACCCCGAAGGTGTATCTAGAATCGGTGTAGATATTGGCTGACTTTCCCTTAGCCAATTCACATGCTCTGGTTAGGGCAACCAGTTCAGCAACCTGGGCTGAGTGAGGTGGGCCTAGCGGTTCTGCTTCTATGGTGCCTTGGTCATCTACGACTGCGTATCCAGTACACAAGTCTCCCGAGTCCATCTGTTTGTGACAACTACCGTCAGTGTAGAAAGTAAAATCTACATCTTCCAGTGGGTTGTCACTGATGTCAGGCCTTGCCGTGAAATTTTGGGTCAAATATTCCATACAATCATGTGTGTCATCCCTTGTATTAAATCCTCCTTCCCCATCACTCTCATCCTCCACCCTTTGTGCCTGTCTAGGCACACCTGGGAGATATGTTGCAGGATTTAATGCACTGCATCTCCTTATGGTGATGTTTACGGGGGCCATTAATGCCAATTCCCATCTTGTAAACCGCGCTGATGAGACGTGCCTGGTTTGGGCAGAATTCAGCAAGGCTGACACTGCATGTGGTGTATGAATTGTGAGGTTGTGTTCTAGCACTACATCTTCGCTTTTTGTGACTAGCAATGCTATCGCAGCGACACTTCGCAAGCATGTAGGGAGGGATCGCGCTACCGTATCTAGCTGAGCGCTGTAGTATGCTACCGGCCTGCTGGTATCACCGTGCTTTTGGGTTAGGACGCCTGCCGCGCAACCAGCACTTTCTGTTCCGTACAGCTCAAAGGGTTTCCCATAGTCTGGCATACCTAATGCTGGTGCCTGCGTTAGGCACTGTTTGAGTCTCTCAAATGCCATCTCGGATTCGTCTGTATGCGAAATCCGATCAGGTTTGTTTGATGAAACCATCTCCTGCAAAGGTAATGCTAGAATGGAAAACCCTGGGATCCAGTTACGGCAATACCCACACATTCCTAAAAACGTTCTGATCTGTTGCTCGGTTTGTGGCAGAGTCATGTCTCTAATTGCTTGAATTCTATCAGCGGTCAGGTGTCTCAGTCCTTGTGTTAGACAGTGTCCCAGATATTTTACTTAGGCTGGCATAATTGTAATTTGTCTTTGGAAACCTTGTGTCCTGTGTCTGAAAGATGAAACAGGAGCTATTTCGTATCTTTCAGGGACGCTTCCAGTGAATCTGAACACAGTAGTAAATCGTCCACATACTGTATCAATATTGATCCACTCTCTGGTTGGAAAGATTGTAAACAATCATGCAAAGCTTGTGAAAATATACTTGGACTGTCTATGAAACCTTGTGGTAATCGAGTCCATGTGTATTGGACTCCTCTGTATGTAAATGCAAACAAATATTGGCTGTCAGGATGCAGGGGTACCAAAAAGAAGGCGGAGCAGAGGTCAATAACAGTGAAAAATTTCGCAGTGGGAGGGATCTGCATAAGGATGACAGCTGGATTTGGCACTACGGGGAACTGACTCTCAACTATTTTGTTAATCCCCCTTAGATCCTGTACTAGCCTGTAACCCCTCCCCCCACTCTTTTTCACAGGGAAGATGGGACTATTGGCAGTGCTGGATGTTCTTACCAGAATGCCCTGTTGTAGCAAGCGCTCTATTACGGGGTATACTCCTAATTCCACCTCTGGCTTCAGAGGGTATTGTGGGATTTTTGGAGCTATCCTACCATCTTTTACTTGCACAACTACTGGAGCTACGTTTGCCATTAATCCAGTGTCTTGTCCATCTTTAGTCCACAGTGACTCTGGTATTTGGGATGTCATTTCTTCTACCTGGGATGGATTCCTATTTAATATAACAGTGTGGGACATTAATTTTGATGGGGAGTCTAGCATGTCTCGCAGTTCCTGAGCGTGATTCTCAGGTATGTCTAAGAATACACCTTCAGGAGTGCAATAAATGACGCACCCCATTTTACACAATAAATCTCTTCCCAGGAGATTAGTCGGTGCCGATGCTGCCAGCAAAAAGGAATGCTTGGTATGCAAAGGCCCTATTGTAATCTCTGCTGGTTTGCTAACAGGGTAGTGCTGGACTACTCCCGTTACTCCCATGGCTGGAATTGTCTCTCATGCCCACTGTCGAATTTATCACTGATTTGGCCGCCCCCGTATCTACAAGGAAATTTAATGATTTACCAGCTACATCAATTGTGACCTCGGGTTCACTTCCAAGGCTTGCAATCAATTTCACTGGCTGCAGATTACAGGTATGGCCACACCCCTATTGGGTATGGTGACCTCCCTGAATCACGCTGGCAGCAACTACTTGAGAAGGGGGTAAATGGGAACTACCCGAGACTTTCCAGTCTCTTTTTGGGGGATACCTTTTTGTTTCCCCTGCATGTGGCTCATGACTCCGTCTCTGCGGTCCCTGATCCCAATTTCGTGTGTCATGTCGTTGTCTAGGGGTTGATATGATTTTTGTGTGTTTTTCACTCTACAGTCTCTTGCAAAATGTCCCTCTCTATGACAGGAATAACAAGTTACCACATTTGACTTACCCACAGGGTTTGGAGATTTATACAAAGGTTGCCTTGTGGTCAGGGCCTGTATACTTACTGCCATTAACTTATCACTTTGTGACTCTCTGTGTCTGGTGATATTGCGATCATGATCAACAGCGGCCTCTCTCAAAGTAGCCACCGACAGACCTCGCCAACATGGTTGCGTGGTCTGTACTCTTGTCTTTAATGCTTCTTTTAAACCATCCATTAGCACAGATACTGCTACTTCTCTATGATTTACATTTGTCTTAATGTCTTCAATGCCTGTATATTTAGCCATTTCTAGTAGTGCCCTATGAAAATACTCAGCAGCTGTTTCTGACTCTTTTTGTTTAATGGAGAAAATTTTGTTCCATTTAACTACAGCTGGAAAATACTCTTTAAACTGTAAATTTATCCTCTTTACATTATCTTGGTTGTACACATCCGTAAGGGGTACATCTTCATCTAATTTACAGTCAGCTAAGAATTGTGCTGAGTCAACATTGGAGGGTAAACATGCCCTCAGCAATATCTGCCAGTCTTTGTTATTGGGCTCTACCGTATTCCCTAGGTCTCTAATGTATTTCTGGCTAGCAACTAGATCTTTTCTAGGGTCAGGGAATTCAGACACTATTGCTCTTAATTCCATTCGGGAAAATGGGCAGTGCATGGCAATGTTTCTGACAGGAGTGACTCCTGAAGTGTCCGTTTTCCCATTTTGCACTGCTATTACCCTAACGGGATTAAGTCTACTTACATCATTCTGAATAGATTCTACAGCTTGTGGTGAAATGGTTTCAGCATAGTGTATGGTGCCGTACTTACCCGTTGATACGACCTCACCTGTCCCTCCGCTAGGGGCCTTTAATACTAATCTCGGGGGTTGGGACGTGCCTACTGCTGTTTCTGATATGGTGGCTGCTAGAGAGAGCGCCGATATTGTTGCCGATTCGTCCTCTTGATCACACTCCTGGGGAAAGTTTAAAACAGGGTACAACTTGCACGGGTTAATACTTGCATTACTCATCTTATTCATATTATCCTTAACATTTATACAGTTACTAAGTGCCTGTTTATTACACATTAGTGCGTCATTCTCCGCAACCAACTTCTCTCCCGTTATGTGAGGTGGCGGTGGTGCCGTAGCTATCAGTTTCCTGATAGGGTTAGATCCCGCCGCCTGAGCCAATCCTCTCTGTATTTCACCCTCCTGTTGCCATAACTGTAAGTAGTCATAATGTTTGATCCGTCTCTTTGCTGATTTAATGAGACATATCCTTCTCCTTAGATTTAGTAACACATCTGGGCTAAAGCTGCCTACTCTTGGGAACTTCTCCCCGTCATGTACAGTCATTCTTTCCCATTCATCACATAAAACCTCTGTGTGTGAACCGTATTTTTCACACATTACATACCTTGCCGACCCGATTGGTCGGTTTACTGAATCAACCCGAACCGAGGTTGATCGCCCCCTACCTGAACAACTGGCCCCCATAACTTGCAGGTGTTGCTTTCACTACCTCTGACCTTAATCAGGGTCTTCAGCGAACCCTTACAAAAACCAAGATGTTCAAGATAGGCCGACGGTGGCGGTTTACCGAGTACCCCACTCACTCGCCCACGCCGAACAATACGCCCACACACTGCCTTAGCGCTGGCGTACTCGACCTAGGGCCCCTATGAACCTTTATTTACTGGAACATGTGAGTGTGTTCCGCAGAGCATTGACCCTTTCCAGTAACTATTGGTTGTTGGATAGTCCCTGAGTGACCAGCGAACCTCCCTTAAAATAAAAAAAATTACACAAATCACGTTAGAGTGTACAAATAGCGTTTATGACCCCTCTAGCGTACGCAAATGGTACTGGGTCAAATTACTAACTAATGCACACAATTACGTGCGGTACAATCGTTCGGCACATAAGCAACTAATCTTATGTGCGGAGCGACCAGTGGAATCGAAAATTTCGGCTGCGAATTCCTTCAGCCAGAGCTTTAATGGCCTATATGGGTTCTGCACCAACCCCCTGGGTTGTGCTCTTTTCTCTATAGCGGACTTCTTAGTCTGCTGTACCTGGACCTCCTGGTCTGTGCTACAGTAGACCTCCTGGTCTGCTATACTCTAATGCTCAAATTTATGTTTAACAAGGGATGCCTCCCCAGCCACCATGCACGTCACTTACATGTATGTACCTCACGAGAACTCGACTTCTTGTGGTTCAACCCAAAAATTGTAAAAACATATATATACAAACACTCACTCACCACATGTACACTTTACTTTTGTTTCTATTTCTGCGCAGAAATTTCTTTCCTTTAGACCAGATGAGTCGTAAATTTAGAGAAGGATCTATTAGTTTAAATTTCGGACACTAAAATTGACTTGCGCTATTTATCGCATTGCCACCTTTTCGCCTGTTAAAATAATACTATAGTGTGATTTGAGTTACGTGGGAGTACCCAGACGCTCCGTTGCGTAATATACGCTGCGTGCGTCGGCCTTTACGTTGCGTACACTAGTCTAACCCTTTTGTTAGAAACACGTGTATGCCAGCCAGATATGTCCACAGAAATACAATTAACACGTTTATCAATGTAGATGGTCTTCAATCATCTACCGAGCACCACCCAGGTCTTTCCTTGTATCTTAGGCAAAGCTGTGTGCGTGCTTTACAAATTACCCCTTAAATGTATTACTTTTACTCTTTAACTACTAATAGCAACAAATCTTTCTTAGCACGTTATCAATTGTGAAATGGCAAACAGGAGAGTGATATATAAAAATACACGAATGAAAAGAAATGCAGATATATGCGTGCGTGCGTACGCAAGACAGAAATAAACAGTTTTAAAAGACACTAGCGTATTGTTCTTACCTCCGGTTCCGGATTCCTTCAGCACCCTTTACTAAGCGAAGCAGACGCTTATCCGGTCAGCACGACGAGGAATATTACCTCCCGCCCTTTGCTGATGGATAATGTCTGCTGAAATTACCTAGTGCAGATATGTGAAGGACGGACGAGCCGCCAATTGACAAAGCCTAATATTTATCTTACTTAAAACCCTCTAAAAGGTGAAAGAACACAGTACGCTATTGGCGTATGGTATACCGTAAGGGTACGCACGTTGCGTAACAATCGCTTAGCCGTAGTCGAGACGCTCGAGCATCACGTTCGCTCACGGCCAAGAGATCACAGGCAGGCACGCTATAGGCTGCCGACTAACGTAATGATATGCTACTAGCGTAGCGGACGCTTGGGACCACGAGGAGATCACAAGCGGCGCTGATGCTCACAATGTTAAACCTTTATAACTATACCATAAACAATGTATTTATGCAATAAACCTTGGTGCAGTGTTAGGGTGTAAATGTAACACAGTGTAACCTTATTAACTTGAAAGCTGTACGAGCGTCTCCGACGCTCTGTGAATACTTAAAAATATAATAAATACACAGATACCGGTATTAGGTTCTAACACCTTATATGAACGTTCTGTTTGCAAAAGAATAATACAATACAAGTCATACACTACCAAAATAACATTGACTACCTAACCAGAAAACTACACATGAAATACAATAGCAGTACAATAACACTTAAGAGAAAGAGAGAGAGAAAGAGGAGAAGAGAGAGAGATATGGCTCACAATAACAATAAAGGCAATATGGTTGCGGAGAAACTTACGCTCAAGGGAAACAATCGCATGCGCCTCTGGATATCCAGCTCCCGATTATCAGTGGTGAGAACCGTTGAAGAGAATAGAGAGCTGGCCCAGATCGGCTTGTCCTTTTATACCCTACACATAATACAGTACAATGGTCCCTATATTCTTATTGTTCATTGGACACAGGAATTCGTCTTCGCATTATAACAAAAGGTCATAGGTTGATTCATACAGGTGGGCTGTGACTATTTCCAACTGCTCAGGTGGGTGGGAAACTAGGTTTCCCGCCGCATGGATAATAAAGTGCAAATAATAGCAAATGTCCATAAACTTCTTATGTCCATAACTATTCGCACGAGCGATTAATCCGCTCCAAACCAACACCGGAATATTGCTAATTAAATACTCTTCCGATGGATACTAAACACCACTGTATAACCCCTGTCTGACCCTTCGTATCAAACAAAGAGGGATCTCTTTGTCTATGAACATGCTACATTAACTAAACTTTCAGACTCTATCAAAGGGACCATAATCTACAAAATACATTATATGGTTAAAATATGTAACGGTTGAGTCGCCCGCTAGACGCACATAAACTCTACCGTAAATGCGCATACCGTGCGCCTGCGGGTGCACGCAACAGCGAGTATGCGCACGCACGGGAGAGCTCATGCACTCGCAGCGGGGACACGCATGAGGTGCAAATATGGCAATGTGTAGCGTGATATTTTTCTGACTTTGACACTGGGCTAGCGCGTGGCACTGGTAATATTTCGGAGAAATTACCTTAGATGTCCTTTTTTTGGTATGCATTAAAATTATATCAACAAGAATGGTGTAATATTAAAATATAGTGTGGTAGAAAAACAAAGTGTGAAATTAAAACTATGGCCCTCATTCCGAGTTGATCGGTCGCAAGGCGAATTTAGCAGAGTAACACACGCTAAGCCGCCGCCTACTGGGAGTGAATCTTAGCTTCTTAAAATTGCGACCGATGTATTCGCAATGGCCCTCATTCCGAGTTGTTCGCTCGGTATTTTTCATCGCATCGCAGTGAAAATCCGCTTAGTACGCATGCGCAATGTTCGCACTGCGACTGCGCCAAGTAACTTTACTATGATGAAAGTATTTTTACTCACGGCTTTTTCTTCGCTCCGGCGATCGTAATGTGATTGACAGGAAATGGGTGTTACTGGGCGGAAACACGGCGTTTCAGGGGCGTGTGGCTGAAAACGCTACCGTTTCCGGAAAAAACGCAGGAGTGGCCGGGGAAACGGTGGGAGTGCCTGGGCGAACGCTGGGTGTGTTTGTGACGTCAACCAGGAACGACAAGCACTGAAAGGATCGCACAGGCAGAGTAAGTCTGGAGCTACTCTGAAACTGCTAAGTAGTTAGTAATCGCAATATTGCGAATACATCGGTCGCAATTTTAAGAAGCTAAGATTCACTCCCAGTAGGCGGCGGCTTAGCGTGTGTAACTCTGCTAAATTCGCCTTGCGACCGATCAACTCGGAATGAGGGCCAATATTGCGATTACTAACTACTTAGCAGTTTCAGAGTAGGTCCAGACTTACTCTGCCTGTGCGATCAGTTCAGTGCTTGTCGTTCCTGGTTGACGTCACAAACACACCCAGCGTTCGCCCAGGCACTCCCACCGTTTCCCCGGCCACTCCTGCGTTTTTTCCGGAAACGGTAGCGTTTTCAGCCACACGCCCCTGAAACGCCGTGTTTCCGCCCAGTAACACCCATTTCCTGTCAATCACATTACGATCGCCGGAGCGAAGAAAAAGCCGTGAGTAAAAATACTTTCTTCATAGTAAAGTTACTTGGCGCAGTCGCAGTGCGAACATTGCGCATGCGTACTAAGCGGATTTTCACTGCGATGCGATGAAAAATACCGAGCGAACAACTCGGAATGAGGGCCAATATAAATCTCCAGTTGATGTTATTTACTATTAACCTTTTCTATCCTTATAAGGCTATATTGCCTATAGAGTCTGTGTGCAGTTTTATTTCAATTACGGTATCCGGACTCCAGGTCGACAGCACAAAGGTCGACACACCTTAGGTCGACGCCAATTGGTCGACACACCTTGGGTCGACATGGACAAAAGGTCGACAGGAACAAGGTCGACATGGAAAAAGGTCGACATGAGTTTTTCACGATTTTTGTCTTTTTTTGAACCTTTTCATACTTAACGATCCACGTGGACTACGATTGGAATGATAAAGTGTGCCGAGCGAAGCGGTAGCGGAGCAAAGGCACCATGCCCGAAGCATGGCGAGCGAAGCGAGCCATGCGAGGGGATGCGGTGCACTAATTGGGGTTCCCGGTCACTCTACGAAGAAAACAATACCAAAAAAACATAAAAAACTCATGTCGACCTTGTTCCTGTCGACCTTGTTCCTGTTGACCTTTTGTCCATGTCGACCTTTTGTCCATGCCGACCTAAGGTGTGTCGACCAATTGGCGTCGACCTAAGGTGTGTCGACCTTTGTGCTGTCGACCCTCAGTCCCAGACCCTTCAATTACTACATCCTGCATGTGTAACCTTTCAGGTTACAAGCAGAGTGGATAATTCAGACCTGATCGCTAGGCAGCAATTCTTGCTGCCCTGCGATCAGATAGTCGCCGCCAGAGCCGGCCCTGACCAATATGATGCCCTAGGCAAGATTTTGGCTGGTGCCCCCTAGCACCGCCACTATTTCCGCCTCTGACCCAGCACACCTTTCCCAGCACCATTACCTCTTACCCACAGCAGTCCTCATTTTGGTGTTCCTAACCCCTATATTTTAAATAGGAACAGTGCGCACCCAAAAAGGGGTGTGATCTTGCTAGGAAGGGGCATGGTCACACAATAGTACCCCCAGCTCAAATTACACCACACTTGATTCACATTTTATTATGCAATAGTATCCCTAATTCACGTTACATCACACAGCAGTACCTCTTTACCTTATAAACATTATACCTCACAGTAGTGCTCCTACTTCACATTACACCACACCATATTGCTCTTTATCCACATTAGACCACACAGTAGTGCCCTTTCTATACGTTACACCACACAGTAGAGCACCTTATACACATAATGCCACACATTAGTAATGCATTTATACATAATACTACACAGTAATTTCCCTTACACATATGACATATATTATTAATTTCTTTAAAAACATAATACACCTTACACATTTTGCCAACCTTTATTAATGCCCTTATACACATAATGTCCCTTACACATATGCCGCACATTATTAATGCCCTTATACACATAATGACACACACAATGTCCCTTTCACATATGCTGCACATTATTAGTGCACTTATACACATAATGACACACATAGTACCCCTTACACATTTTCCGCACATTATTAATGCATTTATACACATGACACACATAATGCCCCTTACACATATGCCGAACACTATTGCAAAACCAACCCACCCGCACACAGCACTCACATGGCCGCTAATACTGTGGCCTCTGCCTCTGCTTGGATACAGATGTGTCCTCATACATCTTGCTTCTATACGCCATGCAGCAGGAGATGCCTGGCATAAGTCAACTGGCAGCTCTGCTAACATCGAGCGCCTTTTTTAATGAAAATTCATCTTATTTGCATTACTATTTGACTAGGATGCACAAGCAGCTTCTGATGATTAAAATGATATGCAGCATGCCTATATTCTGTTTGTGACTGTATCTGCATATGAGTTGCTACGTTACAGTGATTTCATAGAATACACTGTAACATAGCACTTCGTATTCAGATACAGTCGCAGTCGCACACAGAATATAGCATGCTGCATATCATTTTAATCAACAGAAGCTGATGGTGCCCCTAGGCATTTGCCTATGTTTAGGGCCAGCTCTGGTCACAGCCTATGGGGTGGGGGGGAGAATTCGCTGTGCAAGTGTGCGATCGCATGTGTAGCAGAGCTGCACAAACTGATTTTGTGCAGTTTCTGCTCAGCTCAGGACTTACTCTTCCTGCTGATCAGGGCCAGAGCTGACATCAGACACCCTTCCTGAAAACACCTGATCCCACCTTTGTTTTTCTGGACACTCCTGTAAAACGGGCAGTTGCCACCAAAATGGCCTCTTCCTGTCAATCACCTTGCGAACGCCTGTGCGTTCAGATTTTTCACATGAGCCCGTCACAGGATGCCGATTCCTGTAGCAGCGGTACGTCGCGCCTGCGCATTGCGGTGCATATGCATGCGCAGCTCAGATCTGATCATCCACTGTGCGAAAACGCACAGCAGTGATCCGGTCTGAATTACCCCCAGAGTGCCTGCTATCTTGACATTGTACAGGATTGCAACAAAGTATCTGTTGTTCTAACACTGTTTCCAGTGTCATATTTGCTTTACAGCTGTACAGTCAAAATAATGTGATTCAGTTTTCACATCTGAGATCTTTATTACCCTTTAGATACTTCAATATATTTAATTTAGTATAGGGTTCATAATTCATTCACACATATCAGTGTCATATTGTCCTCACCACATTGGGGCTATTTTTCCTTTTTACTAAAATGATTTGTGTTAATGTGAGAGGTGCGGGGGGGGGCCTGCGAGTGCGTGTGGTGGTGCCTGCTGCCGTGCAGGTGTAGACTCGGTACTCACCAGGCGCCGCTCGCTCTCACCTTCAGGTACCGGAACCCTCAACGGACCTGGAAATCTTCACTCGGATCCGGACACGGCGATTCCCTCTCGGAGCTGACCGACGACCGAGCTGAGGAGAGAATGGTCTACATTAAAGGGGGTATCGACCCTGCTTCCGGTGGAACAGGGGATACCCCAGGGGTGGCTGCGACCTTCACCGGCTGGGTGAATGGTCATCACCGGCACAAAGCCTCAGCTACCCAGCTTTCACACACTCGCGCTTTCGCACGTAGTGTGATGAAAGGGATTCTCACGTCCGTGAGCAATCCTAACTCCGGCGCTCGGGGACAAACAAGGGACAGACGTACACGGATGCTACTCACCGTCACAAGTCTTGCACTCCGATCTTCTCCACTTACAGGTCCCTGTAAGGAGGCAAAGAGAAACAGCCGTGCAGGGCCTAACTCTGACCTAGTGTCACACCCTATACTATCTACAACAGCAGAGCCCTCAAACTAGCTCTGTGGGTGTGGTGCAACACAACTATGCACAACTTACACAACACATACACTTTGCCCTGCACGGTAACAACATATATCACACTATCGGAGTTACAACATAAAACGGTGCTGTCCCTTTATCTACCCGACTCAGAACACCCAGCAGTGGGGACCGCACAGCTCACCCACCTACCGTACTCTCAGGGTGGCCTGAGCCTAACGCCCAGTGTCACCTTTACTCACCTCGGGGAAAACACTGCTTCGATGGGCCTAGCGCCCCCTAACTGTCCACAGGCCGGAGGCCTGGCTTTGCCCACGGGCCTAGCGCCCGCCTACCTTGCTGCCCGTTGGGTGACCTGGGCCTTGTGCCCAAGGTCACCTTATCGTACCTATTTGGCCAAAATCCACTAGGGCCTAATGCCCTCTAATGCTCCCACAGGCCTGGTGCCTGACCGTGCCCCTCGGGCCTAATGCCCGCCTAACTGCGCCCACAGGCCGGTGGCCTGACTATACTTATGGGCCTAGTGCCCAACCTGCGCCCAGGCCTAGTGCCTGCCTATGTGCCCCCACGGGCCGAGAGGCCCGACCAAATGCCCACGGGCCGGGAGGGCCTGACTGTGCCCACGGGCCTATTGCCCGAACACCCGGTGGTCTAGGGAGGGGCGGGTACAGGGGCGCCTGATAAGGGCCTACCTGACCCGCTGGGAGAGGCACCAGGGGGGAGCTTCGGCAGCCCTTTGCTTCCCACCCCTGGTGACCCCTCCGGCGCTGTTCTTCTTCAATCTTCGGCCGCTGGCCCGTCCTGGCCAGCGGCGCCGCCGTCGTCGTCGCGCCGCGTCCAGCCGCCGCTGGACATCTTCTTTCTTCGTGCTCTTCTGCGCGCCCGCTCTCGTCCACTCCCGCCCGTTTCTTCTGCCGCTCTTCGGCGCGGCCTCCCCTTCAGGCTCCCGCCCGGCGTCTGACGTCAGACGCCGGGGGCGGGGCCTATGACGCGGCGAGCGCCGATTGGCTCGCCGCGCCTGTTCCTGATTGGCCGGCGCCCCGCGAGCCGTGATTGGCTCGCGGACGGCGCCGGATTCAAAAAGCCGCGGGCGGCGCTTCTCATTGGCGGCCCCAGCCGCTCTCCGCCGCCGACAGCCTGGTGCAGGGAAACATCCGATCCCTGCACCAGGCACCCGCCGCCGCACACTCCGCGCTGGGGACAGACAAGCTGCCCCAGCGCTGTCCCCAGCTAGGGACCACAACATGGATGTGCCCACAGGGCACATCCTTACATTTCCCCCCCCTTTTTCCTTTGTAGTCCCTACAAAGTTCCTCACGACTTCCATTGTCCGCGGGTCAGGGAATTCCGAGGTCCTTCCGGCGAGGTTGTGTTCAAGTGTCCAGCCCGGACAGGCTGTGACCCCACATCCTTCCACCTCCAGCTCCGGGTTCCTCTTCTTCGTTCCTCCTGACCTCCATCGGTGGATCCTCTGGGGAAGTGGCATCTCCTCACGGTCGCTTGACGCTGGCCACCAAGGGGAATCTTCCTCCACGGGGACAACAGTCACCCACTCTTGGCCTCCGATATCGTCTGTGGCTTCGTCCCTGTCTTCCGGGTGTGGTATCGACCACCACCCAACAGCGGAATCCTCCGGGGCATCCGTTTCCTCCCGGGCAACAGCCACCACATGTCGAATTTCCTCGTGGGGCATCTCCAAAGGTCCTGTCTCTTCCTCTGGAACGGGTCCTCCCACGGCATCACAGTCCTGTCCCCGTACGTCGGTCCATCTCGGCACTCCCGGCAGGTACTCTTGCTCCAGGACTATCTCCTCCTCTTCACGGAGGGCATTCAACTGGGAGCATGACTCCACCCGATCCTGCCAGTCACTCTCGTCGGCGCTTCCGATGCCAGAGTCGTCCTCCATCTGTTCTGGGAGGGATTAGTCGGCGGACAGCTCACCGTAGTCCGAGTCCTCCTCCGATATCTGGACTGGGGTATTACTTTCCTCCTCAGCGTACTTCTTCGCTTCCGCTGGCACCTCTGCTTCCTCAGCGTACTCTTGCGCTTCCGCTGGCATCGTTACTTCCTCAGCGTACTCCTTCGCTTCCGCTGGCATCGTTACTTCCTCAGCGTACTCCTTTGCTTCCGCTGGCATCTCTTGGTACCCAGGACACTCCTGTTCCGCACGTCCTGGTCGTGGACGGTTCCATCGCGGGGAGATTCCGGACGTCTCAGTCACTGGGTCTTCACGCTTTTCTTCGCAGCGTGGCCTCTTCACCTCCCAGTCGTCCACCTCCGCCTCATGCGGGAAAGGATTCTGCCTTACTGGGGTCACTTTCTTGGGACAGAGTAGGCCTGCGGCATCTTCCCAGGGGCACTCACTGGCCGCATGTCCTGGTCGTCGACACTTCCAACAAGGGGGGGCCACTGCCACCTTCTCCAAGACGGGTTCCTGGTCCACCTCCTTCACTGGGGAATCTTCACCCGTTGGTTCCGGCTCAGAGGAAATGGGCACCTGCGAACTAACTTCAAGCAAGGCCTTCCGCTCCATTTCCCTGGTTTCCTCCTCCCATCTCTGGGCGCGACCATCCGCAATCATCCGGTCTTCATTCCACGGACAATCGGGAAGCGCATGTCCTCTCGCCTTGCAGAGCGCACACACAGGCTCTGCAGCCACCCGGTCCCAAAGCTGCTGACGAGACTCCGTCATCTGCTTCACCGTGGCCTTGTAGTCCGTCCTGTTTTCCGTCCATGGGCATTCCAGGAGCTGATGTCGGGGATCTCCACAGCTTTCACACCGGGAATCAACCTCGTCTTCGCTCGACTCTTCGTCCCAGGGACAACTGTTGTGCTCATGCCCGTAGTTTCCGCAGAGCAAACACCAGGACTCCTTCTTCGCTTGGCCCTTCTGACGTCTTCGGTCCGCTTCCTGGACCACCTTCTTTGGGGACGTCTCTCGCCAAGTACACTCGCTGGCAAAGTGCCCTGTTTGCCGACATTTCTTGCAGGGCGTCACAGCGGCCTTCTTGCGCCCCTTCTCCCGGCGCTCTTCTTTTTCACGCTGGACCGACCGCTGCACCATCTTCAGGATGTCTGCCCCAGACACCGTCACCCAGTCGCTCTGGTCCGCACACGTCCGGGGGTGAGTCTTCTCCGGAGCCGTCCGCAGGGAGGTCTTCTTGGTGGCGTTCCACATCGCGTCCGTGATCCGGTCTCTTTGATCCTGCCGACTACGCCAAGTGTGAGAGGTGCGGTTGGGGCCTGCGAGTGCGTGTGGTGGTGCCTGCTGCCGTGCAGGTGTAGACTCGGTACTCACCAGGCGCCGCTCGCTCTCACCTTCAGGTACCGGAACCCTCAACGGACCTGGAAATCTTCACTCGGATCCGGACACGGCGATTCCCTCTCGGAGCTGACCGACGACCGAGCTGAGGAGAGAATGGTCTACATTAAAGGGGGTATCGACCCTGCTTCCGGTGGAACAGGGGATACCCCAGGGGTGGCTGCGACCTTCACCGGCTGGGTGAATGGTCACCACCGGCACAAAGCCTCAGCTACCCAGCTTTCACACACTCGCGCTTTCGCACGTAGTGTGATGAAAGGGATTCTCACGTCCGTGAGCAATCCTAACTCCGGCGCTCGGGGACAAACAAGGGACAGACGTACACGGATGCTACTCACCGTCACAAGTCTTGCACTCCGATCTTCTCCACTTACAGGTCCCTGTAAGGAGGCAAAGAGAAACAGCCGTGCAGGGCCTAACTCTGACCTAGTGTCACACCCTATACTATCTACAACAGCAGAGCCCTCAAACTAGCTCTGTGGGTGTGGTGCAACACAACTATGCACAACTTACACAACACATACACTTTGCCCTGCACGGTAACAACATATATCACACTATCGGAGTTACAACATAAAACGGTGCTGTCCCTTTATCTACCCGACTCAGAACACCCAGCAGTGGGGACCGCACAGCTCACCCACCTACCGTACTCTCAGGGTGGCCTGAGCCTAACGCCCAGTGTCACCTTTACTCACCTCGGGGAAAACACTGCTTCGATGGGCCTAGCGCCCCCTAACTGTCCACAGGCCGGAGGCCTGACTTTGCCCACGGGACTAGCGCCCGCCTACCTTGCTGCCCGTTGGGTGACCTGGGCCTTGTGCCCAAGGTCACCTTATCGTACCTATTTGGCCAAAATCCACTAGGGCCTAATGCCCTCTAATGCTCCCACAGGCCTAGTGCCTGACCGTGCCCCTCGGGCCTAATGCCCGCCTAACTGCGCCCACAGGCCGGTGGCCTGACTATACTTATGGGCCTAGTGCCCAACCTGCGCCCAGGCCTAGTGCCTGCCTATGTGCCCCCACGGGCCGAGAGGCCCGACCAAATGCCCACGGGCCGGGAGGGCCCGACTACATGCCCACAGGCCGGGAGGGCCTGACTGTGCCCACGGGCCTATTGCCCGAACACCCGGTGGTCTAGGGAGGGGCGGGTACAGGGGCGCCTGATAAGGGCCTACCTGACCCGCTGGGAGAGGCACCAGGGGGGAGCTTCGGCAGCCCTTTGCTTCCCACCCCTGGTGACCCCTCCGGCGCTGTTCTTCTTCAATCTTCGGCCGCTGGCCCGTCCTGGCCAGCGGCTCCGCCGTCGTCGTCGCGCCGCGTCCAGCCGCCGCTGGACATCTTCTTTCTTCGCGCTCTTCTGCGCGCCCGCTCTCGTCCACTCCCGTCCGTTTCTTCTGCCGCTCTTCGGCGCGGCCTCCCCTTCAGGCTCCCGCCCGGCGTCTGACGTCAGACGCCGGGGGCGGGGCCTATGACGCGGCGAGCGCCGATTGGCTCGCCGCGCCTGTTCCTGATTGGCCGGCGCCCCGCGAGCCGTGATTGGCTCGCGGACGGCGCCGGATTCAAAAAGCCGCGGGCGGCGCTTCTCATTGGCGGCCCCAGCGGCGTCAAGTTTAAAGCGCCGCCGCGCCGCTCTCCGCCGCCGACAGCCTGGTGCAGGGAAACATCCGATCCCTGCACCAGGCACCCGCCGCCGCACACTCCGCGCTGGGGACAGACATGCTGCCCCAGCGCTGTCCCCAGCTAGGGACCACAACATGGATGTGCCCACAGGGCACATCCTTACATTAAGGTGCATTTAATCCCTTAATCTGCTTTTTTGTAAAAAGGCTTCCCGAGTGTCTCTAGAGGTGTGGTTATTTTTTAATAATTATAGAGGTTAGGGTTGCTCACCATTGTTATGCTACTGTAATTATCAGCCCACATATTATTCACTGTGAACCATGTGATATGAAGCAGCACATTATCTCAGTTATAGTCAACTCCCATATACAGTGCTGCACAAATGGTGTTTAATATCTTTACTGTTAGTGTAAATGTCACAATAATATACAACAGCATCCGCTGCTCTGCTGTATAACTCCCGCTGACGGCCGCAGCGTGGGCAGGAGCTAATGCCGTGACTCCTGGGTTCTCGCCTTCCTTCCTCCGTGTAGTGGTAGTAGTTTTAACAGTTGCCACCGGCAACAGAGGTGTTTTGGGTTAGTGTCCACAGTCACGGATATCAAAGATACCATGCAGGATAGGTATACATTAGTATTTAATACACAGATAGGTTCATAGTTTTTTCATACCTCCCATCTGTCTCGATTTTGGCGGGACAGTTCCCGTTTTTCACGGTCTGTCTCACTGTCCCACCCGCGGGTCGCAGTGTCCCATGGGTGGGGGGGGGGGGGCAGTTGGGAGATCTCCCCCTGTCACTCGCTGCTCTGATCAGAGCAGCGGTGAATAGATGCTGTGCGCATGCAGGTGTCCCTCCTCGGCAGTCCGCAAAGTTGGGAGGTATGGTTTTTTCAACATTAACTGGAAAGCAGCCCACAATCGTTCCACCGTTGGCTTCCTCAGGGCTCTAGCCTGAGCCACTACTTCCGATTCTATAAATCCCAATGTTCATCTCGTCATTGGTTCTGGGACCTGTCAGTCAATTGTCCCTTTCTTTTGGCTTCAATCCATCAAACCTTTTTTCCTCTGTGTGGATTCTGATCTTATACTACTATGTGTATATATATGTTAGAATGGATAATGGACTTATGCAATCCTTTTGTATTTAAATATTTAACTTATTTATTGTACCAGCCCAACATAAATTTTTAATCAGTTCCTTTCTTACAAACTCCTATTAATTAGATCATATTAGGGCCTTCTATTAATTTCCATGAATTACCTGGATATTATGCATGCTTCAATAAATGACATTAACATTTTTACATCCCCCATTAGTATTATTTGATGTGGCCAATATCAAATGGCATTTTTAGTTTGACACAAATCCAGAGATATTTTTAGGTGTATGGTGTCAAATATACTTGCCCAAGAATTTAAATGAAGCCACCTCCTCAATTGGCTGGGGAGGCTGGGGAGTCAGCTTGTTCCCTGTGTCCCCTCTCAATCCGGCTCTGCAGCTGCAGGCACAGCACACAGGGCCGTAACTACCTGTGGGCGAAGTATGCGTTGCACACAGCGCACTTTAGGTGAGAGCGCAATGTGCGCTGTGACCCTGAATGGCCGCCCTGTCTGCTGTAGGCAGCGGAGAAGAGTTCAGAATTCACCGCTGTGCTCATTGGTGTATTCAGGGCGTGGGGGCGGGGGAGCAGAGAGAGAAGAAGCACCCTGTTGTCTGCCTCCCCTGCCAGGCTTGACTAATCAGCCTAGCAGCTCCACCTCTTACATTCTGCTCGGCCAGATAGCAGTTAGGGAGCTGAGGGAGCTGTGCTGGTTCCTGGACGACGACCGGCACTGGTGATGTAAGGGACCCCGCTGCGCTGTGGAGTCAGGTGGGCGTCAGCTGGGAGCCAGAACCCTGGAAGAAGAGGCAGCGGGCAGTTGTGGGTGAGTATTGATGGGGCTGGGAGCGGTGAATGCAGAGCCGGCATGAAGCGTTCAGTGACGGTATGCATGACAGGATGGCGCTGGGTTGTTCCGTTGCGCCAATCTATTTTTACATTTTAAAAGGCCCTTGGGAAAGAAGCCACGGTAATTTTATTTTGGGGAGACGGAGTGCTTTTACACAGTCTCATGGGGCAGCGCGATCATTCTACAGCGCCATAGAGATGGACGAGTTTACAGGGAAACTGCTGCAGCACTTATCTCCTCCCAGCAGCTCCAAAGAGTGACAGTGAGTGTGACTGTGTCAGTGCCATGCGGAGCAAAGGACAGAGGGGGAGCAGAGGCCGAGGGTGGACGCAATAGGTGCTGCCTGACTGGCAGGTAAAAACAAAGGTAGAAGCACAACAGCTGGTTAGATATCACAAATGGTATTTACTGTATAGGGGAGACATGCCATGTTAGATAGATAGATGCACACACACACATCGTGTTACAAAAGGCTATATAGATCCTGTAACACGGTGGTGTGATATAAGCCTGTGAGTATGGGGTCTTTCATCACCTATATACACCAACACAGCATAAGAAGTACAAGTCCTTGTAGTTATTACTGATCTTTTATTATTATTATTTTTTCTTTTTAATTGTAAGTTTTCATTTTTGGATGCATTTGGAAAGATCTGGGGAGGGGACACAGTGCCTGGTTTTTTTTTTTTTTTTATCCCTAATTACATTGCTGTTACTATTATTTCATTACATACTGTACACTAGTTTAGCATCTGTGGTCTGTTGGGAGGTAATGTCAGTCACCATTCAGCTATGTGACTGACAAATTCCTATGACCTCTGATGCTGCTGATTCATTAAAGCAGTGTTGTAACTAGCTGTATGTGCTTGATGAGGGGGGAGGTAGAATTAATTTAAAAACATTATGCGCGGGGGGGGGGCGCCGATGCGGTTTCTTGCACACATCGCTAAAATGTCTAGTTACGGCACTGACAGCACACGTCTACATAGAAGAAACTGAAAGTAAACTACAGCTCCCACAGCAAGGGCTGCTGGGAGCTGTAGTTTAGCTCAGTTTCCTCACAGCGCTGCTTTGTGCCTGGCTCGTTAGTCAGCCGCGACAGCTAGTAGAGTCTGGAGCTTGTGCTCTGTTGGCTCTATGGCACTGCTGCGCACAGGTAGGGGGTGTTAGGGGTATTAAACAGATCATTGAGGTGCCCCCTCCAATCTGGCACACAGGTCACATGACCCCCTAGTCCCCCGTAGTTGTGGCCATGGTAGCAGGATATGCCTGGCGTGAGTGAGCTGACAGGTCCCATGCAATTCCATTAGCGTTGGGTGTCTTTTTTTGTTGAAACTGCGTATCCCATAAGTACAAATGCCCTCTTGTACTCTAAGCTCTTGGCCCCTAAACCCTACAGTATATACAGTACCTGCTTCCATCTCTTTTTCATTCCAAGCCATGGGCTCATACAGGTATGTGAGATACAGGTACCCAGCCTTTTTCCCATTCTCCTGCAACCTACTTTCTTTGCAGTTTATGCCAATTACCCCTCTCGTTTGAATGTATTGGTTATTATATGTATTCGGTTGGGATGCTTGCGGTCAGAATTATTAATATTATTGCGATTATATGCTCTGCATTGCATTCTGTTTATTTCCCTTGCAAACCTTTAATAAAAATTTATGATTTTAAAAAATATGGAGAGGTTTTTTATAACATAGAAAAACAAATGCACACAGGTCTATATTTTAGATATCCATTTGTACTAAAGATTTTTTAATGTATTCTGTACTCTGATGTCTTTCATGCAGAGTAGTTGCATAAAAATGACAGATCAGAATAAAGGGCATACTGTATCTACAGTACAATAGCACAGGGTGTGCAATGCACACAAGCCCAGACCAGGACAGTCCATAAAGGGCACAAGTCGACACATTTCATAGAGGATGCAACCACCACCTCTGACATGGTCGAATCCTATGTGATTGCGGCCTCCTCCTCTACCCCCTGGCATATTAAGGAGGTATTAAGTTCATCTTTGATTTCCTCTTGCTGGTTTGGCCCAAGGCTGTGATGAACAGTAGTTGTCAGTGACCACTGGAATCAATACCCATTTTGTACCCCAGAATTATTATTAATCTTTATTTTAGGGTGCCACAAATGGTCTGCAGCATCCTACTGAGCTGAAACAACAAGACAGTAAATGGTGAAAAATTGCAATACAGTAAACAAATAATGCTACAATTAGTAACACAGCAGTTGTTAGTCTGAGTGGGTAAGGGGTGCAGGGGTTTATTTAGTGAAAGCTGAAACCTGTGCCTATTAACATGGGAGCACCCAGCAGGATTAGAATGAATGAGACAGGTGTGAGGGCACTGAAGGAGTTGAGTCAAGGGTCAGAGTGCCTAAGGAGGCCGTGCTCAGTCTAGCTGATGAGTAAGCATTATAGGTTGTAAGAACAACAGGGAAGATGGCCCTGCTCATTAGACCTTACAATCTAATGGAAAGGGGGCAGACACCAAGTAGACACATAGGGGATCTGATGACAGGAGGTGAGAGTAGGCGATATGAAGGATAAAAAAAGAGGGAGGTAAACTACATGGTAAACACAGGTAGGTTTTCGATGAAAGTTTGAAGCTATTCAGACAAGTGGACAGACTGATAGAAAGAGGGAGATCATTCCAGTGGGGGATATGGGGGAGGGGGGGTGCAGCACAGGAGAAATCTTGGATTCAGGAGTGAGATGTGGTTACCAGAGGGAGAACAGGTGACTGTCATTTGCCGACCAGAGAGAGTGGGAGGGAGTATGAATGAAGATCAGGTATGACATATTGGCCCTCATTCCGAGTTGTTCGCTCGCAAGCTGCTTTTAGCAGCTTTGCACACTCTAAGCCGCCGCCTACTGGGAGTGAATCTTAGCATAATAAAATTGCGAACGAAAGATTAGCAGAATTGCGAATAGACACTTCTTAGCAGTTTCTGAGTAGCTCCACACTTACTTGGGTGTGAAAAACCGCTACCGTTTCTGGGAAAAACGCGGGAGTGTCTGAAGAAACGGGGGAGTGTCTGGGCGAACGCTGGGTGTGTTTGTGACGTCAAACCAGGAACGAAACTTACTGAACTGATCGCAGATGCAGAGTAAGTGTGGAGCTACTCAGAAACTGCTAAGAAGTGTCTATTCGCAATTCTGCTAATCTTTCGTTCGCAATTTTACTATGCTAAGATTCACTCCCAGTAGGCGGCGGCTTAGCATGTGCAAAGCTGCTAAAAGCAGCTTGCGAGTGAACAACTCGGAATGAGGGCCCATATGCACTGCAGGAGGGTCAGATATAACATGTGCAGAGAGAGTTAGATTTGGGTGGGGTGTATGCAAACTGAAATCTAAATTGCAGTGTAAAAATAAAGCAGCCAGTATTTACCCTGCACAGAAACAAAATAACTCACCCAAATCTAACTCTCTCTGCAAATGTTATATCTGCCCCCCTGCAGTGCACATAGTTTTGCCCAATTGCTAACAAACTTGCTGCTGCGATCAACTCAGAATTACCCCCATAGGGAGCAGTGGGGTTGGAGAGGTTCTTGTACATAAGGGTGAGGAGTTTGAAGCAGGTTTTGTTTGGTTAGGATTAGGCTGCGTGCGGAGGGTTAGTAGACTGCAGGATGGGGGAGTTAGGTTTAGGCACCACTGGGGGGATTAGGGTTAGGCTGCATGTGGGGGGGGTTAGGGTTAGGCTGCAGTGAGGGAGGGTTAGGGTTAGGGGGGCATTGTGGTAGGGTAAGTATACTTACCTTGCCCATGTTGGGATTCTAAGCTGCAGTCGGTCTTCTGACCACAAGCATCCCAACCGATGACATTTCCTACCCAATGCGATCTGTATTGTAGAACTGTGAATTCCATATACTTTGGGGTAGATTCAGAAATGCAGAGCTGAACATATCTTTCAAATAAACTATCTAGCCCATTGGAATAACGTGTCTAGATTATTTGTCAGTTTCTGTCTCATTACTCATGTAAGTGAAAATTGTTTAACCACTTGCCTGGCATGGTCGCATCAGATGCGACCATGCCTGCAAGTGCGCTATCTGACCTGGTCGCACAGGATGCGACCAATCAGATAGAGAGTGTTAGCAGCGGCAGGGAAGAGAAACTTCCCTCCACTGCTGCTGTCAGAGGGACCGGAAGGTCCCTCTGCCTCCCTTCACTCTCCCGCACTGATTGCTATGCTGCCGATCACTGATGATCGGTCAGCATGGCAATATCCCCCCCCCCCCCCTCCAGCTGCTTCAGACAATGGCATCCGCTGGGGAGTATAAAATGAACCCTCCCAAGCCACCCCCAGACACCCCCCCCCCCCCCCTCCCTGTATACCTGCAGGCTATCCCAGCTTTCAAAATGAAAGCCGCAGTCGACACAATGTTCCGATGGTCACAATGTTCCCGATCGATGTTTCGATGTTTGGGGGAAACTATTTGTAAGGAAAAAAATTCCCTTTTTTTAACTAAAATCATTTGGGATAGGGTTAAATTCATGTTCTTCACCTAATTCACTAATTTAAAAAAAAAACGACAATTTTGGAGCGGTTTTCGGCAAAATAAATCATCAGTTAAGTGGTTAAAGCCCAAATTTTAAAACACAAGTAAATAATTAACTCAATTTTAGTGATGGTATAATGTTCATTAAGCTGTTGGTGGACATCCTCACACACTCTATTTAGGGTATAAGGAGTTTATTTTTTTTTATATAGTTAATTGCAATATGTTAAAATGAATGATTACATACTACTGTATATGTCGTAGATGATTCTGCTGCAGTTTAGGTACTTACTATATATGATTATTGTCTTCTCTTTGAATCCATTATTTAAACTGACATTGTTAAATATGTTGTTTGTGTATTCATTAGGGTTAAGTGAAATGACGTTTGCTGCATGCTGCTTAGCCTCATGATCAGGATGCAGAGAATAAATGTTCTTTATGTGCTAGTAGATGCTATTGTGTGCACATTCCTATCTGCACACAATGCTGTACTGTAACTTTAGGCATAATGTAACCAACATCTTTCTTGCAGTCTTAAAATACTATTAATGCCAATGTAATTGTGTTTCTCCAAACTATTTGTATTTGACTTAAACGAACACTGGGTAATGTGTTAAATTATCAATTGTTCAGGTTGATACTGTTCACAATATAACTAAGAATATACGCATATTCACTTATATTGTCTCCATAGGAATTCAACATTATTTTGGTATAATAAACATCCTTTATTGTCTGTTCCTGTTCTAAATTCAACATTACATTGAGTTGGTAAACAATCATTATAGTCTGTGTGTATATCAGATTAAGCAGTACTCTCAAATAACAATCATCCCTTCTTCATTCCTTGGTTTACAAATATCAGTTAAATGTTTTAGCTTGCAAAATATTATGTTTTGGTTTTTTTGGTACATTTGTTACATTTTTTCAACTTATTTTTTAAATAATTCTTGTCTAAACTGGATTCTGGAGTTTATTTAAACACTTTCTGTGCTGCTGTACAGTACAACAGGTTCCTGACTGCCATACCTAATACATTTACTGAGTAACTAAATGTTACAGATAACTATTTGCTGCTTTACTTGTCTCACGTTTACCAGAGTGGAAATTATTAGTACTTGTTGCTGTTTGTTGAGTTCTTTTTTATACCGTAGGTGCTACTAATCTTTAGATGAATTTGATATTATTAAGAGGGTATTGCACAATATATGGGAGTAGAGATATAAAAACTTTTCTGTGATACAATTGACCCAAATTCAGCCTAAAACTGTATGACCATGCAAATCTCTAATTTTCCAATGCATAGGAAATACATAATAAATGCGTAGAACAATAAGCTATTATCCAACAATGATTTACCCAGTCTGTGTCTAGCTAGACATTTTAAAATCTCTGTTGCAGAAAGTTGTTAAAAATACATTATATACAGCAGCTAATATAACAAACATTTGTCTTTAGGTTCATAATATCACTACCTGCACTATGCCTGGTACCTTCCCATCTAAGATAGTACATCTACAGTATGTGCACTTTAAATAACTAAGTATGGCTACACACCAGGATGATTTGGCCTCCATTCATCGATTTTGACATGTTGTACTATCGATTATATGGAAAAAGTGCAGAATCGTACCTGTTTTGACAACAATTAAAATGGATGCCTATCCTATGCGCGCCCCGCCACTCGTATGTCAGATTGGGGATTTTACCTACTGCAGTAAAGATTCGTCAATCCGACCTTCGATTGGGTGCCGATCGTGTACAAATTGTGTGTGTTTTTATCTCCAATCATCGTGCGACCATCGTGTGATCCGCACTTTGAGTGGCATTTCCTGGACACTCTCACCCACCGCTATCTTCTCAAGCATCCTGCAGGCTTCAAGCGCAGCAGTAACCTTCTTTTTGGATCCCATCACAATACAATTGCATCCTGGTATGTGTACTACTGCTCTCCTATGCCCTTGCTGCCCACTGATGCCACTGATATAGTGATATATGGCCACACTGGCCACCAATGTTACGTGACCACTGTTTGCTATTTTTATGGGGACCCAGGCCCCTGATTGCGTTATATATGGCCGCACTGGCCACCAATATTATGTGACAGACATTTCTGTGAGTTTCCTTTAATAAAAAATTAACAACTATAATGTGGATGAAAAACATTAAATGTGATGTATGTAATAAGATTTTATTAAAACCTTAACATTTTAGAATATATCAACACACTATAACTACATGAATTGAACTAACTAAACTACATGAACAGAACTAACTAAACTAAAATTAACTTACCAAATTATATAAGTCAACATAAAAAAACTTTTTTGGGAAATTTACAAATATTAATGATTGTTTTCCTTTCTCCCAATATAAATGTCTCTGGCACTGGCAAAGGAGCACGAGTCTGTCGAAGGATTTATTGATAAATATCGTGAGTTCGAGTGTCTTAGCCGCACAAAATGCAAAGATTACAGTAATAAAGTGAAAAGGGCCAAAGCCATTGAAGATTTGGCAGACCATAGCCGGGCATTTCATCCGGATGCCAATCTGGATTGGGTGCTTAAAAAAATTAAAAATTTACGCAGTCTTCCTAAAGGAACATGAGAAGATTGAGTCTTCAAAGAGATTGGGTGCCGGAGCCGACCACGTGTATGAGATCACCCTCTGCTATTACGAACTCCTTACGTTCACCCTGAGTCAGGAGTCACAGAGGACTGCAGTCGTCCTAATGGTGGGGAGCGAGGCAGAGGACATGCTGCTCACTGTGGATGAAAGTTCGCAGCCAGTTTCGGCAAGTAGAGACACAGTATTTAAAAATGTGCTTGTGCAATGTTCAAGTTTGTTGTTACAGGAGAAAAGGTGTAGTCCACTCTACTTTATCTAATGGATTCCTCCTGCCAATGGACAGCACCCACTCCGTTAAAATAGGCCATGTACCGGTCCCTGACCTGTTTAGCTCGTGCAGTCCCCCTATACTGTTGTGCAGGTGTTTCCATGGAGGATATCTGCACTACATCCTCTGGCAGATCTGGGTCTTCTTGTGGTGCTGTGCCGGTAGCCCTTTTCTGTGTGACTTTGTGGTTGAGTGAATTGTGCAGGACACAGCACGCCGTGACGACCCAGTCTATTTTGTCCACCCTTAGGTTGATGGCAGTGTGGAATATGCGAAAGCGGTTGGCCAGGATTTCTCTCCACAATATGGCGTACCCTGGATAGCCTGTAGTTGAAGATCCTTTTGTCGTGGTCTAGGCACATTTGCGCATATGGCTTCCTGATGTGCTCAAGCAGGGCGAATGCCTCGTCTGTCAAGAACACAAAACTTAACCCATGTTTTGTTTCCTTGACAGACGGCAAGTGAAGGGTGTTGAAGGTGAGTCTCTGGTAGAATTTGGTATTCTTTAATGTGCCACTATCTGAAGCATGCCCATTACTGCCGACATCCAGGAAGATGAACTCGTAGTTCGCATTAACCACTGCCATCAGAACGATACTGAAGTAGCCCTTATAATTGTAGTAGTAGGAACCACTGTTGACAGGCTGGGATATGCACTAAAAGGGTGTTAATCTGCACAGGATATAATATAGTATTTTTTAATCTTATAGTTTTACAAAACCAACATTAAGCCTCAATAACAATTGGTTCAGCAATAAGTTGGTGGTGTTCACAGAAGATAGTTAAATGAACTATGAAACAAAGATATGACCTTCTATAAGAAAAAAAGGCCAAAAGCAACTATGTGTCTTTTCCAGGGCACACTTGAAAATAATATGAAAAAATTAATTGATTAAAATTACATTTTTATTGGTATATACTTTAAAAAGAAGGAAGCAGACATTATATATATTTTGATATAAGCACAAATGCTATAATCCTAGGCGATAATGTATTGGTAGGCAAAAATATACAATTCCTTAATCCTCATAATAGATTGTCTACCCTTTTGATGGGGATTAATTGTAAGAATCGTTAGCTCATGTTGGCTCAGCGTAATTCAAATGCTGTCTATACTGAAAATTGTGTCTGGAAAAGACGGACTACTGCTAGAGTGTGGATGAACAAACTACCTATGGTACCTGGTATTCTCTGGTGGTCTCCCTCCTAGGTACTAACCAGGCCCTGTAGTGTATAGCTTCCAAGATCGGACGAGATTGGGTGCACTCAGTGCGGTCTGACTGTAGGTAAATATGTTCTAGTACATAACATCAATTCCAGCACATTGTTGTTAAATATTAATTAAATTGAATGTATAGAGCCGTGCAAATGCTGATTGATTGATTGATTGATTGATTGATTGGATTGATTGAGTGAGGTGTATGTATATACTGATGTGATAAGATCAGTGATCTATAAATCCAAAGTAATAATGAAAATGAAAAGGCTGGGATATGCAGACATGTTTGCCGTCAATGGCTGCTCCACAATTCGGAAAATTCCAACGCTGGTCAAACTCCTCTGTGATGGCTTTCCACTCTTCCACGCTGGTAGGGAACTTAAATAAAAAAGAAAATACATTTGATTAGTAAATGTTTCTCTTTTTTGTCCCATAGCATCACAGTGCCGAGCCAGAACAACCTCCGACTCCGGACCTCTCTCTATTAGCGGAGTCTCCAGGCTCATCGAAAGAACCTGCCACTACACCCACCCCGCCACAACCACCCTCTAAAAAACTGCACTGCAAGGGCAAGAAAACAGCCACAACAGAGGAGGAATTTATGAGCCGGGCAGAGCATGTTCTAAGAAGACCTCCTGACCAATATGATGCATTTGCAACCTATTTGGCAGATGGTTTATTCCAGCTGGCTCCAAACCAGCAAATGGCATTTGAGCGACTAAGCAGCGAGCTCTTGTTTCAAGGGCGTTTATGGCGCCTTAAAAATGACAGCCAAATAGTTGGCCTTAGACCTTTACCTAAAACAGCAGAGCCTACTCACCCATCCTCCTGTCTGAGTGCCTCCTCGCCCCTTGCTGCAATGACCCCCTTTCCACCCCTTCATCATTTGCTTCTCCCACAACCCCCTTACCAGTCCCTTCCTCATGCCCAGATCCATCACCACCCATACCAGCATCCTCCTCACCACCTGCTCATCCACCCAGCTGCAGCCACCTGTATAGGTCATTCCTGGAGGAAGACCAGGAGTCTCCTCTTTTTGAAGACCTATGAGCACGTATTCCCCAATTTGACCTTTCCTAATAGGTATGGAGCAGTATGACAGACGGTGTCTCTGGAGCAGATATCTCAAGGCCCATGCCCACATGGTGCATAGTGCAGATCAATGGGGCTGGGCCCATTGCATTTGCACTTTGCACCACGTGTGCATGTGCCTTTGAATATCTGTGCCAGAAGCACCATCTGTCATACTGCTCCATACCTATTGCGAATGGTGAAATAGGATGAAACAAAATGTTTACATAGTTTTATATATTTTTGCACTTTTGTACAGTTTTATACAGTTGCTATAATGCTTACCTCATGTTTCCGCAGTAATCAGCCAGTTTTACCATTCGCTCAGGTATGGAGGGGTATGAGATACGCTGTTTCTGGCACAGATATCTAAAGACCCATGCACACGTGGTGCATTGTGCAGATCAATGGGACCAGGCCCATTGCATTTGCACTTTGCACCATGTGTGCATGTGCCTTTGAATATCTGCGCCAGAAGCACCGTCTGTCATACTGCTCCATACCTATTGCGAAAGGTAAAACTGAATGATACACAATGTTTACAAAGTTGAATCTATTTTTGCAAACTTCTATCTTTCATAAAGAAAAAAAATATTCCAAGTGTGTTAAACAACAATCAAACAAAATAAAATAACAGTTTAAAGTATTAATAAAACAGATTTTCTATTTACAAAAAGTGTGTGGTGTATTTTTGCTTACCTTGCAATACTGGTACTGCAGCACCTTTATGATTGCTTTGTACATCTCCGCGATGATGAGACCCAAAGCTTGTGGAGAGATGAGGGAATCAAACTTTAGGTCAGCCGGAGACCGTCCTGTTGTCAGAAACCTCAGGGTCACCACCAGCCGGGCCTCAGCAGGGATAGCCATACGATACTTGGTATCTTGCTTCTCTATGTTCGGGGTCTCCAGACACAGCAATTACCGGAAGGTGGCGTCATCCATTCGCAGGAAGTTGCGATAGTCATCAGGATTGTTCTCCATAATCTTCATGAGTAGCGGCATGTGAGAACGAGTATGACGACTCAGTAGCCACTGCTTCGTCCAGCATGATCTAGCTCTCCTACGCTGGGCTCTCTCACGCCTCAGCCTCAGCAGAGCGTAGTACAGCAGGTAATCTTGCTGGTAATGATCCATCACTACAGAATGCATAATGGACACAGGAAAAGCACACTTTGCAATGGCAGGCAAAATAAAGCAGAGCAAAATAGCTATGTCTAGCATTCAGCAGGTATACACCAAGCCTCACTAGTCACAAAGCACAAATGCACAGATCTAAAATGGCTGCTGCTATTTATATCCCCTCAGCTATTCCTGCCGATTATTTAAATTTCAAAGGCCAATCTGCAAGATGTACTGTGTAAAACACAATGCACCGGATCCGACGCTCTAACGACCATCGGAATTGGATCATGATCGTTTGACACAAAATCACAATTTTTAATAAATCATGAGCCTGGGACTGCCGGGAGCTCGTTCTGGTATGTAGCCACCCTAATAAATAGCTCTACATATAATAATAATAAAACTGTAAGGGTACATAGAATTTTTTTGAGATATATACTTCTAGGGACTGTTTATGAACTAAGGAGATGAAAAAAAATGGGAGGGATTTTTGACTATTCGTTCAGGCATCATGCAAAAGCTACTGGATGAATTTGGATTGCATTTTAACTATTGTATATCTTAGTGACCTAGAAAGAAACTGAGGCATGTATTATTTAAATGTGACATCATGCAGAGTGGCAATAAAGGAAAAAACAGATGCTTGACACTCAGCAGGTGCAGTATGTAGGCTCCTCAAGTCCAAAATGACTACATGTATTTAAATATATATATATATATATATATATATATATATATAGCACACCCCATATGCAAGGAGTTATATATGTATGATTATATAAACACATCAATAAATACAGATATAGATCCAACTATACTGTATATCAATCACTAATAAGGCAGGTTATCTTGACTCATGAAGTTTCAGTTAACACGTCAGTCCAGTAGATGGCGCACCAAGACAAATATCTCAGTACATGCTATGGTTCCACACAATGCAAGTAGATAGATATAATAAAGTCACTGGTCATGGTAGGTGGAGTAGCAACGGATTTTTGATCTATAAGATTATATTTGTTTTACTAAAGTGAACTTAACTGGACTGTAATATTGATTTCCCTTATGCAGCTTTATGTGGCTTGCTCACACATAAGGAGGTCAATCCTGTGATTGGCGTGATCCCAGGATTCTGGCCCAAAAATGTTGGGATTCACGGGATTAGGTTGATCATGCGCAGTTTTGCAGGGCAGCGCTGAGCACTATAACACTTGGCTCAGATGATGCCCAGCTGTGCAGCCCAGGTGGCAGCGGGGTATTTGAAGCTTAGTCTGGCAGCCATGGACACACTGACCTCACCAGCGGCATTTCAAATGGTAGTGCCAGCCGCCAGCCAATCGGAGCTGGTGGACTGGCAGCAGCGGCTCCTGATTGGCTGCTAGACTGCCAGTTCTGGCAGCCAGTGCTACATTTGAAATGCTGCCAGCACTGTCAGTGTGTCCATGGCTGCCCGCCTAATAGTAAGTATGCAGCATACACCTGAATCCACCCACCATCATTGCTGTCTACTCCCTCCCTCCATCACTGTTTCCTGCACCATTTCTTCCTTGCCCCATACACCCACCGTCCCTCCCTACTCCCTACACCCACCCTTTCTCGCTGCTCCCTACATCCTCCCTGCTCCCTACATCTTCCCTGCTCCCTACAACCACCCTCCCTCCCTGCTCCCTACACCCACCCTCTCTCAGTGATCCCTACTCCCATCCTTCCGAAGCTTCTCCCTACACCCTTCCTCACTGCCCTCCACATCCACTCACCCTGCTCCCTACACCGATCCCTACTGCAATCCTGGGATCCTGGGAATCCCAGGATTGAGCCTTTTTTAATCCCGAATCCTGGGATTGAAAAAATGGCCCAGGAATTGGCCTCCCTAAATTCTCACAATTTAGTAGTTCCAAGTATCTTTTTGTGTTAATCCCTGAAGAAAAAACTGCAAATATTGTTTTCAAACATAAAATTGTAATCAATGTGAATAATATACAATATACATCACTCTATTAGATGCCACTACTGTCTTTGTAAAATGAGTTCTGATGAGCAATAACTGATATCCATGCAAGTGAAGCCACTGGCAAATGCTAGGAACTTTTAAAACTGAGCTCTCTATATATTATTGTACAACAATGGAAAGGAAATCTAATTAACATTTGGTCTAAAAATGCTTTATTCATTAATCCTAAAGAAGCAGGAAAATATTTTCATTTATATCTGTAATAAAGTGTTGCTCAATTTTTGGAAATTATTTCACCTCGACTTCCCAGAATCAGCAGTTAGACAATCCTTTTAAATCCAATCCAATTAAAGAGGTGTGTGCACTATGCAAATTGGTGAGGAGAATCTATTTCAGATCTAGTGCTGCTCAGAGATGTCAAGTGACCTGTTGTACCCAGACAGCTTTCACTGTGCAAGGAAACATTGTCCAGGACTCTAATTCTTTGAACCATGAAATCAAAAGAATGTGAAAACCATCGTGCAATAATTAATAAGGGTCAGGATAATGAGATGGTGAGTATTACCGGCAGCATTTGTTTGCCAATTACAAGGAAATGCTACTACTGTAACTCATGACATAGATTATGTAAATCTCTTTTTAGTTAAAAAAAAAATACGGTATTCCAAATTTTGTGCAAAAAAATATATTTTAAAGGAAAATATTTACTTGCTTCAGTCTCTATAAACTGCAATATTACCATAGATGTATACTCGGAAGTTAAGGTGATAATAATACATGACACACACATCTTACTATAGTTATTTAATAAGCATATAATTTGTAATGTTCTATATCTAACACATGATTTTGCTGCATATATACTTTTTGGTTTACAAATTCTCCATGGGTGACACAATACAATAGAGCAACTGTAGAATAATCAGCTTAAAGGTCTTATTTTCTCAGGTACAGTTTTTCTACAGGCTTGGAATAATCTGTACAGATGTTTATCCTCAAATTGGGTCATTTTGCACGCCACAGATTTAGCTGTGCCTAGTGCCCCACAAGTGTTCTTCATAACATATGCATATTATTCACATCACTTATGTGACAAAAGTACAATGTAAGGGTACCCTGTATGTTGGCGCTGGCATATTATGCAGTTTCTGTGTGTCACTCAATCGCTAATCTGGGTAAAAAAGCAAAAGACTGATAGAAGTGACCCACGCCATGCCCTGTGTCATGCATTGTTATGCATAATGTGCTACTATTTTTTTGTAACCAATTCCTTTGGCATCTAGAGAGCCTAATGCACTATAAGGGGGAAATTTAAATCTTAACGCAGCACCTATCTACCATCTAAAGTGACGGGAAATAGAGGGGCGATATTCGAATGGCCCCCGTTAGTGCCCCTATCGTGTCCAGTACAGTCGGGTTTAGCACTTAAATCTGACTAAACTAATGGACTCGCTACCTCTGGGAGTAGCCAGCTGAAATTAACTTTTCGCACCCATCGGCAGTAACATTAGAATACTGCCGGCGGGCGCGATCGCGGCCAGGAGGATGGGGTAACATTTGAATCTGGCCCTAAGTGTATATGGTTCTGATGCAAATAAGATGCAAAATCCAGGAAATTACAAAAGTACAGGGATCGCAATCCATGGGGGAGCATCTAAGTCGCACCAAGCACCTTGCACTTTATGTAGCAAAAAAGCTAGATTATACTGTAGGTTCTCAAACTCGGTCCTCAGGACCCCAAACAGTTTTCCAGATCTCCTCACAGTGAAATAATCAGCTCCACTTGTGGATCTTTTAAAATGTATCAGTGAGTAATGAGTATACAGTATCTGTGCACATGCTGGGTGATCTGGAAAACGTGAACTTTGTGGGGTCATGAGGACTGAGAAGCACTGCACCAGATGAATGGGTACACATCTGTACTTCATAAAAGAAACAACAGTGGCCCTCATTCCGAGTTGTTCGCTCGCAAGCTGCTTTTAGCAGCATTGCACACGCTAAGCCGCCGCCCTCTGGGAGTGTATCTTAGCAAAGCAGAATTGCGAACGAAAGATTAGCAGAATTGCGAATAGAAATTTCTTAGCAGTTTCTGAGTAGCTCGAGACTTACTCAGCCATTGCGATCAGTTCAGTCAGTTTCGTTCCTGGTTTGACGTCACAAACACACCCAGCGTTCGCCCAGACACTCCCCCGTTTCTTCAGACACTCCCGCGTTTTTCCCAGAAAATGGCAAGTTTCCGCCCAGAAACACCCACTTCCTGTCATTCACAGTACGATCACCAGAACGATGAAAAAACCTTGTTATGCCGTGAGTAAAATACCTAACTTTTGTGTAAAATAACTAAGCGCATGCGCTCTGCGAACCTTGCGCATGCGCAGTAAGCGACTAATCGCAATATAGCGAAAATCGGCAACGAGCGAACAACTCGGAATGACCCCCAGTGTCTCTTTAAAAAAAAAAAACATTCATATTAATAGCAGTAATGACATACAGTACACTCAATTCTGATTTCCTGTAATGCTGGAATGTAGATCAGAGCAGCTAGCATTAACCAAAAAATGGAAAGGACAAGTAACTAATTAATTTGTTGACAATTATGAAAACTGTTAGTATTGCTTTTATAACTGTGCATTTACTGTGTCTGGTAGTTAAACAAAATAGCAAGTTGTCTTGAGAGCTTTAATATAAGTGGCTGCCAAAGTTTTTGCGGTATCCGGTCTAGGTCAACCACACTTAGGTCGACAGTCACTAGGTCGACCACTTTTGGTCGACATGCATTAGGTCGACATGGTTTATATGTCGACATGGTCACTGAGTCGACATGTTCTAGGTCGACATGACAAAAGGGCGACTTGAGATTTTCATGATTTTTTTCATTTTTTTTTAAACTTTTTCATACTTTACGATCCACGTGGACAACAATTGGGAATGGTAACCTTGCCGGAAGCATGGTAAGCGAAGCGACACTAATAAATTTAAAAAACCTCATGTCGACCTTTTGTCACGTAGACCTAGAACATGTCGACCTAATGTTTGTGTCGACCTATTTTGGGTGTCGACTTAGTTACTGTTGCCTAATAGTGGTTGATCTACACACTGTCGACCTACGTGTGGTCGACCCTATGAACCACACCCGTTTTTGCTTGCACCAGCCACACACACTTTCCCACCAGCAACCACTATTTATTATTTCACTCCTTTTGTGTCCAACGTCCTCTTAGAGACCTACAAATTACATAATGTCCACTTTATATAAAAAAAACACAATATGAGATAATACGGCAGGTGTAGGCCACTCTGGCAGATGCGGATGATGTAATAGCTAGCATTACTGCCCCACAGCACTGAGGCCATGGGTTCAATTCCCACCACAGCCCTAATTGTGTGGTGCTTGTATATTCTCCCCATAATTGCATGGGTTTCCTCTGGGTACTCCAGTTTCCTCCCACACTCCAAAAATATACTGGCAGGTTACTTGGCTCTCAACAAAAATATTAACCCTAGTGTGTGCATGTACATGTATTTAGGGCAGACTAGATGGGTCAAGTGGTTCTTATCTGCCATTAAATTCTATGTTTCTATGCTGTGCTGCTTAGAAGTGTTTCATGTGCCTCCCACCTGGAACACTTTTAAGCAGTGCGACATCTGTGTGGCTCCAACTTTGAGCAGATGTAGGCTTTTAAGGTTGTATGGAGGATGTGGGGAGGTGCTGTAGGTGCATCACATGAACTACTCCTCGGCACAATACATGCAGAGCCGGCCCTAACCAATATGATGCCCTAGGCAAGATTTTGGCTGGTGCCCCCTAGCACCACCGCTGGTTCCGCCTCTGACCTTGCACCTCTTTCCCAGCACCATCACCCCTCACCAATAGCGGTCCTTATTTTGGTATTTGTACCCCCTATATTTTAAATAGGAACAGTTCGCACATTTGGCGCACAGCCCAAAAAGGGGTGTGTTTTTGCTGACAAGGGACATGGCCACACAATAGTAACCCCAATTCCAATTACACCACGCAGTACTGCAACTTTATTCACATTTGATCATGCGATAGTGTCCATAATTCATATTACATCCCACAGTAGTATCACTTTACCTTATAAACGTTACTTCTCACAGTAGAGCCCCTTATTCACATTACATCACACTGAATTGCTCCTTATTCACATTACACCACACCCTATTGCTCTTTATTCACATTAGATGACACAGTAGTACCCTTTCTATACGCAATGCCACATTGTAGAGCACCTTATACACATAATGCCACACATTAATAATGCGTTTATACACATAATTCCACACAGTAATGCCCCTTTCACATATGAGACACATTAATAATGTCCTTAAACATAATGCGCCTTACACATTATGACAACCTTTATTAATGCCCTTTTACACATAATGTCCCTTACACATATGCCTCACATTATTAATGCCCTTATACACATATTGATACACATAGTGCCCCCTACACATTTGCTGCACATTATTAGTGCCCCTATACACATAATGACACACATACAGTAATACCCTGTTACACATATGCCGCACATTATTAATGCCCTTATACACATAATGACACACATAGTGCCCCTTACACATATGTTGCACATTATTAATGCATTTTTGCATGACACACATAATGCTCCTTACAAATATTCCGAACACTACTGCACAACCAAACCACTCACATGTACGCAGCACTCACATGGTCACTAACACTGTGACCTCTGCCTCTGCTTGGATACAGATGTGTCCTCATAAATCTTGCCTCAATGCTAATGCCGGGCACCTTTTTTTATGAAAATGCATCTTATTTGCATTGCTGTGTGGCTAGGATGCACAAGCAGCTTCTGCTGATTAAAATGATATGCAGCATGCCTATATACTGTGTGAGACTGTGGCTGTATCTGCATATGAAATGCTACACACAGAATATAGGCATGCCGCATATCATTTTAATCAGCAGAAGCTGCTGATGCCCCTAGACATATCAAATGCCCTAGGCAATTGCCTAGTTTGCCTATGCCTATGGCCGGCTCTGAATACATGTAAGTCACTGCCAGAGTCAGTGCCATCCAGGGGCACATCAGGAGAGGAGAAGGCCTGTGTGGAGTCTCTGTCCGAGCGTGCTCCTCTATCGTGACAGTGCAATAGACACTGGGATATAGGGTCAGTAGGAAACCCTAGCACTGTCACTAGTGCACATGTGCATGACTCCAGGAAAATGGCATGGCATACATTTTTCCCCAGTGATTTTCCTACTGTGTATGCGCAAAATATTGGAAAATGGCCACTGTAACATTTTTCATATGGTTTCTTCAGCACTGCTGCAGCCGACATGGGACTCTGGAGGGTAAGTATTGGAAAAATGGATGCAGAGTGTGCTGTCTGGGCTCCGCTGGACACCATGTGCACCGCACACACTGTACCCATTATAGATCCGCCAGTGGTGACATCCCACTTTTCTGCATAGGCTCCAGTAGCAGAAGTAACTAGTTTGGGAAGGTGTGTGTGTGTGTGTGTGTGTGTGTGTGTGTGTGTGTGTGTGGGGGGGGGGGGTTCTGTTGGCTTATATGGATTATAAGGGAATGCGGAGAAGTCTGATGGTATATAAGGAGCATGTGGAGGGCCTGATGCCATATACAGTAAGTGACATCTGATAGGTCTGGTGGCATATAAGGGCATGTGAAGTAGTCTGGTGGCATTGGCATTTTCTGGTGGGATCTTTTAGAGGTCTAATTACATATTAGGATCATATGGAGGGGTCCAATTGCATATCACAGGCATTTTGAGTGGTCTAGCATACGGAGATTAATTATATTTTACCAGGCACACTGATAGCAAAAGGTTGCCTACCACTGGAATATGGGAACATAATTACATTGAGAAATACCTAGAAGTTGTTGTTTTGTCATTTAATGTAATCCAGAGTAAGGTTGAACATTAATGCTTTACATAAGGAATGATTGTAATTGCATGGTAACAGGTCCAGTCTGGCAATGTATTTGTCATAAGTGCGTGCTGGCAACAGTTACAGGGTCCTGTCTCGGGCTGTATATGTATGAATATGGGTGAAAGATAATGAATGGAAGTATAAAGAAAATAGAATAAAAAGAATAAGTTTTAAGAAATGAAAATGAAGGGAATAAAGGAACAACTAGAACTCTGTGTGCCCCATAGAAACATTTGAAGAGGCCCCCAATTCTTCTAGCAAGACACCTCTCTCAGCAATGCCCAGAGTGGGCATGCCTAGTGCCAGTCCTGTCTTACAGTTAGAACAAATCACCACCTTCATCAAAGTGAAAGTAAAAACAAAACTGCAATCTGTTAAATAGAAATATGTAAAAAGTAAATGATATTAATGCAATGCACACTGCTGGAAAATAAACGCATGAAATATGCCATACAGTAGTGTCTTTCTGTTATAATGTGCCCCATAGCAGTACCCTAGTCAGTGGCGCTTTACGGGAGGAGGAGGCTCATGCGCAGCCTCCTCCATTCAGGCCTCCTCCTCTCTATGTCGGCAGCGCTGAGAGTCTGAGCACTAGAGGGCTTAGACTCTACTACACAAGAGCAGATCTCTGGGAAAATGGTGTGGCGGCCATTTTCCCATTGTTTTCTCTACTGTGCATGCGCAGAACTCCGTGAAAATAGCTGCTGCGCCATTTTCACAGTGATTAACCAGCGCTGCTGACATCAGTGTAGGACTCCGGAGGGGTGAGTATTTATACATGGGTGCAGTGTGTGTGGTGTGGGGCCCCTCTGGAGTCAGGGGCCCATGTGCACCGCACACACTGCACCCATTATAAATAAGCCAGTGACCCTAGTTCAGTTCATACCCTATAGTAATGCTCCCTGTGTATAGTATGCCTGACAGTAGAGGGACATTTGCAGCATCTCTCTTACAGGCTATACCCTGCACAATGCTACAGTACAGTACAGATGAGAGGGAAAGCTGGAGAGGTCAGGCAGGACCCATTAGGAGTGGCAGTGATGGACATAAACAGATGATGGGTGACACCACCCCCCGTAGAATAGCACTTGCAAGCCCCACCATGGGCGTCTGAGCAGAATATGTTTTTCAGATTGAAGGCTCAGTTAGCAAACTACTTTTGCCCTCATCGGTTGATATCAATGAGCAGAGAAGTCGGGGGAATGAGGAGGTTGCCATGTGAGTCTGACTAGGCCACCCTGCTATTTCAGCAGGACTATCGGGAACAAGGCAGGGGATGCAGGCCCCTTTAACCTCCGGGCCCATAGCAGTAGCACATCATGCTATAGTTAAGCCCCTGGAAGGGAAAGAGAAATAGAGTTTAGTAAGAGAGATAACAGCGAAAAGAATAATTACATTTAAAAGTGAAACAAACAGATTATTGTAAAAGGAGGAAGGTGTAAAATATAGACAAAATAATACAACAGACAGTGGAAGAAACAATAATTACAATGGATTAAATTAAAGTCCTGAGGTGGCGCTTAGAACTAAACCAGTACCAAGTTCTAATTTGTTATTTGTTGTTACTATCGGAAGAAACAAGACTACACAGTTATAATATCTTTGTAAGAAATATAAGGAAAAATACAGAAAAATATAACAATTATGGGATAAATTAAGTTTAGGTGATTAATGGCAGTTTTAGTATTGTTTTCAAGCCATCAAACATCACCAGCGGCTTTAGAAGAAAACTCTATGGTTTACAATCCTGCAGTTTGGAGGGTGAAATCTCAAATCGCTGGTGATATACAAAACCTCAAAACCTCTAAATACATGTATTTATACTGATACTAATTTCTTTTTGAGTCAACACACCAATACCACACTGTACATTGGCTTTCAGACTAGTGCTACTTGTCATCAAACTGGTCCTTTAGAGAGGAACATTGATAAAATATCTTGGCAGATGGGTACCTGGGTAATACAGTAAAGATGATTGAAAGTACATGTGGAACAAGTTCCAGCATGCACTCATCGCCCATGACTATAATTGCATACAGACAATTGTAGTACTGCAAAACCCAGCATGCACTATAAGTGTTGGCTTCCTTAGCATAATATATAATTAACAGTTACAGTACCACTTTAATATACTAAATATCTATATACAGTAGTTCCCCTTTCTTATAATTAATGCTATCTTCTGTGCACTTAGTATAATAAATAAACAATTGTGTGTCCTTAGTGTAATAAATTAATAATTGTGGGCCAATGCTATAAAAAAAAGGGGTCTATTTACTAAGCCTTGGATGGAGATAAAGTACAAACCAACCAACCAGCTTCTAACTGTACACAGCCTGTGACATGGCAGTTAGGAGCTGATTGGTTGGCACTTTATCTCCATTGACTTTATCTCCATCCAAGGCTTAGTAAATAGACCTCTAAATTACTTTATGCCCTTATTAAATAAATATATAAATATGAGCCCTTAGTAAAATGTATTAATGATTGTGGCATTTAAGGGTAATAAATAATGTGTCCGTATTATTAATCTTTATTATAATACTGTGATTTTTCCCTTGAAAAAGGAGTTAATCTCTGATAAATCTGTATACGTACTAGTCTGGCAGCCAATCAAGAACAGTCTCTTCTATGATAGGCGGATGGGATGTGGGATGTAATACCGCCCAAGTCCGGCAACTGTGTGGGATACCGGCCGAACTCGGGTGTTTTTTCGAAAGGGCAATCACTTACAAGGCATGGTTTTACCTTGTGATTGCCCCTTTAAAAAAAGAGTACGGCCAGCATCCCGCACAGCCACCGGACTCGGGTGGTATTACATCCCGCCTCAACTGTTAAAATACACATAGATAAACAATAAGAAACAGAATTTAAACATTGGTACAGAAAAAAACTGTCTTTTAGGGCAAAATCTTAGTTCTGGCTTCGGAGCTGGCCCTAACCAATTTGATGCCCTAGGCAAAATCTTGTCCGGTGCCCCCTAGCACCACAGGCTAGTTCTGCATCAGACCCAGAAACACTCAGGCAGTGGGGCCCACTGGGGGTTTACCCTGTGGGCCAGTTCAACCCTGCATAATGCCACACAGTAATGCCCATAATATATATTATTCTACACAGTAATGTACCATACACATATGCCCCACATTAGTAATGCCCATAATACACATAATGCCACACAGTAATGCACCTTACACATATGCCCCACATTAGTAATGTTCATAATACACATAATGCCACACAGTAATGCACCTTACACATATACCCCACATTAGTAATGCCCATAATACACATAATGCCACACAGTAATGCACTGTACACATATGTCCCACACTAGTAATGCCCATAATACACATAATGCCACACAGTAATGCACCTTACACATATGCCCCACATTAGTAATGTTCATAATACACATAATGCCACACAGTAATGCATCTTACACATATGCCCCACATTAGTAATGCCCAGAATACACATAATGCCACACAGTAATGCACTGTACACATATGTCCCACACTAGTTATGCCCATAATGCACATAATGCCACACAGTAATGCACCTTACACATATGCCCCACATTAGTAATGATCATAATACACATAATGTCACACAGTAATGCACTGTACACATATGTCCAACACTAGTAATGCCCATAAAACACATAATGTCACACAGTAATGCACTGTACACATATGTCCCACACTAGTAATGCCCATAATACTGTCAAAGTCAAAAATATTACATAGAGAGACCATATAAACTGCACACATATAAGTCGCTATACTTGCAAATATGCGCAGCGAGCACAGCAATATATGGAAACACACGCATTTGCTCGGACATGGCACAGAGATGGATTCGGCACTTGTTTCATACAGTACATGGTTATAATAATGAACAGCACCAGACATCATGGAGATTTAGAATTGGCTAATGAATTAATGTCATGGATGTGTATCATTCGAACCGAACCAGATAAACACATCATGTTTGGTATTGAAGCAAGCAGAATGAGGTGTGGGTTAGTTTGAGGCCTGTTGTGTTGTTGTGGGACATTGCAGCGGATAGATATGATTATATGTATAAAAGCTAAGATCATATTGTTAGAACAATGGATGCTCAAGACAACCTTTTACTAAGTTTTCAGGGCTGAACCTGATTAGCATATACAAAGAGAATGGTGACTCAGTACAAAGGAGAAAGAAAGACCCCTCCCCCAGGTACTGGTCAAACAGGAAGGTAGTGGTCAGGTGTGGCCTCAGAGAACAGATGTAATGTAGCTACACTCACAGACACACACACAGCTACCTGGCACCAAGCAGCATGGCAGCTAAATCCCCAGGACATCTTCCAAACTAAAGGCTAAGTATTGAACTTCACATGGCTAGATAAGGAAACAGACAGATTGCTTTCTGGTTTAAATAGGATATTGTAACTTGGTTGTGTGATTGTTGGGTGTTTGTGGATACTCTGTGAAGTCTGTGATAAATTGGAACAGTATACAATCTGTAGCATAGTATTTGTGGTATTTGTTTGCCTATGGAGATTTAAAATAGATTGTGCTGGTTAGTTATAATATATATCCTGTTAATCATAAATACCACCATGCAGTTACGTTTGTGTTAATTACATTGTGATCTGGTCTTGTGATGAATATGCTCTGGTTATTGAGATACTGAAGTTGTTTGGGATGTGGAATTATGAGATGGTTCTAGGAAGTTGGATTACATTGTGAAAGGTGATTTAGATGGTTTGGAATTGTAAAATCAGAACATATGCATTGTTTTGAGGCTTGGACATTTTGGAATAAAGTGCCATGTGTTTGGACCTGCAAATCTAAAATGGCTGCTGCTGGATGTCTTCCCCTCCCCCTTTCAGCCATGTGGTGTGGTCTTTGGAATCAAGTGGAGGTTTCTCAAAATGGAGTCTAGCTTCCATCCCATGCTGTATTCAGCATTGACTAACTGCGCAGCGATTGTCTCTCACATGTGTAGTTTTATCTGCAACCATGTTGTCTCTTATTTAATGTTATCATGAGCCATTTCTCTCTATCTCTCTCTTCTTCTCTTCCCCTTCCATTTTCCCATAAATAGTAATTGTATTGTATTGTATTGTATTTCTAGTGTAGCTATTTTGGTTAGGAAGTCTTTGTTATATTGTAGTGTATCATTTGTACTGTTATCCCCTTTTTACCAGTATATTAGATATAATACAGATAATAGGCTTTGGACCCTAAACCAGTATCTGTGTATTTCCTATAGTGTTAAGTGTTCACTTGAGCGTCGGTGACGCTCAAGCAGCTTTGTTGTTAGTCAGGTTACACAAGGTTGCACTTACACCTTGTATTCACATTAAGGTATTCTGTGTATTTCATTGTTAAAAGGTTTAGACATAAAGGTATAGCGTTGTGAGCGTCTGCGCTGCTGGTGATCTCCTCGTGGTCTCGAGCGTCTGCTACGCCATAGCGAATCATTACATTAGTCAACAGCCAATAACGTGTCCTGTGATCACTGGGCCGTGAGCGAACGTGACGCTTGAGCGTCTCGCCTACGGCTGAGCGATCGTTACGCAACCAGCGTACCCATACGATACTTCTTAAGTAAACAGCGTACAGTGTTCTTAGACTTCATAAAGGGTTGTTTATACGACAAAAGTATTTAGCATTGTCAATTGGGGGACTCGTCCTATCCTTCACATATCTCTGCTAGGTAATATCAGCAGACATTATCCATCAGCAAAGGGCGGGATCATATTCCTTGCAGTGCTGATTGGATAAGCGTCTGTTTCGCTTAGTAAAGGGTGCTGAGGGAATCCGGGACCGGAGGTAAGAACAGTACGCTATTGTCTTTGAAAATCTGGTTTTTATTTCAATTTGGTGCCAACTACACACTCAGGCCTAGAATAACTTTAGGAGTTTTGAATGATGACTTTCTTTGTGACAAGAGGCCGCATGGTCTGTCCACCATTTTGTGTGACCCTCATGGAGGTGGAAGGGGGAGGAGCAGCGGCCATTTTGGGAAGGTCAAATTTTTTATTTTTTTTCTGAGCGGCTGGTTTTCAGTTGACTCAGGAAACAATCAGCCATCCACTGTCAAAAAGAAATCATCATTTAATGAGGGTTTTTTTTATGCATTTATTTAATCTATATCATAGTCAATCATAAGTAATAGTGATTGGTACTTATATGTAATTTCATATGCGTGTGCTTACATCAATGTATGTTATTAGATTAAATTTAGAATTGCATTTTCATCTGTGTAAGTTTCACATCTCACCTTCCTGTTTGCCATTTGCATTGATAACGTGCTGAGAAAAAACAAGCACACAGCATAGAAGATACTGCGTGGTGTTTGGTAAGCGTTTATATAGTGAAATATCGCTTATAGTAAGGCGATACAGAAGCCACAAGACAATAGCACACATTTGTTCAGTTTCCAAAATTTAGTTTAAATACCTTACTTTACTGTAACGCCTCTGGGGAGAGCTATCAGACTACGGGAAATGATTTTTCTGATCAGAAAACTATAAGAACGATAGTGGGTTGAAAACGGTATGAGTGTATTGAATCCCACTTTGTGATCTATGTGATAAAACGGTATTGAATTCCGCTTTGTGGACTTTGTGATCTGTGTGATCTATGTGGAACGTGATGAGCACGATCTGAGTGAAAACGTGCAACAGAGTGTGATAAAGTTTTCGTTGTATTACGCTCTGGCTGTTTTGGAGCACAGTAGGGAGACTCCAATGATCCTACCATTTATGGGCAACAAGTGTCTATAAGTGGTACGATTGGACCGCACGGTTGTATGTGTGACCAATAACGCAACGTGATATGAGGTCGTATATCCATGCGTAAATCTTGCCCTCATACGTGTTGTAGGGAGCACATGCAAGCGTGATTTGTGTAAAAGAAAAAGGAAGGGAATTTTCTCAGGAAAATCTCTAGAGATAGGGCCTGCAACGGCTACACGTGTCTGCTAGAAGGCGGAACGGGGATACCCGGAGCAGAAGAAGTTCAGTGGAAGAGCTTTAAGGATTTCCAACGAAGTTCTGTGTTTGGTGCATTTTAGGAAGTTTTTCTGTGTTAAAAAGGTCCACAATGGCAGCCAAGTGCACAGCACAGAGACGGTCGGAGGTCAGGATTCAGACTCCAGAGGCTTGCAGACCCCGAGGGTCTGCTCGGTTAGTAATGTGGGGGAAATATGGTCCCCACACTGAGACCTTTTGTGATGAATGGACACGAATGACTGCGGGGGATAAGGCACCATTTCCCGGGATAGGTAGTTTTGACTTAGAGGTGTTGCATAATTTAAGGCAAAGGATCAGTCTCATAAAATCCTGGAAACAACGAGTTAAACATGATGATTGTTTGCAGTTATGGCAACAGGAAAGTGAAATGCAAAGAAATGTAACTTACATATCTAACTTTCATCTTGAGAGGAGAGACATGGCATTGAAGAGGATTATGGTTGCAGAGAAATGGCACAATGTTGTACGATAAAAATGCACTTAGTAACTGTATTAAGAATGAAAGTGTTAAATGTAATAATGTTTATGAAAATGAAAGTGTAAAAATTACAAATGTTAACCTGTGCAAGTCGCACCCCATGTTAAACTTCCCTCAGGATTACCAACAAGAAAGTGAGCCCAGAACGATGTCGGCACCTCTTAAAGAAGCCATCCTACAAGACATCCAGGTGGACGCGACCAAATTGGTAAAGGCAATAATCAAACCCCCTAACGGAGGGTCAGGTGAGGTCGTGTCCACAGGTACGTACAATGTTTTATATCACGCACAAACAAATGTACCCCATATTGTAAGACCAAAACAAGGTGATGTAATTGAGTTTAGTCCTGTCAGGGTGATCACAGTCCCCAATGGGAAGACTGACGATCAGGGAACCATTCCCGTCAAGGACAGTGCAATGCGCCATCCCTGGTCCCGGACAGAATTGAGATCAATCATGTCTGATTACCCAGATCCTAGGAAAGATCTAACTGTATGATCAAAGATTCACAGAAGGTATATCAACTCCCTAGACAACGACATAATCATGGTATCCAAGGAATCAGGTAGGTACAGGGAAAGTGGTTGATGGTGATGAGCATCCAAGCGTTTGAGGAGGCATCAAATCAACCAAAACCCCAGGCCATTGGCACATGGAGGAACTTAAGGATTTGTGATCTGTGCAAAAGAGAAGGGCATTATGCCAGTAACTGCAACAGCCCACATAAAATCAGACCCCCTAGACATGAAAATGAGCAAAAGTTATGACACACCAAATTACAAGCAGGGATCACATAGGAAGAATTTTGAGCCACACCCATGATAGGTAGTCAAGAAAGGTGATCATACGACTGATGGTAAGCCTGAGGTAACGGTTAATAAATTGGGAGGTCATTCACTGAAAGACACAGGAATGACCAGGTGAAACGTTGTAAATGTATCAGTGAAATGTTTTTTCTCTCTCTCTCTCTCTATCCCCATCTCTGACGAGTATTGGTAAGAATTCACACATTGCATACCCACTTGGTCCTTGCAGAAGTCTACCAAACCCCAGCATGACCTCCGCCACAATGTATTTCTGGTCAGATACAGACAGTGGAGTAATGCAGGTGCTGGTGGGGAGGGACTGCTCAAGGAGACCATTAGACACGTAGATATGACAGCCTGATAATCTGACAATGTTTTTCTAATGCTAACAATGTTTTCTTAATGTTGACAATGTTTTAAAAATGCTTTGTTTCTCTTTTCCTATTGATGGTTAATGTCGAGTTATGTAATATATATATGCATATGAATTGTTCTCTATCTCTTGTTTTTTTTTTTTTTTTTTCTCTCTCTTCTCACTCATGTTTTCATGGTTTAAAGATGGTATGTCACCCCTCAGTTGGACCAATGGTAATGCCAGATTTTTTCTCCTTACAGAAAGATCGCCGGTTAGGAAGGAATATTGCATCACCAGAATGTTCGTTTGGAAGACTGAGAGACAGCACCTTTGAGAGGACAGCAGAACAAGAAGAACAACAAGATGAGAGAACTTATTATCGTAACAAGTTCTCCCCCCCTCAAGCTGATTTCTTATACCCCCTTTACAAATTTCTTCTTTTCTCCTCCTGTAAGATGGACTTGCCCCAAGAGACTGTGATATGGATTTTCCCGTTAACCATGATGTTGACCAGAGCAGTCTGTTTCGGTGAGAGTACCAGTGAGGTCGAGAAAGGATCCAGAAAGGTCCTGATGACTGAGACGGAGGTGTAAATTTCCAATAGCAACCCAATCACCAAGCAAAGGCGAGTACCGGGCACGATCTAACAACCATGTTATTTGTAAACAATTGTGAAGGATTGTTAGTTAAAAAGAAAACTGTATCTGTAGGCTCTGTAACAATAATGCCAATCCAGTTTTAATATCCATATGGACCGGCATCCATTGAGTGACTATCACTCCTTAGTGGGTAATGTGTTAAACAAAACAGATTGTTGGGTATGCTCTCAAGTACCTCAGGGACATAGCAAATCAGGGCTAGTACCATTTCCTTTAACGATAGGGGAGGTACTTGAGTTAAATGGTGGGAGACCGGTGGACAGGAGGTTTAATATCTCCAGCCCTCCTAGTTTGAAGCTCCACCAATACCATGTGGATAGGTCCCTATTATGTTTCAACATCTCCAATCCCAGAAAGCCGGGAAATTGGGAAGTGTCATGGAGTAACCACACCATGACCTTTTCACACAGAGCAGATAGAATGCCTACAGATACAGAGCTTGCACGCCACATAGCCAGTAGAGGAAAATCTTTCCGGTATAGGTACAGCTTAGGAAATAGGATTACTAGAGTTGGAGAAGTATCACCAGGATACTGTGCACATATCGTACAGTCTGATACGTGCATTAAGCAGATGGAAGAATTAGGGTCAGGAGATTTCACCTGGAAGGTTTGTAATATGGTCATGTCCTTCTCCGTCCCTTATGTTCTCCCCGATGACGCATATTTCATATGCGGGAGAAAGGCGTATGAGCGGCTTGCCCCAAACTCTGAAGGATTGTGTTGTATTGGAAAAGTACTACCTGAGGTAATGAGTCTAAGGAGTGAGGAAACTGTAATTAACCTGGATTTGGTATATGACCCAATGATAGAAACCATGATGTGATGAAAATGCGATTATACGGTCCGTTTCTTTCACCTGTTTTTCTGCTTTTCTCCAAGATACAAAGACCCCTTGGACGAGGAAGTTAACGAGACGCTATACAGACAACAGACAAGAACCAAAGATGAAGTTTTGACGACCTATGATATGGACACTTGATGAACTTTGCCATGGATCCCCAGTTTCCCTAGTATTTTAAACTCACGCTAGCCCAACATTTTTTGTAAATCTGATGGCACTGACAAAGCTATTTGCTCATGCCCAAAGAGCAATACAGCGCAAAGAAGACGACTCTCAACAGATACCGAACACAACTTCAACGACAGATGTACATTTCCCTGACATAGAATATCATTGCATTTTCCATAAGTGTTCTTTATCTTCATCTCTACAACCCTCAGGTAATGACACACATAGTCGATAGGGAATACAGGCACAGATATCAGCAACCACATACCTCCCCCATTCATGTATCATCAACTAAAATGTGCTCCCCCATTTTGTTACAACCACAGCCGAAATGAGCTCGGTAAAGTTTGACAGCCCATCCACAGACCCTTAGTACGGGATAAGAAGGAATTCAAATGTATACTTCGCAATACCTCGAAGCTTGATGTACAACACGTACGGCACGATGATACATGACCCCCCAAACATGGATTCATACACACATGCTTCTGCTATCTCACTAGGTCATACCCTCTTCACACCTTCTCCTCTCTCCTCCCTTACCCAACCATGGAAATGTATTAACCCCTGACATATATTTTTCTCTTTTTGAAATGTTTTAGGAAGTGGCAGTTATTGGTGACTGCCAAAGGGTGGACTGTCAAAGTCAAAAATATTACATAGAGAGACCATATAAACTGCACACATATAAGTCGCTATACTTGCAAATATGCGCAGCGAGCACAGCAATATATGGAAACACACGCATTTGCTCGGACATGGCACAGAGATGGATTCGGCACTTGTTTCATACAGTACATGGTTATAATAATGAACAGCACCAGACATCATGGAGATTTAGAATTGGCTAATGAATTAATGTCATGGATGTGTATCATTCGAACCGAACCAGATAAACACATCATGTTTGGTATTGAAGCAAGCAGAATGAGGTGTGGGTTAGTTTGAGGCCTGTTGTGTTGTTGTGGGACATTGCAGCGGATAGATATGATTATATGTATAAAAGCTAAGATCATATTGTTAGAACAATGGATGCTCAAGACAACCTTTTACTAAGTTTTCAGGGCTGAACCTGATTAGCATATACAAAGAGAATGGTGACTCAGTACAAAGGAGAAAGAAAGACCCCTCCCCCAGGTACTGGTCAAACAGGAAGGTAGTGGTCAGGTGTGGCCTCAGAGAACAGATGTAATGTAGCTACACTCACAGACACACACACAGCTACCTGGCACCAAGCAGCATGGCAGCTAAATCCCCAGGACATCTTCCAAACTAAAGGCTAAGTATTGAACTTCACATGGCTAGATAAGGAAACAGACAGATTGCTTTCTGGTTTAAATAGGATATTGTAACTTGGTTGTGTGATTGTTGGGTGTTTGTGGATACTCTGTGAAGTCTGTGATAAATTGGAACAGTATACAATCTGTAGCATAGTATTTGTGGTATTTGTTTGCCTATGGAGATTTAAAATAGATTGTGCTGGTTAGTTATAATATATATCCTGTTAATCATAAATACCACCATGCAGTTACGTTTGTGTTAATTACATTGTGATCTGGTCTTGTGATGAATATGCTCTGGTTATTGAGATACTGAAGTTGTTTGGGATGTGGAATTATGAGATGGTTCTAGGAAGTTGGATTACATTGTGAAAGGTGATTTAGATGGTTTGGAATTGTAAAATCAGAACATATGCATTGTTTTGAGGCTTGGACATTTTGGAATAAAGTGCCATGTGTTTGGACCTGCAAATCTAAAATGGCTGCTGCTGGATGTCTTCCCCTCCCCCTTTCAGCCATGTGGTGTGGTCTTTGGAATCAAGTGGAGGTTTCTCAAAATGGAGTCTAGCTTCCATCCCATGCTGTATTCAGCATTGACTAACTGCGCAGCGATTGTCTCTCACATGTGTAGTTTTATCTGCAACCATGTTGTCTCTTATTTAATGTTATCATGAGCCATTTCTCTCTATCTCTCTCTTCTTCTCTTCCCCTTCCATTTTCCCATAAATAGTAATTGTATTGTATTGTATTGTATTTCTAGTGTAGCTATTTTGGTTAGGAAGTCTTTGTTATATTGTAGTGTATCATTTGTACTGTTATCCCCTTTTTACCAGTATATTAGATATAATACAGATAATAGGCTTTGGACCCTAAACCAGTATCTGTGTATTTCCTATAGTGTTAAGTGTTCACTTGAGCGTCGGTGACGCTCAAGCAGCTTTGTTGTTAGTCAGGTTACACAAGGTTGCACTTACACCTTGTATTCACATTAAGGTATTCTGTGTATTTCATTGTTAAAAGGTTTAGACATAAAGGTATAGCGTTGTGAGCGTCTGCGCTGCTGGTGATCTCCTCGTGGTCTCGAGCGTCTGCTACGCCATAGCGAATCATTACGTTAGTCAACAGCCAATAACGTGTCCTGTGATCACTGGGCCGTGAGCAAACGTGACGCTTGAGCGTCTCGCCTACGGCTGAGCGATCGTTACGCAACCAGCGTACCCATACGATACTTCTTAAGTAAACAGCGTACAGTGTTCTTAGACTTCATAAAGGGTTGTTTATACGACAAAAGTATTTAGCATTGTCAATACACATAATGCCACACAGTAATGCACCTTACACATATGTTCCACACTAGTAATGCCCATAATACACATAATGCCACACAGTATTGCACCTTACACATATGCCCTACATTAGTAATGCTAGTAGCTTTTTTTGATAAAACTTACTTTTGCTTGCTGGCGTGCTTGCAGTCAGTGTGTGCGCCCATGCAGCTCCCTGGATCCGTGACTGCCTTTTGTGAGATAGGGGAGGCAGGATGGGTGGGTGCGTGCTTGCACCCACTAAAGGGGCACCCATACAAGGGATGTGACCTCACAGGGTATGCCGTCCTTGGCAATCCTCACCCTTTATTTTCGCTTGCTGTTTGGACACAGATGACAGCAATGTCCAAATACTGCCATACTTGCTGGTTATACAAAAAGACCAGTATCAAACATGTAGCAACTGTCCATTCTCTTCACTGTTCAGTGTGTTTGCTGGTGTCTGTTACTCTCAGCAACTGCATGCCCTTTATTATATACTGCGGAAGCGATTTGCTGTGCCCTCCAGCCTGAGGATTTCAAAAGTCACGCTGCACTGACATTTCATATAGAAATAGTGCAACGCAACTTACTGATAACGTTACAGTGCTGAATGGCAGGGGAATTTTACGGCATGGACTGCCTGTGTTATGTCCCTGCAGATACCTGTAGTTTGCACAGGGATAAGGAACACACACAGGATGGCTGGGTCCCCCTCCATCATGTGCACAAGCAGTATAGGTGATGTCAGATTTAAGTGGCGCAGTCATCCAAAATACACATGTTGTATGACAAGGAGCCATCCAGTAATAAGTTATAACCTTATTTAGTCAGTGAAAATGTCACAGGTCCAGGAATTGCAGTTACTGGGCTTCAGCTGTCTGAGGTCTCACAAGTCAGGGGCATTCAGGTATGTCGGAGGGAGTTTAAGGGACCGCCTGCATTCAATTTGACAAATGTAAACAGCCGTATATACAAGTACTGATTGAATAAATTTGGAAAGTAACAGATAGTTTGCAGACTTCCACTCCTAGCATGAGATACTGCAGGGACATGCTTGGATTCCCCCCTAGACATGCTTGGTTTCCCTAGGCAAATGCTTAGCCTGCTTATAGCTAAGGCCGGCTCTGTCTGGCTTTATTTTTCTGGTGTTGATGTATTCTAAATAAATGTATAAGGTACAGGACCTAGGTTAGAGCGCCACCTACTTCACTTAATCCTAAAGCTTACAGACTCTTGAAAGAACCTGTATTTTACAGTACTGAATCATTGTAAAGCTGAAGATTGTATTAGATCAAGCAGAAGATTATGAAATCTACTACAGAACAGTGGGAAAGCTTCTTTCAGTAGAAACTTGTAGTTTCCATTGTTTATATGGTGATGCTTAAGATAAGAGTGTAGGTTTCAGGTTTAAATTGGGAGAGCAAACATACCACTCTCACAATCAGAACAACAGTGCTGTTTGCCTTAGAAAAAGATTTCTTTAACACTGATGTACTAATAAATTCACCTTTGCTTATGCATGGATAGACAACAGAAAAAAAGGGGAATGCATGTGTGAGGTTCTTTGCATAATTTTAGCCAAAAAGTATGGGTCTACCCACCATGTCCAGATAACCTCCTCATCGGGTAGGTCCCTAACATTTTAAAGGTTCAAGTCTAGGGCCCAGTCCGGCCCACCCAAACCAACCCAAGGCACAAATATAGTGAGAGATAGCAAGTAAAGTTTTAGTGAGTGTTAGATATTAAAAAAAATGTACTATGTGTTAAGAGTGTTACATGGGTGAGAGATAACAAATGTGTTAAAAGTAGAGACGAGCGGCTCCAGTTCTCTGAGAACCGGACCCACCTGAACATTGCGACTCAAGCTGGGACCCGAGTCTGGCTCGGGGTTTCCCGCCTGACTCGGATCCCAAATCGAGACAAAATGTTATACACGTATTGGGACACTGTTTGTGGTCCATGCTTTATTGGACATAAAGGGGTGCTTTGTCCCTCCGTCAAGAGGCTACTCTGACAAACTAGAGATGCTCTGTCAATCTAGGGGAGTTCTGCCAATCTCAAGAGTGCTCTGCACCAGTTTAAACAAGATAAAAGCTAAATATATCATTTAAAAAAATATATATATTTTTTGGTGCTAAACACCAGTGTACTATTACTTTTCTGTGACACTGCCGGTCAGATCGCAGTGTATAATCATACAAATATTGTGACACTGTAGGTGGTCCGTGCTTTGTTGTACACAAAGGGGTGCTGTGTGCATCCATCAAGGGGCTGCTCAGTCAAGTGGTGCTCTGCACCAGTTTAAACAAAATAAAAGCTAAATATATAATTTAAATAAAAATCTTTTTTTTTTTTGGTGCTAAACCCCACTGCTTGTCAGACCACAGTGTATCATACATGTATTGTGACACTGTAGGTGGTTCATCCCCAGGCATGCTTTGTTGTACATACTGTAAATGGGTGCTGAGCTGAACAAGGGACTGCAGTGTTCATCCAGGGGTGCCCTGTCATTCTATAGGTACAACCACAGTGTAAAAATAAAATAAAGCTAAAAATATAATTGGGGGGAAAAAAAATAATAAAAAATATATATATATATATATATATATATATATATATATATATATTAGAGATGAGCGGGTTCGGTTCTCCAGGCTTGGACTGGCCCATAGGGGTATAGGTGAAACCACTGGTGGTCCCCACTTCCTGGGGGCCCACCCTCTCAATTATACATTATGGGATAGATTCAAATGTTTGAAAAGTCAGATGGGAGTCTGTTTTTTTTCTATCTAATAGACAGGAAAAGACAGACACCCAACCGACTTTTCAAACATTTGAATTCCACCCTATGAATATATTACCTTATACTGCACAGGACTATGGTGTATTTTCTACAGGGCATTGCTGTTATTAATCTGGTATATTATCATGCATGCACTAACAGTATTTACTATATATATTATTTATCAAGGGGCCCACACTGTGCACTAATGGTTATTCAAGTCTCTAAGAATGGGCCCCTACCACTGCATTTTCCCGGTGGGCCCTTCATGCCCCAGTCCGGCACTGCGGTTCTCAGAGAACCGAACCCTACCGGACTTCACATCATGAGCCCGGATCCGAGTCAGGCTCTGGTTTTCCCGCATGACTCGGAAACCAGAACGAGGCAAAACGTCATCATCCAGCTGTCGGATTCTCGTGGGGTTCGTAATCCAAATAAGGAGCCGCGTGTCCACACCATTTTCTCTCCGGCATTGGAGAGTGTAGAGAGAGGACGTGTCTCCGTCCTCAGTGCCCGTGTCTTGTGCTGCATCTGTCTAGTCACAGTGGTTGTGTCCTCTGCTGCCAAATGTCCAGTGTTGCTGTATATGTCCAGTCCAGTGGTTGTGCTGCATCAGTCCAGTGGTGGTGTGTTGTGTTGCATCTGTCCAGTCACAGTGGTTGTGTCCTCTGCTGCCATATGTCCAGTGCTGCTGTATAAGTCCCTTACAGTGTTGCTGTGTTGTGCTGCATCAGTCCAGTGGTGGTGTGTTGTGTTGCATCAGTCCAGTCACAGTGGTGGTGTCCTCTGCTGCCATATGTCCACTGCTGCTGTATAAGTCCAGTCCAGTGGTGCTGTGCTGTGCTGTGCTGCATCAGTCCAGTGGTGGTGTGTTGTGCTGCTTCAGTCCAGTCACAGTGGTTGTGTCCTCTGCTGCCATATGTCCAGTACTGCTGTATAACATACTGTAGTAACACAGTAACTAAGGTTGAAAAAAGACAATTGTCCATCGAGTTCAACCTATTTGTGGTCTCCTATGCAGTCTTATTACAGGACTAGTTATTTTTATGTTAGGACTAGTTATATTAACTATAATGCGTGCCTACGCACCATAACCCTGAATATCTTTATCCAATAGGAATTTATCTAACCCATTCTTAAAGTTGTTGACTGAGTCCGCCATTACTACTCTCTCAGGCAGGGAATTCCAAACACGTATTGTCCTTACTGTGAAAAAACCTTTTTGCCTCAATGTGCGGAAACTCCTCTCCTCTAACCTAAGCGAGTGACCACGTGTCCTCTGAGCTGATCCCCTCCCAAGCTCTGTATATTGACCCCTTATATATTTGTAGATGTTGATCATGTCCCCTCTTAGTCTCCTCTTTTCCAATGTAAACATGCCTAGCCTTGCAAGCCTTTCCTCGTATTCCAGCATCTCCATGCCCTTAATTAGTTTGGTCACCCACCTCTGAACCTTTTCTAGCTCCATGATATCCTTTTTGTAATATGGTGCCCAAAATTGCACACAGTATTCAAGATGTGGCCTCACTAGTGATTTATATAATGGGAGTATAATACTCTCATCCCTTGCATCAATTCCCCATTTTATGCATGCTAATATCTTATTAACCTTCTTTGCTGCACTCCTACTTTGAGTACTGCTGCTTAATATGTTATCTATGTGAACCCCTAAGTCTTTTTCCAGTACAGAATCCCCTAATTTTACCCTATTTAGTATGTAGGTGTAAATTTTTGGTCTTGCCCCCACAGTGCATTACCTTACACTTGTCTGTGTTGAATCTCATTCTCCATTTTGCTGCCCATGCTTCCAGTTTAGTTAAGTAATTCCGAAGAGACTCAGCATCCCCCTCCGTATTTATAACCTTACACAATTTGGTATCGTCTGCGAAAATTGACACTATGCTCTCTAGACCTACTGTTAGGTCATAGATGAAAATGTTGAACAAAAGTGGTCCAAGTACAGACCTTTGTGGCACACCACTTAGTACTTTAGTCCAATTTGAAAATGATCCATTGACCACAACGCGCTGCTCCCTATTATCTAACCAATTACTGACCCAAGTGCATATTGTGCTCCCTAGCCCTATTTCTTGTAGCTTATAGATAAGACGCATGTGTGGTACAGTGTCGAAAGCTTTGGCAAAGTCTAAAAAGATTACATCCACCTCCTTACCCTGATCAAGGTGCGCACTTACTGTTTCATAAAAGCCAAGTAAGTTGGTCTGACATGATCAGTCCTTCACAAATCCATGTTGGTTCCTTTTAATGACCTTATTTGCTTCAAGGAACTTTTGAATACTGTCCCTTAGAATACCTTCCAATACTTTCCCCAATATAGATGTAAGACTAACTGGTCTATAATTACCTGGTTCAGCTTTGCTCCCCTTTTTGAATATCAGCACTACCTCCGCTATACGCCAGTCCTTGGGAACCATATCCGATTTAACCGAATCCATGAAGATCAAAAATAGAGGTCTTGCTAGTTCAGCGTGCAGCTCCATAAGAACCCTCGGGTGAATTCCATCGGGACCAGGTGACTTATTAATCTTTAACTTTTTTAATTGGTCACAGACTATCTCCTCACACAAATAAGCATTTAGCAGTGGGACATTATCTTTGTTGAGATTTTGTGTTAGACATAGCATTTGGTCCTCTCTGGTAAATACCATTGAAAAAAACTTGTTTAGTTTGTTTGCTATGTAATTATCATTTTTGATTAAGACTCCCCTCTTGTCCTTTAAAGGGCTTATACTCTCCTTCTTTAGTCTCTTGCTGTTGATGTACTAAAAAAAATGTTTTGGGATTCGCTTTGCTTTCCTTTTCTACTAGTTTTTCCGTTTCTACTTTGGCCGCTCTTAATCCTTTTTTGCATATTTTGTTACAGTCCTTATAGTGCTGAATGACACTGCATCCCACTCAGATTTGTATTTTTTAAATGCTTGTCTTTTTTTGTCCATTAATTCCTTTATATTTTTGTTAAACCACATTGGTTTGGGATTTTTATTCCTTTTTTTGCTGCTGGTGGGAATAAATTTATGAGTATTATTAATTAGCAGTGATTTTAATACATCCCATTTCTCTGTAGTATTTTTTCCTTGAAATAGAATTTTCAATTCAATGTCCCTTAACGCTTCCTTCATCATGTCAAAGTTGGCTTTGCTAAAGTTTAGAGTCCTAGTTGAGCCAGTATAGGACTGCTTATGAAAACTGTTATTGAATGTGACCATATTGTGGTCGCTGTTACCTATGGGCTCTCCTACTTCAATATTTGATACCAATTCCCCATTGTTAGTTAATACCAGGTCTAAGATTGTATTGTACCTAGTTGGTTCCTCGATTAATTGAACTAAGTAATTATCATTTAGCATGTTTAAAAACATATTGCCCCTAGCAGTATCACATGAATTGATTTTCCAGTTTATCTCGGGATAGTTAAAGTCTCCCATCACTACTATGTCTCCTACTCCTGCTGCTCTTTCAATTTGGTTCAGTAACAATTTCTCATCAGACACATTAATACCAGGTGGCCTGTAGCATAATCCCAATAATAACTTCTTTATTCCTTTACCCCCGCATGCAATTTCTACCCATAACATCTCAATAGTATTTACAGTCCCTTGAATATCATCCTGTATAACAGGTTTTAGAAATGGCTTTACGTAAAGACATACCCCTCCACCCCATTTATTTAGTCTGTCTCTCCTGTACAGCGTGTAACCCTCTAGAGTGACTGTCCAATCATGAGATTCGTCCCACCACGTTTCAGTAATGCCTATAATATCATATTCCTTGCTTGCTGCAAGGATTTCTAGTTCCCCCTTTTTACCTGTAAGGCTTCTAGCATTTACATACATACAATTGAGATATGTATTTCCCATTATGGTAGGGACATCATAATTCTTATGCAGCAAAACTGACCCATAATCGTCATTGGTTACTGTAATTCTAAAACCCTTTTTAGTTCCCATGTTACTACCCTTGCCGTCTGCTCTATTTCTCCCCCCTACTCCTCCCCCGTTTTGTTCACTAATGCCACCCCTGCTATTCTTACTGAATGACCCATAATTTCTTGCTAAACCCTTCCCCCAGGCACCTAGTTTAAAATCTCCTCCAACCTTCTAACCATCCTTCCCCCCAGCACCGCTGCCCCCTCCTCATTCAGGTGCAATCCATCACGACAAAAAAGATGGCACCTGACTGAGAAGTCCACCCAGTGTTCCATGAACACAAACCCTTCTTTCCAGCACCAATCCCTAAGTCACACATTTACCTCCCTAATCTACCTCTGTCTCCCTGGGCTAGCGCGTGGCACGGGTAATAATTCGGAGAATATTACCTTAGATGTCCTTGACTTAAGTTTCTTGCCTAATTCCCTATAGTCTTTTTTAAGGACATCCCACCTTCCACTAACTTTGTTGGTGCCAAAGTGCACCAAGACAGCTGGATCATTCCCAGCCCCTCCTAACAATCTATCTACCCGGCCCGCGATGTGCCGCACCCGAGCACCCGGGAGACAACAGAACGTACGGCAATCACGGTCCCAGTAGCAGATTGCCCTATCTGTCTTCCTAATAATGGATTCCCCTACCACCACAATCTGACTAGGTACCTTACTAACTTGTATCCCAACTGCGCCAGAGGAACCACTCCTCTGGTTGCTAGATGGAACAGTCTCCTGCAGCACCGTCATTTCCTCACTATCATCCTCCGATTCCTCGTCCAGTCGTGCAAATTTATTCGGGTTTGATAGTTCAGAGATGTCGAGCCTCCCCCTCTTTTTCTTCCTCCTAACTGTGACCCAGCTAACTGACTGGTCATCCTCATCTACCAGTGACCCCTCCCTCAACTCCTCCAACATTCTATCTAAACTTTGCTCGAGATTGTGAATCTCCCTCAGTCGCGTAACGGTTTGCTCTAGATCAGTTACCTGGGCTTCCAGGGCAACGGTACGCACACACCTCATGCAGATGTACTCACACTGGGATGGTTGCTCCAGGTGCACGTACATCTTGCACGACATGCACTGAGTGAAATCCCCAATCCCAGCCCCACCCATATTTTTGGAAGGTCTAACTCCCTGTTACCCAAGAAGAAATAGAGAAGCAAAACAATCTAGGCAAAACACTCACTATACAATAATGAAGTTGAGCTTACACTTATCTATCCTTTGCGTCCCCTAGTCCTACGCTTTTATGCAGCAGTAGTCACCGGTTCCTTCGCTTGTATTCCGCAGTCTCCATCCCCTTCCCTCCTCTCCTCTGATGTCTGCAGCAGCAGTCTTCCTTGCCCCCTTGTGCAGCTCAGCAGTGGATTCAGACCCCACAGGCCGATTGTGGGTTCCTGGTAGTACCTGCTGGCAGCAGCAGTAGGCTCTTTCCCCACCGGCAGCGTCCCTGGGCAGTACCTGCTGCTGTTTCCAACTCACAATTCACTTAAAAAGCCAAGCTTATCACTTAAGTCCAGTCCATTGCAGTGGTGCTGTGTTGTCCTGCATCAGACCAGTGATTGTGTCCCTGTGCTGCCATATATGTCCAGTGGTACTGACGTATATGCCCAGTGATCCTGCCGTATATGTCCAGTGATCCTGCCCTATATGTCCATTGATACTGCCGTATATGTCCAGTGGTACTGCCGTATAATTCCAGTGATCCTGCCAGATAAGTCCATTGATCCTGCCGTATATGTACATTGATACTGCCGTATATGTCCAGCGGTACTGCCGTATATGTCCAGTGGTACTGCCGTATAATCCCAATGATCCTGCCAGGTAAATCCAGTGATCCTGCCGTATATGTCCATTGATACTGCCGTATATGTCCAGCGGTACTGCCGTATATGTCCAGCGGTACTGCCGTATAAATCCAGTGATCCTGCCGTATAATTCCAGTGGTACTGGCGTATAAATCCAGTGATCCTGCCGTATATGTCCATTGATACTGCTGTATATGTCCAGCGGTACTGCCGTATAAATCCAGTGATCCTGCCGTATAAGTCCAGTGATCCTGCTGTATAATTACAGTGGTACTGTCGAATAAGTCCAGTCCAGTGATACTGCTGTATACATGTCCAGTGATACTGCCATATATGTCCATTGATACTGCCGTATATGTCCAGCGGAACTGCCGTATATGTACAGCGGTACTGGCATATAAATCCAGTGATCCTGCCGTATAATTCCAATGGTACTTGCATATTAGTCCAGTGATCCTGCTGTGTATGTCCATTGATACTGCCGTATATGTCCTATCCTGGTGCTAGACGTGCGTCCGGTATCCGCCATTAGTGCAGTGGGACTGCAGTGCCAACACCCTAGATGGGCCAGGTGCTTCTGCCGCACACTTGTGTCGCTTAGCTTAGTCATACAGCTACCTCATTGCCCTCTTTATTCTTGGCATGATATGCTATTTGGGTACTATTTTTTTTAAGTGCCATCCTGTCTGACACTGCAATGCCAATTGTTTGTGTCGCTTAGCTTAGTCTTACAGCTACCTCACTGCACCTCTTTTTCATCTTTGCATCATGTGCTGTTTGGGGCCTTTTTTTGTATCTGCCCTCCTCTCTGACACTGCAGTTCCACTCCTAGATGGGCCAATTGTTTGTGTCGCTTAGCTTAGTCATACAGCTACCTCATTGCACCTCTTTTTCTTCTTTGCATGATGTGCTGTTTGGGGCCTAGTTTTTTTAAGTGCCATCCTGTCTGCCACTGCAGTGCCACTCCTAGACGGGTCAGCTGTTTGTGCCGCACACTTGTGTAACCTAGCTTTGTCATACAGCAACCTTGGTGCACCTCTATTTCATATTTGTTTGGGGCATGGTTTTTTAAAGTGCCATCCTGTCTGACACAGCTGTATAAGTACAGGAGTACTGCTGTATTAGTACAGGGGTACTGCCATATACTGTAAGTCCACCAATTGCAGAATTTTTGAAAAACAACAGGGCAGGAGATGCTATCAGTGCACTGAAAAATTGCGAGCCACTTTCGACATTCAGCCACTGCATGCCACTACTAGATTAGCCAGGTGGTTGTGTCACTTAGCTTAGTCATATAGCAACCTCAGTGCACTTCTTTTTCTTCTTCGCATCATGTGCTGTTTAGGGACTAGTTTTTTAAAGTGCCATCCTGTCTGACCCTAAACAGCTTAGCTTAGTCATACAGCAACCTTTTGGCCTAAAAATAATATTGTGAGGTGTGAGGTGTTCAGATCAGACTGGAAATGAGTGGAAATTAATGTTATTGAGGTTAATAATGCCGTAGGATCAAGATGAACCCCAAATTCTGTGATTTTAGCTGTTTTTTTTTTTTTTTTTTATTATCCAGATCCAAAACCAAAACTAAAGCACAAAAGGGTGGTTTTGGCAAAACCAAGCCAATACCAAAACACGAGCGGGGAATTAGAACCAAAACCAAAACACAAAAAACAAAAAGTGCCCGCCGCACATCTATAAAAAAAAAAACTGACAATTTCGGAGCAGTTTTTGGCGAAATAAATTGTCAGTTAAGTGGTTAAATAAGTAGTGGCATCACAGAAACCAAGGGTTGGGTGCTGCTGTAGGGTGTATGGAGTAGATGATAGTACACTGGAAAAAAGGAGACTAGAGGCGACATGATTAACATTTACAAATATATAAGGGGACAATACACAGAGCTAGCGGGGGATTTTTGTTTTTTGGTAAGATCAACACAAAGGACACTCGGACACCTGCTTAGGTTTGAGGATAGGAGATTTCGCACCCTGAGACGTAAAGGTCACCGTAAGGACAACACATATTTGGAATTCCCTGCCTGAGGTGTAGTAATGGCGAACTCGGTAAGTACTTTTTAGAATGGGCTAGATAAATACCTAATGGATAAGGATATACAGGGTTATGGGTGGTAAATCATGCACTTAAGTAAAAAAAAAAATAGTTTTAAAATATTACAGTGTAGATCACTAACAGGTTGAACTCGATGGACAAATTGTCTTCTCAGAAACTAACCCAAATCTAACTCTCTTTGCACATATTAAATCTGCCTCCCCTGCGGTGCACATGGTTTTGCCCAACTGCTAACAAAATTCCTGCTGCGATCAACTTGGAATTACCCCCTGTGTTACTATGTATAAGTAGGTGAAGGTAGAGCACACAAAGGGAGAGGGCCAAGCTCATCAGATCTTACATTCTAAAGGCTCTATCACTCACTTTGTAAAAAAAAAAAGTTGTTCCTTACTGTATGTCACCTCCTCCAATTTCTAAATAAAGTAGAGTTGACCATTTTTTACATTTATTTAATGTCTATAATGTGAATAATAGACTGGATAATATAAGCACCTCACACAAAAACTGATCAATGCATTTTATCTCCTTATGTGGGACTTTTTCAAAGATATCAAGCTTTGCCTCCATGTGTTTATTTCAACATCCTGGGTTTCTCAGTGATGAAAATGTATCATTGTCGATCTGTTATGGTGAGTTACAGATGTGTCCACATACATCTTTTCTGCAGTGGCGCTAAACAGCTGCTGTTGGCACATTGGTAAAAAACCCACAGCACGGAAGAAGGCTATTCAGTAAAATAGCCTTTTTCTGCATCCAAAAATTGGGATTTAATCTGATTTTGGGGCAGAAATACCCGCAAAAGACTGATTTGGGGGCTTTTTCATGCGGACTTTACCTCACAGCTCCATGAGCTGCGAAGTTTAGTCCGACTCTGGGGTCTCACGTGCAGGGTAAATCTCACTAATTGGATAGCTCCAGAGTGCAAATTAGCCTTGGGGAAAACCCCACAGCTAATTGTATTCCCCCTTAAGGGGGGTACTCACGGGAGAGAAGTGTGCTGAGCGATCTTAACACAGACCGCTCAGCACACATCTCTCACCCCGCTAAGCACAGCGCGATGTGCTGAGCGAGGGGGAAAGCCGACGGGGGGGCGCTCACTTCACACAACAGTGAAGTGAGCGACCCGCTAGATTGAGCCTGCATGCAGGCTCAATCTATCATCGGCGATAGCGATGCGCGGGGCCGCGCATCGCTATCGCTGGAGGGCATACACACGGCAGATCCGTGCTTAAAATTTAAGCAATCTAGCAAGATTGCTTAGATTTTAAGCACGGATCTCTCCATGTGTACCCCCCTTAACTCTCTGAATTTGCATTAGAAGTGCTAAGATACATCTGTCACACAATGCATCTTTTAAACACACACACAAAAAAACATGGGGCTATATTTACTAAAATTCGTCTTTTCAGAATGAGGTTAAAGTTCAAACACGAATGACATCGAAAGTGTAAATTTGCAACTTTTTGAATTTATTACGACTAGTTTACTAAGCTGTCGTATTCTGCATTTTCGTGTTTTCCAATGTCGATGTCATTAGTATTTTTTTGCAGTGTTTTACGGGAGTGAATAGTAAAACACTGCCGACATTAACACAATGAATCTCGGCCATATCTGTGAGATCCGTGCAGGGCTTCATTGTGCACCTTTCGTAAAAAAAATAACATTGTTACAATGAGCCGGTCCTGGTTGACAAAATATGGGGGGGAAAATGACAGAGGTTCCCCCATATTTCATAAACCAGCACCGGGCTCTGCGCCTGGTCCTGGTTCCAAAAATATGGGGGACAAAAAGCGTAGGGGTCCCCCGTATTTTTGAAACCAGCACCGGGCTCCACTAGCCAGGTACATAATGCCACAGCCGGGGGACACTTTTATACTGGTCCCGGCGGCCCTGGCATTACATATCCAACTAGTCACCCCTGGCCGAGGTACCCTAAATCAAGGGGTCCCCCCCTCCAGCCACCCAAGGGCCAGGGGTGAAGCCCGAGGCTGTCCCCCCCATCCAAGGGCGGCGGATGGGGGGCTGACAGCCTTTTGAAAAAATGTGAATATTGTTTTTAGTAGCAGTACTACAAGTCCCAGCAATCCTCCCCCGCAAGCTGGTACTTGGAGAACCACAAGTACCAGCATGCGGAGGAAAACCGGGCCCGCTGGTACCTGTAGTACTACTACTAAAAAAATACCCCCAAAAAAAACAGGACACATACACCGTGACAGTATAAGTTTATTACATACATGCACACCTCCAAACATACATACTTACCTATGTTCACACGAGGCTCGGTCCTCTTCTCCATGTAGAATCCTAGGGGTACCTGTTGAAAAAATTATACTCACATAATCCATTGTACCTTCTGTTCTTTGTATAATCCACGTACTTGGCGAAATAAAAAAATGGAAACCCGACCACGCACTGAAAGGGCCCCCATGTTTACACATGGAACCCATTTCCTCGACTGCCAGGAACCCCCTGACTCCTGTCAAAGAGGGTGCCTTCTGCCAATCAGGGAGCGCCACGTCGTGGCGCCCTCCTGATTGGCTGTGTGCTCCTGTAGTGTCTGTGAGGCAGCACACGGCAGAGATAAAATGTAGTGCCTATGCGTTCCATTGTATCCAATGGTGGGAACTTTGCGGTCAGCGGTTGACCGAAAGTAACCTCACCGCTGACCGCAAAGTTCCCACCATTGGATACAATGGAGCGCATAGGCGCTACATTGTATCTCTGCCATGTGCTGCCTCACAGACACTACAGGAGCACACAGCCAATCAGGAGGGCGCCACGACGTGGCGCTCCCTGATTGGCAGAAGGGACCCTCTTTGACAGGAGTCAGGGGGGGTCCTGGCAGTCGGGGAAAGGGGTCCCATGTGTAAACATGGGGCCCCTTTCAGTGCGTGGTCGGGTTTCCATTTTTTTATTTTGCCAAGTACGTGGATTATACAAAGAACAGAAGGTACAATGGATTATGTGAGTATAATTTTTTCAACAGGTACCCCTAGGATTCTACATGGAGAAGAGGACAGAGTCTCGTGTGAACATAGGTAAGTATGTATGTTTGGAGGTGTGCATGTTTGTAATAAACTTATACTGTCACGGTGTGTGTGTCCTGTTTTTTGGGGGGTATTTTTTTAGTAGTAGTACTACAGGTACCAGCGGGCCCGGTTTTCCTCCGCATGCTGGTACTTGTGGTTCTCCAAGTACCAGCTTGCGGGGGAGGATTGCTGGGACTTGTAGTACTGCTACTAAAAACAATATTCACATTTTTTTCAAAAGGCTATCAGCCCCCCATCTGCCGCCTTTGGATGGGGAGGACAGCCTCGGGCTTCACTCCTGGCCCTTGGGTGGCTGGAGGGGGGGACCCCTTGATTTAAGGGGTTCCCACTCCTCCAGGGTACCCCGGCCAGGGGTGACTAGTTGGGTATGTAATGCCAGTGCCGCCGGGACCGGTATAAAAGTGTCCCCCGGCTGTGGCATTATGTACCTGGCTAGTGGAGCCCGGTGCTTGTTTCAAAAATACGGGGGACCCCTACGCTTTTTGTCCCCCATATTTTTGGAACCAGGACCAGGCGCAGAGCCCGGTGCTGGTTTATGAAATATGGGGGAACCCCTGTCATTTTTCCCCCCATATTTTGTCAACCAGGACCGGCAAAAACACTTTCCCACCCCTTCCCGCTGATAAACATGCACAGATCTCACGGATCCGTGCATGCCTATCAGAACACGGTAAAAAAAAGCAGGTCTATTTTAAAACTGCTTTTTTTTGACGATTTGTATTTAATCACGGCAGTGTTTGGCTATTGCCGGCAGTGTTTATGAAATACAAATTTTAGTAAATGACCGAGTTCTATCAAATAACAGGCGTATTTGACCGATGGTGTATTCATTCGTATTTTTTTTCTTGGACTTCAAAAAAAATACGAATGCCCTCATCACTGCCGAGATTTGTGCTTAGTAAATTCCCGAGATGACACTTTGAAGAAAAAACGCAAAATCGGTCAAAATCGGGACCTTAGTAAATATACCCCATGGAATGTAAAAGTAAATTGTAATACGAATGAATGGTGCTCTCACTTGTAAACTGCTATCCAGTTTGCGGAACTGATGGTATGCGTTCTATTATACACAGTGCGACCTATTATACACAGATGTCAAATTGCCTAACAGATAAATATTGTTTTAACAGTTGTATATACTGTACTGTATATAGGTCACACTGGTCAGACACTTGACCATGACTAACTATTTTTACACATACATTATTGACACTGCTGATGAGGGAACATTTTTTTTATCACAAGTAAAACACATGGTTTAGAAAAGGTACATGTTTAAAAAAATGAACAAGCATGCATTTGTCATAAGATAGATCTAAAAAGCTGTTATAAGCAGATGTGGATATTTATGTAAGTTTTGTTCATATTGTACAGAATGATGCAGAGATTATTTTTGTTATAGTTCACATATATCCTTGTTACATTGCAGTTTATAGTCTAAATGACTCACCATACTAACACATTAGAGACCTTTTCTTTTCCTTTTTTTATTTACAGCAGCCTTTATTTTATTCATATTGTGCAACACCGTGCAGAGATTATGGGCCTGATTCTGATTTGGAAGAACTGTAAAGCACAAAAAACAAAACCGTGTTGCCATGCATCTATATATTTTCTGTGCAGGGTAAATACTGGCTGCTTTTGTATGTAATGTAGTATACAAATGTTTACTTTATTTTACACTGCAATTTAGATTTCAATTTAGACACAATCCATGCAAATCTAAATCTCACTACACAGGTTACATCTGCCCAACCTGCAGTGCCACATGGGTTTGCCAAGGTGCACAATTTCTTGCTTTTTTTTTGTTTTACATCCACATCAGAATCACGCCCTATCATACTAACAGATTGGAGCTCATTTGTTTACAGCAGCCTTTTTTTTAGACTGTTAGCTCCTTGAGCAATGCCATGCTCCGTCCTGTTCTCATTAACTACAGTATTTGCACATCAGCTACACTCTACACCTCCTATTTGGTCTCTCTGCCCCCAGACTCCACTCCTTCATTGTTTTATTTTTCTTCAGACACCCGTTATCTGCCCACACTAATGTACACAGGTCTCAACTTACATTGGCCCTCATTCCGAGTTGATCGGTCGCAAGGCGAATTTAGCAGAGTTACACACGCTAAGCCGCCGCCTACTGGGAGTGAATCTTAGCTTCTTAAAATTGCGACCGATGTATTTGCAATATTGCGATTACTAACTACTTAGCAGTTTCTGAGTAGCTCCAGACTTACTCTGCCTGTGCGATCAGTTCAGTGCTTGTCGTTCCTGGTTGACGTCACAAACACACCCAGCGTTCGCCCAGGCACTCCCACCGTTTCTCCGGCCACTCCTGCGTTTTTTCCGGAAACGGTAGCGTTTTCAGCCACACGCCCCTGAAACGCCGTGTTTCCGCCCAGTAACACCCATTTCCTGTCAATCACATTACGATCGCCGGAGCGAAGAAAAAGCCGTGAGTAAAAATACTTTCTTCATAGTAAAGTTACTTGGCGCAGTCGCAGTGCGAACTTTGCGCATGCGTACTAAGCGGATTTTCACTGCGATGCGATGAAAAAGAACGAGCGAACAACTCGGAATGAGGGCCATTGATTCTTTTCATTGCCCCCTCGCATCAGTGGCTGTGTTGTAGAGTGATTTGTTACTTGTGTACTATATAGTACGGTACTGTTTTACCCTGTACTGTCTTATTGTTTTTCACTCTGAAGGCCCATACACACTTTCCAATAAAATGAGCGACATCGCTGATTTTCCCCCTTCCTGAGCGACGTCACTCATTTTATCGGCAAGTGTGTATGCCGCCAGCTATGAACGATGCGTGGCCCCACGGGTCAGCAATGATCATCGCTGTTGGTAGCGCATGCAAGCTCGATCTGGACTGTCGTCCAGGAGCTGCATTCACGGCCGACCTCCCTGCCCGGGAGGTGAAACATAGAGCAACGTCGTCAAGTGTGTATGGGCCTTGAGCCTGATTCATATTTGTATGCAATCCCAATGGTCGCGCGTCGCCCCCGTTTTGAAGGCAGAATGGGTCCAGGATCTGCGTGGTCGGATGCAGACTTCATGGACCCGGGTAGTCGAATCCTACAGCCAGCCTGTAAGCTCCAGCTTATACAGGCTGTCCGGTGTCTAAAAGCAGGCCCGGCGCTACCCGCTCAGCGAAGGGATGCAGTGCAGGGAGGCGCTGGGACGGAGAGGCGCTCCCCCTGCTCTGCATTCCTTCCCTGCTGCGCCGTCCTGTCCCCACTGCTGCTGCTGCTGCTGCCAGTGCTGTGTCTGTCACTGTATGACAGGCACTGGCAGCGGGCACCTGCAGCATGAAAAGCTTCCTCCCTCCCTTCCCCTCCCCTCCCCTGTGACAGCGCCGAGTACGGGACACAAGGGGGCGGAGCTACACGGGCCGGAAGTGGGCGGAGCTACACGGACCAGGCTGCTGTACAGAGGGAGACTGGCTTAGGTAAGTGGAGGGTGAGAGAGAACTTGAAGTGTGTATGTGACGTGTGTGTATATGGTGGGTGTATATATGTGTGAAGTGTGTGTGTGTGTGTGTGTGTGTGTGTGTGTGTGTGTGTGTGTGTGTGAGGTATGTCTGTGCGCGCGCTTTATGGACGCTACTACTGGGGGGGCATTACATGTAAGAACGCTACTACTACTGGGAGGGGCATTACATATAAGGACGCTATTACTACAGGGGTGCACTACGTATAAGGACGCTACTACTACTGGCGGGGCATTACGTATAAGGACGCTACTACTACTGTGGGGGGCATTACGTATAAGAACGCTACTACTATTGGGGGGCATTACGTATAAGGACACTACTACTACTGTGGGGGGCATTACGTATAAGAACGCTACTACTACTGGGGGGCATTACGTATAAGGACGCTACTACTGTGGGGGGCATTACGTATAAGGACGCTACTACTACTGGGGGTGCACTACGTATAAGGACGCTACTACTACTGTGGGGGGCATTACGTATAAGGTCGCTACTACTACTGGGGGCATTACGTATAAGAACGCTACTACTACTGGGGGTGCACTACGTATAAGGACGCTACTACTACTGGGTGGCATTTTGTATAAGGATGCTACTATTACTGGGGTGCATTACATATAAGGACGCTACTACTACGGGTGGGGCATTACGTATAAGATTAATAAGATTGTACTACATTGTGGCATAAGTTTAAATGGGGGTACTACTGTGTGGCCATGCCCCTTACTTGTGAGACCACAACCCTTTTCCCGGCGCGCGCTAAAGGAATATTGGAGGGCGCAAATTTATAGTTTGCAGGGGGGCGCCGAACACCCTAGCACCGGCCCTGTCTAAAAGTATAGTGAATCACAACCGATGGTTGCTATGGTGATCCGAGGCTGCATCCTCAGATACAGTACATGGATATCGCAAATGCTAACAGGAGGCTTCCTCCTATAGATGTCACATTCTGCTTTGGAATGTTAATGCAGCTGTGCAATTCCTTCCAAGGGGGAGATTCAAATGTTTAAAAAGTCAGTTGGGTGTCTGTTTTTTCCTATCTAATAGACAGGGAGAAACAGACACCCAACCGACTTTTCAAACATTTGAATCTCCCCCCAAGCATGAATCAGACCTTCTATATGGCACAGCAGACCACTTGTAGTGCGCCATTATAAATAAAATGTACTATACTGTAATTCATATTGTGCAGAGATTATTTTTGTTATAATTTACATCTGCCCTTGTTACATTTGAATTTACTGTCTAAATTCCCTATCATTCTAACACATAAGAGAGTTTTTTTAATTGCAGTCTTTATATAAGTATTATTCATCAAACAGGGATGCTGCGATTATCTGAATTTTAAATGCATCCATCTCAGCAGATATTTAAAAAGAATTGGCAGAATTCTGTTTATTTTAGATGCGATAATTAAGGAGCACCCAATGTTGCAATTCAATTGTTTTGGGTACCCTTTAATTATCGCGCTTATCATGGTTTATTAGACCAGGTTTAGCTGCATAAAGCAGCTAAACCTCACTAAACTAGTTGGCGCAATGCAAAAAGTGCTGTTTGGACTCTTAAACAAGACAATTTTAATTTATTTAAGCTTACCACCTCAAGAGGCTGCAAGCTGAAATGCCTTTGTTTCTAGTGATTTTAATCTTCTAATCAATAGAACTTACAGTAAAATGAGTTTTTGTTGGTGAGAAAGGTCATTTCATAAATCCTGTATTTGCACCATCCAGAGCCCAGTTTTTATGTTCACCAGCGACATTTTTGTAACATAAGTTTGTGGTGCGCTTTGTGGATGAAGTATACATGCTATAATTTAGCATAGTTTCAGTGTATTCTCGATAGGCATAAAGGTTGTTAGATTGTGAAATGTAAAGTACAGTAACATGTTGTTCAAATTGTAGTGGTGTCACCACTGGCCATTCTATAACTTCAAGCGGCACTGTCTGGATAATACCACTAAACGATGAACTTTGATGTGTAAACTTTTTTCTACATATGTGTCCTTACTCGTTGTTGCTGTATATAGCATTGTGTCCCATTGCTGCCACAGTTCATATGCATTGCAGTACAGCATTCCCTTCTGTAGAATGCTGCAGCCGCCGACTCCCCCATAGCAGTGCATGGTAAAACAAGAGCACGCATAGCGGCATAGGCATGTACACCATGCTACAGTGCGTCGCCCGCGATGCGTATGCTGGTTTGCCTTGGGGTACGTCAAAAAGATCCTGCTTTTATGTTGTGCATTCAACAGAGTCAGTGTGTATAAAAGACATCTTTAAATAATATCACCAACCCGCTGTGTCACTTTTTTTATTTAAGTTGCAACGTCTCTGGTTTTCATTTAAAAGTGTAATTTACCAAGGAGGAAATGCTATGTTGTGCTTTCGTTTATATATATATATTACATCTGAACCCTCTTGATGTGTCTTGTACAATTTATTCATAGCAGCAGTTGTGTTATGCTCAATAATGTCTTTTGAGATATTCCATGCAGCATTCTTCACATGCAGTTTATCTAACCCTAGACCTATTCAGAAAACAGGTACAGCTTTTCTAAACAGGCTTTGAAAATACCACCTAAACCACAGCTGTACGTACTGTATACGTGCTGCTGTAAATAAACTATTACTGGCTTGTGCTTTATAATATAAAGCATTGGCCCTTATTCCGAGTTGTTCGCTCGCTAGCTGCTTTTAGCAGCAGTGCAAATGCTAAGCCGCCGCCCTCTGGGAGTGTATCTTAGCTTAGCAGAAGTGCGAAAGAAAGGATTGCAGCGCTGCTACAAAAAAAGATTGTGCAGTTTCTGAGCAGCTCGAGACTTACTCCTAGCTTGCGATCACTTCAGACTGTTTAGTTCCTGTTTTGACGTCACAAACACGCCCTGCGTTCACCCAACCACGCCTGCGTTTTTCCAGGCACACCCGCGTTTGTATCTGACACGCCTGCGTTTTAACACACACTCCCCGAAAAAGGTCTGTTACCACCCAGAAACGCCCTCTTCCTGTCAATCACTCTGCGGTCAGCAGTGCGACTGAAAAGCGTTGCTAGACCTTGTGTGAAACTACATCAGCTTTTGTGAAAGTATGTCACGCGTGCGCATTGCGCACCATACGCATGCGCATTGCGCACCATACGCATGCGCATAAGTGCCGTTTTTTAGCCTGATCACTACGATGCGAATGAAAGCAGCTAGCGATCACCTCGGAATGAGGGCCATAGAGTGTTGGATAACCATATTTTTTAATAGCAGCCATTCTGACTATTAAATAAAAATCTGTGTTGTTTCGTCTAAAGTGTAGTTCCAGAATCACTTTCCCAAACTTCAATACAATGGGGGTCATTCCGACCCGCTCGCACGCAGCGGTTCAAACTGGTTGGAAATGCGCATGCACGGTGGACACATTGCGCATGCGCGTCGTTGATATTCGGCAATTTCAGCTCTTCTGCGCATGCAATTGCAGTCCAAGTCCCGGTGACGGGTAGAAACTGGGCATTGACGCAGTGTTTGTAGGCATTGACACGTCGTTCGGGGGCCTCGGTCTGGACAACTACAACTCGTGATGAATTAGGCCCATTGTTTGCAGCTTTGTGCATGTTAAAGAAAATCACTACTGTATGTTACATACAACTGCTACAAGCACAGTAATAACCACTGCAGTACATGTGCAATACAAGTGACAATCTTCTCTAAAACCATGGGAGGTTCATTTAAGATAAATGTGAAATACAGCCAGCAGGTAACTGTCATGCCAACTGTCTCACACTGCTGGTAAATGCACAGAAAAGAGAGCCTACAGTAGCTACTTTATTATTGGCAGATGTGTATGCTGCTGCTTTAAAATATCCCACACTGTTTTACCACCAGTAGCCTCCATTGTTACTCAGCTACCTTATGTATCAGTGTTTCCCACTTGTCTTAAATTACAGTATAAGCTCTTCTGGGCAGGGCCATTTTACCACGCAAATTTCAATATATTTGATTCTAACTACAATAGAGAAGGAAAATGAGGCTGCGCTGTTAGAGGAAAGAACAGTACCATTCACTATGTGTATAACTTTTAAAAACAATTTATTAAAACAGTAATAACTCTTTAAAATAGCAATATTATGTGCAAGATAAGCCAATTATAAGCAGGAAATGATTTAGCCAATTATATTGGATGGATAAAGTTTACCCCTGGAGACGATTCAGGACTGATGTTTTGTGTTCTCTAGGATCCGTTCCACATTTTGTCCATAGATATTATGTCCAGTAAATTCCACTGTAGAGAGTCCCTTTCAGATGGTATTGTAGAGAGTCCAAATTAGAATTCCATATGCCGCTAGAGGGTTGGTGCAAATCCCATGTATGGTGGGTACCTCATGCGTTGCGAAGATAGGATGGTGCCTCTCTAGGACTCCACTGGATGTCTGGTACGTGATATGGGCTGGTTCGGGTCCGGTTCAAGATTGTCCTGTTCCAAGTGTAAATGCCTTCCAAGGGTAAATGTCTGACGCGTTTCGCTGCATAAACCTTGCAGCTTTTACCTTTGAAAAAGCTGCAAGGTTTATGCAGCGAAACGCGTCAGGCATTTACCCTTGGAAGGCATTTACACTTGGAACAGGACAATCTTGAACCGGACCCGAACCAGCCCATATCACGTACCAGACATCCAGTGGAGTCCTAGAGAGGCACCATCCTATCTCCGCAACGCATGAGGTACCCACCATACATGGGATTTGCACCAACCCTCTAGCGGCATATGGAATTCTAATTTGGACTCTCTACAATACCATCTGAAAGGGACTCTCTACAGTGGAATTTACTGGACATAATATCTATGGACAAAATGTGGAACGGATCCTAGAGAACACAAAACATCAGTCCTGAATCGTCTCCAGGGGTAAACTTTATCCATCCAATATAATTGGCTAAATCATTTCCTGCTTATAATTGGCTTATCTTGCACATAATATTGCTATTTTAAAGAGTTATTACTGTTTTAATAAATTGTTTTTAAAAGTTATACACATAGTGAATGGTACTGTTCTTTCCTCTAACAGCGCAGCCTCATTTTCCTTCTCTATTGGTATCACACAGGGAGTGACTTCCCTAAAAATTGGCTGCTGCTTAGCCAAGCACCTCGCCTCATAGCGCCCGAATACCCTAGGGTACTTTTTTTCCGATTCTAACTACAACCCTGATTTGTCTTATAAAGGCTTTCAAAAAAATAAATATATATCATAATTTAATTGGAAACTTGCTTGTCTTAAAAGCACCTCATTTCATCCAAATGCTATTCATATTCTTTTAATACATTTTATTCTAGCTGAAATATATTTTTTTTTATTTAATATAAATAGATACCACAATATATGTGGCTGACTTTATTTTAATATATGGCAAAAATGAATAAATCCTGGGATGTATATAACGTAGAAAAAATACACGTCAACCAAGCATAGTATTGCCATTTATTGATCATGTTGCATCTTGAGCATGTAGTTCAATTTGGGAATCTTACTGCAAGACAGACAGAGGTCAAAGGGGGTCAGAGGTGAAAGACCTTACTACTAAAGAAAATATAAAGGTTACATTATTAAGGTAAGTGCCTTAAACGTGACCTAGTTAATATCTATCTATCTATCTATCTATCTATCTATCTATCTATCTATCTATCTATCTATCTATCTAGTGAAAGATACGGTTAATGAGGTCTATACAGGAAACAAGGGGTCATGGATTGTGTAAGGTTTTAACATTAGCAGAGGATGGTATTTTTTCTTACTATAGAGAATGTGCTATGCTTTGGAATCTCTTATTACAGTGGTTTCCAAACTTTGTTTGAATCACAGCACCCTAGAATATCAGATTTTTTTTCACGGCACCCCTAGGCCAAAAATTTCTTATTGAGAAATTTAGAAAGAAATATTACATTAAGTAGATCGCGTTTATATGTCATCCTTAGGGTCAGTTGTGTGGTGAGGGACAAGATTTGCTTCTGTTTGGCCACATATTTATGATTGGCAGCCACCAGCACTGGTTTTGCCTATTATATTGATCATGAATAATTTGAATTGGTCCTGGACCACCAACCCAGGGCACCCCTGCAAGTGTCCCGAGGCACCCCAGGGAGCCACGGCACACAGTTTGGGAACCTCTGTCTTATTACATGAGGTGTTGAGGGGAAATCACTAATTAGATTTAAAATGGGGCTGTCCTTCTTAAATGAAATTTTATATGTAGCAATAATAAATAAAGGACTATTCAGGTGTGATTGATCCTAAAAATATATATGATTGTCATTTTCGGGGATGGGGTGGGGGGTATTATTCTCCTCCTGTGAGCCACAGGACAAAGTACTTTTTCTTTCTTCTGGTATGACATAAATAGAATGTATGAAAGGATGAACTTCATGCATGATTTTTTTTTTTTTTTCAAAGAAAACCTTACTAACAATTTCACTTTAATCTAATTTTGATTAGTTTAAATGTTTTCACTAAGCTGAGATTACCTGCTGCAACCTGCTGATTCTTGAATTTTTGTCTTGACTTGTTTGATACTTTGGCATAGAATAGATTCCTCTTACTCCCGAGCTCTTGTCTTCTTTGCATTTCACTGTGGATCGCATCCTTTAGACTTATTGAGGAAAATTCAATTTCAGATGGGAAATAAAAAAAATAAAAACAAATTACCACAGGTTTTTGCTACTCAATTAAAGGACTGAAAAAAGAGAAGCAGTGATCTCCATACAATTGACTGAGTCTTTTTTCTCGCACCCCCAGAGAAAGTCTGATTTTTCCTAAAATTGTTATTTTTAGGAAAAATTACCGGGACTTGCTCTGGCACCCCAGCGGCACCCTGAGGACTGATTAAGCAATTGAAAGTTTCCAATTAGCTTAATTAGTCAGTAATTACTCACTTTCTGAAGCGGTGACTTCTCCTCCAATGTCAAGACTCCTGCAGCAGCGGTGAGTATGTGGGTGTTGTGTGTGTGTGTGTGTGTGTGTGTGTGTGTGAGAGCCCTTGTGTATGTGTGACCACTCCGGAGGCAGCAGCTGGGAGAACTACATCTCACAGCAGCCACCTCCCCTCCCAGCAGCCCCAGAACCTCCCAGTTGCCCCAGTATATAAAGATGAGGGGGAGACCACCAGGAGCCTCTAAGACCACCAGAGCTCACCGGATGGGTGAGTATCATCTTTTTTTATATTACTCGAGTCAGAAGTATTTAAAAATTGGGTGTGAGATCTGCAAGGTTTTTTACACACCTCGTGCCCTGATGAATTCCCTCTTCATGGACTCCAAGTCCCAGTTTCATACCAGTTAACCTTGCAGATCAGGTGTAGGGTGTGGAGGCATTGCTACATCACAATCAGGGCATGTCTAGTAATTTGTAAAGCAAAAGGTGCCTTTTAGCCATCTTCACTAACTCCAAACACCTGTTTATTGTTGAGTGACACAGTGTGACACCTGTGCACTGCTGATCTGCTAAGCATAGCAGTGAATTCAATACACCTCCCAGTCTTTCCACTGTGTGATAGATATGGCCATGGGTGGGGCATTGGGGCAAGCCCTCAAAATTAGAGTTCCCCACTTGCCAGTGGTGACACTATTTCCAGGGCTGCAGGACATTGTACTCACATCAGTATAGTTGCAGGACATTACTCCTAGGTCTGCAGGACATATCAAAGTCTGACACTAGTATAGCTGCAGGACATTGCACTAACCCAATCATAGGTGCAGGGCATTGCACTCACACAAGTATAGCTGCAGAACCTTGCAATCACATCAGTATAGCTGCAGGACATTTCTCTCAGGTCAGCAAGACATTGCATTTTGTGACTGCAGGACATTACTCCCAGAGATGCAGGAAATTGCATTCACATCAGAAGGGCTGTTGAACATTGCACACACACAAGTATGACTGCAGGACATTACATCTAAAGGCTACAGGACATTGCATTCACCACTTGTTGAAGCTATTCCAGTACACAGTGTGAATCTCCGCAGACATCACCCACTCAGATGCAGAGGAGTAGCAGCTCCATGTCTCTCCTGGCCAGCATCCTCCAGTAAAGGATGGAAGCATGTCTGTGCCCTGAATGGCTGAGTGACTGTGTATCATTCAGCCAATAGGAGCATGGTTATGCAAACAGCACTGAGGAAGGAGTTTCCTGCACCTTCCTTAGTGTTACAGGTACATAGTAGCAACTGTCACAGAAAAGTGATGACCCATGTAGTTTGGCAGTAATATAGGGACCAGCCCACCCCTGTATGGGCCCCATCCTCCAATGGTAGTTGATGGAGCTCCAAAGCAGGGTGCCCAGCTGGGATTTACCTTGCCCCAAGCAAGCCAACCTGGCCATTTTCCAGGTGATAAGGGCATCTGCAGTAAAGATTTGTTGCTGGGAACATGGCAGGCACCATGTTTCTGGAGACCTGCATATGTACAATATAGCTTAGTCGCTGGGAACCTGGTGGGTGTAATGTTTCCAGAGAACTGCATATGCGCAAAGTCTACTGCACTGCAGAGAAGAAGGGGCCCACACAGAGTGTGCACACAGGCCCCATCCTCTCTTAAATCGCCCCTGATTATTACTGTACACCTCAACAAGTTGGTGAGGAATTTCAGCTTCTGATGTGCCCTTTAGATGCAGAAATCTAATTACAATATGCACTTCAAAGTTTGACCATGTTTCTGTCAGCCCCGCCAGTTTACACCTGATGTTGGGACAGTATGACTGATATCTATGAGGGAAAGCAGTGGTCTACCTGCTCTGGCCTGGTGGCAAATTTGAATGAAATAGAGAACATAGCACACGTGAGATGTCTTACTACAGATGAATCTAAGCTCAATTCTGCTGACAGCAGCGGCAAATGTGTCTTCTTTGCTGTGACTAGTGTGCCTTAGAATGCTCACAGGCACTGCATAGACACCCACGATCCTTAAGATCGCATGTGCACCTGCTCCTGTGGCTGAGTTGTACACAGGTACAAATAATCGCACCCGTGATTCATGCGCACAGTTGCAAAATAAATGAGGGATGAGGACACATCTGTACCTTACTTACTGAACCACCCTTCTATTTATTAATGTATCGGATTTTCATACTGTTTTCCCTATAAGATTGATGTAATTACATAACTGTTTACTTACCTATAATATAGTTGTTCAATGGATGAATTCCAATGTAAAGTATCAGGAAATAATTAGCTTTTTCTGCTGAGAACACTAGGAGAGAAGAGTTCCTGCAAAATAAAACAAAATCCTTGTTGTTTAAACTTATTGCAATGGGCGGGATGTATCAAAAGAATTCAGGGTTTATCACTCAGGAGTCCTTCTACACATGCACTGGTCAATGCGTGAATTGCATGTGGGGGGGGGGGGATTGTTGATCCAAGCTAGCCTCCTAATACATTTTAAAGATCATTTATTAGCTTCAGGTGGGTGCACATGGGAAGATAATGTATCCATGTACCTGCTCCAGGTAACTGATCTTCTAATAGATTAAGAATCTATAATATCAGTGCATAGTCTGGACCCTGACATTAGAGGAGGGGTAGGGGCCTTCAGGCACTAAGGCTCTCCAGGATTTAACCTTTACTCCTGTGTCAGTGTATACTACAAGGCAGTCTTAACAGCAGTGTAGGCCCCTGGGCAAAGTTATGCACCTACCCTTCCTCCAGCGGTAGGGGTGGGGGGTGCTATCAGTGGCAGCTTTGATGTCCCGCGGGCGGCAGAGTTGTTCTATCTTCCTCTTAGCATGTAGGACATGGAGCAGTAATTTCTGCTAATTACTCCTTTACTCCACAGATCGTGGGAGATGGGGCGGGAGGGAGAACACTAAACTGTAAAAGGGAGCATTGGGCTGAATGAAGGGCCCCAGGTACATGACTTCCAGGGTGGTAGGGGGTGTTTAATACACAGGGGAGGGGTGGATAGTGGAGTGGGCTTAATAGTCATCATTTTCTGGTGGGAGGACCGCTTGCTTGACTCCAGATATCTTGTACCCCTGGAAAAAGGGGACCTTCCGCTATCAACCTAATCCCTTTATACTCCTGGGGCCCTTAGACAACTGCCCATTTAGCCTATATGAAAAGATGGCACTAGTACACTGGTATATTAATAACTGATATCAGCCAGAATCACCATGTATAAATGTGGAGATAGGCCTATAACTTCATTTAGTGAGGAGAGTCATGTTACAGTACCGTTACCTTGAATAATCAATTAGAATAGGTAATTATGTTTAGAGATGAGCGGGTTTGGTAACAGAACCCACCCAAACTTTGCGATTCGAGCCGGGATCTGAGACCGGCTCGGGTTTTCCCATCAGTCTCAATGACGTCATTGAGGCAAAACGCCATTATCCCGCTGTCGGATTCTCATGGGTTTTGGATTCTATATACAGTAGGTCCCTGTGCATTGGTGCCATCTTCACTCTGACATTGGAAAGTGTACTGGACGGATGTGTCCATCTCAGTACTGTGTGGCATAGCGTGGGTGGGGGTGTTGTATCTTAAAAAGGAGTTCTCTGTGTAATGTATTTAAAAGAGGTGCTGGCTCTATCTGCTGTATCAGAAAGGGGTGCTTTCACTCTGCCTGTATCTGAAAAAGGGGTGCTCTGCCTGCTATATCTGAAATGGGTGATCTGTCCATCCATCCTGGGGCTCTGCGCCAGTGTAAAATTATTATTATTATTATTATTATTATACCTTATTTAGATGGCGCAACAAGGGGGGGTGCTCTCTGTCTGCTGTATTTGAAAGGGGTGCTCTCTCTGGCAGCTGTATCTAAAAAAGAGGTGCTCTCTGTCTGCAGTATCTGAAAAAAGGGGTGCTCTCTGTCTGCTGTATTTGAAAGGGGTGCTGTCTCGGTCAGCTGTAACTGAAAAATGGGTGGTCTGCCTGCTATATCTGAAAGGGGTGATCTGTCCATCCATCCAGGGGCTCTGCCCCAGTGTAAAATTATCATTATTATTATCATTATTATTATTATTATTATTATTATTATTATCCCTTATTTATATGGCGCCACAAGGGATCCGCAGCGCCCATTACACAGTACAAAATCAACTTAGCAAACAAGAAAACAGCACTTACCGTTCAAGACAATATAGGACAGGTATGGAAAACCAGGAGTTAGGTGCCATCAAAGGGAGTATGGAGTATAAGATAGTGTAAGTACGAAAAGGAAAGGCACATGACGAGGCCCTGCTCTTGTGGCTTACAGTCTAAAAGATTAAAATAATAAAAGCTAAAAACAAAAAGTAAAAAATTATAATGATAAAATATATATACAGTATATATATTTTTTATTTGTGCTGTACCCCAGTGTACTATACAATTTTTATTTTATTTTCATAAGTACAGTACTTTGACACTGCTGGTCAGACCGCAGTATATTATTTCCTACTCATACATGTATTGTGTGATGCTGTCGGTGTAGTCAACTGCAGTGTGTAATTATTATTATTATTATTATTATTATTATTATTATAATATACATTTCTGACTCATTTGTGTGACGCTGTCGGGGAAGTCAACCAGTGTGTAATTATTATTATTATATACATTTCTGACTCATTTGTGCAATGCTGTCTGTGAAGTCAACCGCAGTGTGCAATTATTATTATACTGTATACATTTCTTTGACTAATTTGTGCGACACTGTCGGGGAAGTCAACCACAGTATGTAACTATTATATACAGTACATTTGTGACTAATTTGTACGATGCTTTCAGAAAAGGTCATCCCCACTTTGTGTTGATAGAAATGGGGGATACTACTAGTGCTGAAGCTGCTGCCACTAGTCATGACATTGACATTGCTAGTCCATCAACGTAATCTGCTAAAGCAGATGCCCAGGGGCATAGAGGGCTTAGGCTAGGGTATGCAAAAGCATTTAATTTTAGAGTGGTAAAGAAAAAAAAATCAAAAGGAAAGTTAGCTGCAGAGGTAGTAAGACAAACTGTGCATTCATAATCAGAACCATCAGACATTCTTGAGGAATGTTTAGGGTGTCCGTGTCAGCTGACATTTCTCACACTGTCCTCATAGAGAAGCCTCTTTCACTTCCTTCCACCACTTCTGAACCATCTAAACATGTAGGGAGCAGTACAAGTAAAGATGGTAATGAATCTGCTGAGGAGGACATAATACAAATTGAGGATTTGTGTGTGGACATGGGACATGATGAGGGGGATATGTGTGTACTATTTGACAGTGAGGATATTGATTATGATGTTGTTTGTGTAAGTCAGTCACCAGTGGCTGCAGTTGTTGACCGTGATAAAAAGAAAGCCATGGTGATGCCTGCGCATAAAACCAAAAAAGCCACCTCTTGGGTGTGAAATTATTTTTACTCCAATCCTGACAATGTTTATGAAAGCACCTGCTCCATTTATGAGGCCAAATTTCGTAGAGGTAGGAACATTAACCATCTAGGCACAGCCTTCATGTTACGTCATTTGCGGCAAAGACATGAAATGTATTGTACAAAATAGTAATGAAATTAACACCTCATCATCAACATCCTCAGAGTAATTCTTAACCTTAGGAAGTCCTTCTAAAAAATTGTTTTGTGGGGGCCCAAACAAACCAATCATTTCAACCAGAAGTGACAATCCCTGACGCTAAAATGATTGGTCTGTTAAACTGTGCATGTCATGTTTAATATATACAACAAAAGGGTGGGGGGAGACAATTCCATCTTGCACCTTATTTCTTTGCGTTATGTGCTCTTTGGTGCATTTTTTGGGCATAGTTTATAAAACTGCCATCCTGTCTGCCACTGCAGTGCCACTCCTAGATGTGCCAGGTGTTTGTGCCACCCACTTCTGTCACTTAGCTTAGTCATCCAGCTACCTCAGTGCAACTGTTGGGCCTAAACTGGATGCAAACAATATTGTGAGGTGTTCAAAATAGACTGTAGGAACAAAAACACCCCCAAATTCTGTGATTTTAGCTGTTTTAATTATTTTTTTTAACAAAAATTAGAACCAAAACCAAAATCCAAAACCAAAACACGAAAACAAAACCCAAAACCAAAACACGAAAAATGTCCAGGTGCACATCTCTAATTACTTTTCTGTGCATCACAATTCTTATATATACACACACCATCTGTAAGAATAACATTTTTGCTATATTGCTATAGATATTGGTTACAGTTTTAACTGTGTTTTGTCAATAGGAAATCTTTGGCTACAGAATGAGCGTTCCATGGATTATCCTGTGTGTGATTGGTTACTTTATATCAGGTGGGATTCTTCTGCTGCTGTTCTATTGGAAGCCAGAATGGAGTGTGTGGGCAAACTGTGTCCCATCTTCTTTGGAAAAAGCCAATGTCATTTTGCTAAGATCAACTGTGAGTAGTTAATGTTGCTTCCTGTTCACAGTATGCATTTATTATAAGCAAATTATATAAGTTATAGTATATGCATTTTTGTTATTATTATTATTGTTAGTATGATATTAGTGATGATCTACTGTATCCTGTTGTCTAGGATGAAAGAAAAAAATACACCAGAAAGAAAGTGCGCCGGGTTATTCTGAATGCCTTTAAAGATTCACTTCTGAATGGGTCGGAATGTTCTGCCATCTCTGATAAAAACTCTGTTTTAAATAAAGCTATTAGAAGGCCAGATCTTAAAGTATGTATTCAACGAATTACAGTATTCCCTGAAACTATGCCTGTCACTTTCTTTTGCATTGCCTCAATCAGCCTAGATAACATTTCTGCTGGCAATTTGACTTTTCACATGTACTACTACTTTTATTTTCATTTTTTGGAGAATTATTCTACAAACATGTTACTCTACTTTTGGAACATTCACTTAAAATATGATTTTTATTTTTCATTATATTAACAGGTTAAATTCATTAGAGTGCAGAAAATTCGATATGTGTGGAACTACTCTGAAAAGAAGTTTCAAAACATTGGGTGAGTGTAAAAAACTTAACATCCCATGGAATCAATTTAAAGACATCATTCTGTATGTAGGAATTTTCTAAATCATATACTGTCAGAGACATGGGCCCTCATTCCGAGTTGATCGCTCGCTAGCTGCTTTTAGCAGCAGTGCAAATGCTAAGCCGCCGCCCTCTGGGAGTGTATCTTAGCTCAGCAGAAGTGTGAACGAAAGGTTAGCAGAACTGCTCGTAAAAATTTTCATGCAGTTTCTGAGCAGCTCGAAACCTACTCCTACCTTGCGATCACTTCACTCAGTTTAGTTCCTGCTTTGACGTCACAAACACGCCCTGCGTTCGGCCAGCCACTCCCCCATTTCCCCTGGCATGCCTGCATTTTTACCTGTCACGCCTGCGTTTTTTAGCACACTCCCTGAAAATGGCCAGTTACCACCCAGAAACACCCACTTCCTGTCAATCACTCACCGATCAACACAGCGACAGAAAAGCGTCGCTCGGCCTTGTGTAAAACTGCATAGTTTTGTGTGAAACTACTTCGCGCATGCGTACTGCGGCTCGTACGCATGCGCAAAAATGCCGCTTTTTCACCTAATCGCTGCGCTGCGACCGAAAGCAGCTAGCGATCAACTCGGAATGAGGGCCATAGATAGCAGATACTGTGCCACATTGCAGTATTTACTGACATATTTACAAATCTGACACATGAACTAGCAATCAATGAGTAATGGTTTGAAGATCCTCTATAATTCTGGTATCACTCACTTGGGCAGCAGTGATTGTAGTTACTCCTGTGCTTTCTGTAATTACAGGACTTTGGAGGACGAGCTTTCTTGCTTTAGCATTCATTCAAATTATGCATCTGGTCTGAAAAAGGAAGAGCAAGCAATCAAGTAAACTTAAATATTTGAAAATACTATTACGATAATAATCCCAATTTCCATCTCTCTTGTCAATGTTGCAGGTTTTTGGAGAGTGCCTAGAACATTGATTGGACGGGATGTACTAAAGCAAAAATGCCTTAATAACCCAGTTTTCTGTGTATTTACCACTTCCCAAATGTTCTAACCCCTGATGTCAGTGCTGCAACGTGGAGGGTAACGCCAGCTTTGCCCCATAGAAGACTATGGGCTTCTTTCCGCATTCCTAGCAACGAGTGATAATTGGATCACTCCCAGCACTCCCCGTGCCTGCCACTTGACTCACATGCGCAGATGGACTCCCGGGTAAAAAAACAACACTGGTCACAAAGAATAGCTTAGCGGGAGAGCTATACTTTGTGATACTAATCGCTTATGTTAGTACATATGCAATTAGTATGGATGCGATGTGTGGTGGGATGTACCGAGGAAGGATAGTATATCCCATAGTGTCCTTATTTTTCCTGTAATAGCCTCACACTGAATGATAGTGACATGGAGTAACAACAGCTCTGTAGCCTCCTACTTGTGGAACTGATGGATGCAGCTCCTCCATGTTGGTGTGGGGCTGGGCTAGATGTCACACTTCCAAGAAAAGAAAAAAATGCTGCCCTTCCCACTGCTCCACTCACGGTAAAAAGAGGGGGTCTGGCATCACCTGAGAGTGGCGGAGCCCAAGGGGTCTAGGCAGGGGATCAGATGGAGAGGGTCAACTCCCAGTAGCAGAACATTTACCTTTGCCTCTTAGACATAACTGTGGAGGTGGCTGTGATTAGGAGTACAAAAAAGAAGTGCAATCTTTCCGATTGCTACTCACAGCACTCACAGCTCCCCTCCATAGCATCACACAGCCCCAGTTTTTGACCAGGGCTGTGAGATAATCCACCAGGATATGGGAAAATGACTGTGAGGAGGGAAAATTATTAAAATTGCCAGAAGTTTGCTGTAATTCATAGCAATTTGTAAACACATTTTGGGGCTGCCCCAGTGACTCCTAAAATGCTATGGCAGCTGCGACAGTTTAGGCTACCAAGTTCCGTGCCACTGTTGTACCAGCAGTGCCTCACTGCGCATGTGCAACCTAAGGAGCAGGACTAGGAGTACGAAGCTAAATGGATCTGTCTTCACACTCCAGGAGCTTATTCCATCGGAATGAGCCTGCTGTCACAATCTAGTTTCCAGAACGTGATAAATGGTTCAAACTCAACATCCCCATCATCATTGTTTATGGACAGCAGTGTACTCCGATTCTGCCATTAATGCAGGAGATACTTAATTTGTTGATAATAATGTGGAAACATTTTTTTTTATCATGATCAATGCAGTGAAGAGGGTTTACAAATAGGCCCCTAAACAATTTGCTTCTATAGAGTCTCATTCCCATTCGTACACATTAAAGTTTCATAAATGTAAAAGATTAATATACATTTATTTGAAACAAAGTTATCATGCAATGAGTTTTATTCCCAGTCATTAGTCTCATTGAAGGACATTTTAGTCAGCAATTTTAGGGCTTCTTATGAAGAACATGGCAGAGAACATCAGCTTGCACTGATCCTAATGCTGGTCCTCACCTATACAGGGGAATTCAAGTGTTTTGTGCGTCAGCGGGAACTAGATGGCGCCTCATCGAGCAATTCTTGCTCCATTCAAACCTGCACAGCCGCCAGCATTGACGTTACTGTTATGTTGTTCCATCATTTTGACGGGCTGATAACTAGTATAAATATAATGTTATATTTGCAGATGGATGGCGGTCATTAGATCGACATGAGTTAGGTCAACATACATTGGGTCGACCACGTTTGGTCGATGTGAGTTAGGTCGACATGATCACTAGGTCGACATGGTCATTAGGTTGATAAGGAAAAAGGTCGACTTGGAAAAAGGGCGTTGTTCACAATTTTTATTTTTTGACCTTTTTTCATACTTAACGATCCACGTGGACTAGAATTGAGAACAGTAGTCTGTGCAGAGTGCAGCGAGGCACCGTGCCCTCACTCGCCATGCGAGAGGTTATGGTGCACTAACTGGGGTTACCCATCACTTTTCGAAGGAAACGACACCAAAAAAAGTTACAAAATTCATGTCGCCCTAGCACATGTCGACCTAATAACCATGTCGACCTAGTGATCATGTTGACCTAATGCATGTCGACCAAACATGGTCAACCCAATGTATGTCGACCAAACGTGGTCAACCCAATGTATGTCGACCTAATGAACAGCACCCTTTGCCGATACAGATGGGTCCACGGTTATCTTGACAAGTTTTCTGCACCTAGGCACAACATGACTTTATAGCATAAACCCTTCATCTATTGTTCTCAACTGCAATACAATACAGAGAACAATACAGCAGGGGATTAAGTCATTACAACAGGGGCTTAAGTCCGACTGGCCAGTCTCAGTTAATCCTATTAAAGGTCAAGATAAATGTGGACCCATTTGTATGCTCTATATTTCCTTGATTATATGGCTCCATATTTACTGCCAGCACTAATTATTTTGCCTTAACTATTTCAGGAAGTTAGTGTGTGGATATAACACAATCGAAGTTGAAATTGCTCCAATTTGGAAACTCTTCATTTATAAGGTAAATATTACTAGTACAAGACCTGAATCAGCAAAAGTCAGTTACTGATATCATAAAAGTGAAGAAAACAAAGAAGGGAAACAGTCAATCATAAAAGAGAGAGCATTAGTAGAGAAGATATGTGAATGATATGTGAAAAGCAAGTCAAAGAATATTGTAAGAAGAAAGTAATAGATAGACTCCACGGGTTCTATTCCACTCTATGGGTGTCGTGGAGACCCACGAGTGGGTATAGTCCCTATTGGTCAGCATGCCGACTATCGGGATTGTGAGGGGGCGGGCTTGTCGGGGAGGTTGTGTGACCGGCGGTCTCCTGACCGCTGGTCACATAACTACATCCGGTACTGATACCCCTACTTATGTACTTTTTCCTGTATTGTGCATCTTATTTGTACTATCATAGCCTGATACAAAGTTACTTATAGTGTTAGGCACACTAGATCAGTACTGTAATCACAAAGTTATTTGTATAAAGTCACAGATTAAGCATAACGATACATAGACCTAAGTCTTTTGTCTATAGATGTATGTGGGCACATCTGTACAGTAAACATGTTCTCAATAGCTTTATTCATACATGTTATTTTAGTTGGAGGAGGAGTCACTTAGGTTTAGGTTGCTATAAAAAAACAAAACAAAAAATCCTATCCTTTCCAGAGAAATAATGCCCCATACACACAGGGTGACTAGTGTCTGTGTGTTAAGTGTTCTAGGGGGTGATTCCGACTTGATCGTAGCTGTGCTAAATTTAGCTATGATCAGGAACACAAACATGCGGGGCGATGCCCAGCACAGGGCTAGCCCACCCTGCATGTCAGTCCCTGTCCCGTAGCAGAAGTCCAAAAGCATCGCACAGCAGCGATGCTTTTGCATTTCAGGAGTAGCTCACGGCCAGAGCAGCTTTTGCGTGCTGGCTGGGAGCTACTCGTCACTGCCTGGGTCACAGCAGCTGTGTGTGATGTCACGCAGTCGCTGCAGCCTGCCCCCCGCACGGTCTGGCCACGCCTGCATTGGCCGGAGCACACCAACAAAACGGCGGCCAAATGCTGCCGTGCCGCCCCCTCCCGCCCAGCGACCATCTCTGCCTGTCAATCAGGCAGAGGCGATCGCTAGGCAATGACAGCTGTCAGCTGTCAGCCATGCATCGGCGCACTGCATCGCTGGTGCCTGCTCAGTTCTGACCTGATCGTTGCGCTGCAAAGAACTGCAGTGAGTGATCAGGTCAGAATGACCCCCCTAGTTGGCACAGATAGCTCAGCACACATCGCTATACACCCCTATACACACAGCGATGTGTGCTGAGCGATCTGTGATAACCAGTGTTTTTTTAAGCATTCTAGGCGATCTTACTAGATTTATACTGCATGCATGAATGATCTTAGCCAGCAATAGCAACATTGCGGGGCCGCACATCGCTATCGCTATGGGGCACACCATAATTTCTAAGCAATCTAGTCAGATCTAGAGATGAGCGGGTCCGGTTCCCTGAGAACCGAACCCCCCCCTGAACTTCACTACCCGAGCCTTAATCCCAGTCAGGCTTGGGTTTTCCCACCTGACTTGGAAACCAGAATGAGGCAAAACGTCATCATCCGCTGTCGGATTCTCATGGGGTTTGGATTCCATATAAGGAGCCGCGCGTCGCCGCCATTTTCACTCTGGCATTGGAGAGTGTCCTGCATCAGTTCAGTGGTAGTGTCTTGTGCTGCATCAGTCCAGTCACAGTGGTTGTGTCCTCTGCTGCCATATGTTCAGTGTTGCTGTATAAGTCCAGTCCAGTGGTGCTGTATCAATCCAGTGGTGGTGTCTTGTGTTGCATCAGTCCAGTCACAGTGCTGGTGTCCTCTGCTGCCATATGTCCAGTGCTGCTGTATAAATCCAGTCCATTTCAGTGGTGCTGTGTTGTCCTGCATCATTACAGTGGTACTGCCGTATAAATCCAGTGGTACTGCCGTATAATTCCAGTAGTACTGTTGTATAATTCCAGTGATACTGCCGTAAAATTCCAGTGATCCTGCTGTATAATTCCAATGGTACTGGCGTATAAATCCAGTGATACCGCCGTATAATTCCAGTGGTACTGGCATATAAATCCAGTCCAGTGATACTGCTGTGTATGTCCAGTGGTACTGCAGTATAATTCCAGTGGTACTGCCGTATAATTCCAGTGATCCTGCCGTACAACTCCAGTTGTACTAGCGTATAATTCTAGCGGTACTAGTGTATAAATCCACTCCAGTGATACTGCCGTAAATGTCCAGTGGTACTGCCATATAAGTCCAGTGGTACTGCTGCATAATTCCAGTGGCACTGCCGTATAATTCAAGTGATCCTACCGTATAACTCCAGTTGTACTAGCGTATAATTCTAGCGGTACTGGTGTATAAATCAACTCCAGTGATACTGCCATATATGTCCAGTGGTACTGCCATATAAGTCCAGTGGTACTGTCATATAATTCCAGTGGCACTGCCGTATAATTCCAGTGAGAAAAAGATATGTATACCAGCGCTGGCTGAACAGATTAATCAGTTAAAATAAATTAAAATGATAAGGATGGTTTGCTCTATGTAAAAAGGTAACAATTTATTAGCATATCACATGTAACAAATCTAAAAAGAAGGAATTCCTATTGCCAAAAGGTGGTGATAAAACTTAGATATATCTTATCTAGATAAAAGTTTCATGGATTTCACATTCTCCTGTATTAGAATTGTCCATTCCTAAAGGCTAGGACAGCCTCCCTTTGTGCATTCACTGTAATGGGTAAATAATTACCAGATCCCCACGTTGGTAAGCATCAGTGTTGGAACAAGTCCATTTGTAGCTGTAGGGGTAGAGTAGACCGATTTGATGATAGGTTCCAGTGATGGGAGAGAGGAAGCTGGATTATACCAGTGAAACGCGTTGAGCTTACTCTACCCATCTGGACTTCATTCTCCAAACCGGCCCGCAAAGCCTTGTCATCCTTCGGCACAATTTGGACTTCTCTCCCATCACTGGACCCTATCATCAAATCGGTCTACTCTACCCCTACAGCTACAAATGGACTTGTTCCAACGCTGATGCTTACCAACGTGGGGATCTGGTAATTATTTACCCATTACAGTGAATGCACAAAGGGAGGCTGTCCTAGCCTTTAGGAATGGACAATTCTAATACAAGAGAATGTGAAATCCATGAAACTTTTATCTAGATAAGATATATCTAAGTTTATCGCCACCTTGTGGCAATAGGAATACCTTCTTTTTAGATTTGTTACATGTGATATGCTAATAAATTGTTACCTTTTTAAATAGAGCAAACCATCCTTATCATTTTAATTTATTTTAACTGATTAATCTGTTCAGCCAGCGCTGGTATACATATCTTTTTCTCTATTGTTTAGTTTTGAGGAATTGACCTTCCTCTTACCTGCTGCTGTTGGTCGCGCACCTGCTTATTTATTATTATGTATAATTCCAGTGATACTGCTGTATAATTCCAGTGGTTCTGCCATATCAGTACAGTCCAGTGGTGCTGCCATATAAGTTCAGTGGTGTTGTCCTGTGCTGTATATTATTTACTACAAATAAAGGGGTTATTAATATTTAATCCAAATAATTTTCACAGGGTTTGCCCTGTGTGGTGTAGAGGTATGCTCTCCTGTGCCGCATATTGTTATATAACTCCAGAATAATAATGGAGAACAAAAATGTGGAGGATAAAATAGGGAAAGATCAAGAACTACTTCCTCCTAGTGCTGAAGATGCTGCCACTAGTCATGACATAGATGAGGAAATGCCATCAACATCGTCTGCTAAGGCCGATGCCCAATGTCATAGTAGAGGGCATGTCAAATCCAAAAAGCCAAAGTTCAGTAAAATGACCCCAAAAAATAAATTTAAATGGTCTGAGAAGAAACATAAACTTGCCAATATGCCATTTACAACACGGAATGGCAAGGAACGGCTAAGGCCCTGGCCTATGTTCATGACTAGTGGTTCAGCTTCACATGACGATGGTAGCCCTCATACTCACGCTAAAAAAATGAAAAGAGTTAAGCTGGCAGAAGCACAGCAAAGAACTGTGCGTTCTAAGATGGTATCACAAATCCGCAAGGAGAGTCCAAGTGTGTCAGCGGTTGCGATGCCTGACCTTCCCAATACTAAATGGGAAGAGGTGGCTTGTTCCATCATTTGCATGTCCCCTAAAAGTGCTGGAAGTAGCACCCACAGTCCAGTTTCTGATATTCAAATTGAAGATGTCACTGTTGAAGTACACCAGGATGAGGATATGGGTGTTGCTGGCACTGAGGAGGAAGTTGATGAGGAGGATTCTGATGGTGATGTGGTTTGTTTAAATCAGGCACTGGGGGAGACACCTGTTGTCGGTGGGATGAATAAGCCCATTGTGATTGTAACCCTAATAATAGTATATTATGCACTACTAGACTATTAGTGTAATGTGCCTCGGGTGGAAGGGTGCCGAAGGATGACAAGGCTTTGCGGGCTGGATTGGAGAATGAAGTCCAGATGGGTAGAGTAAGCTCAACGCGTTTCACTGGTATAATCCAGCTTCCTCTCTCCCATCACTGGACCCTATCATCAAATCGGTCTACTCTACCCCTACAGCTACAAATGGACTTGTTCCAACGCTGATGCTTACCAACGTGGGGATCTGGTAATTATTTACCCATTACAGTGAATGCACAAAGGGAGGCTGTCCTAGCCTTTAGGAATGGACAATTCTAATACAGGAGAATGTGAAATCCATGAAACTTTTATCTAGATAAGATATATCTAAGTTTTATCTAAGCTTATCTGAAGGTTTTGATTTGATATAAATTACAGTGCTGGCCTGGGACAGCAGACAATTCTTCTTTGACTCTCCATACTAAGGGGGTCATTCCGAGTTGATCGCTAGCTGCTTTCAGTCGCTGCGCAGCAATCAGACAAAAAATTGGCACTTCTACGCATGCGTATGCGGCGCAACGTGCACGCGTGTCGTACTATTACAACGAACGATATAGTTTCACACATGGTCTAGCAAAGCATTTCAGTCGCACTGCTGGCCGCAGAGTGATTGACAGGAAGTGGGCGTTTCTGGGTGTCAACTGAAAGTTTTCAGGGAGTGTTCGGAAAAACGCAGGCATGCCAGGAAAAACGCAGGCGTGGCTGGGCGAACGCAGGGTATGTTCATGACAACAAAACAGGAACTGAATAGTCTGAAGTGATCGCAAGTGCTGAGTAGGTCTGAAGCTACTCTGAAACTGCACAAAATAATTTTGTAGCTGCTCTGCGATCCTTTCGTTCGCACTTCTGCTAAGCTAAAATACACACCCAGTGGGAGGCGGCATAGCGTTTGCACGGCTGCTCAAAACTGCTAGCGAGTGAACAACTTGGAATGACCCCCTAAGTACACTATTAACGTGAGTAATTAAATGAGATAATATTTAATTTGAATAAAGTAATATAAAATTTCACAGATTGTAATAGACAGGAAATACAATTAAAGGGTCACACTTTCCCTTCTAATCCTACCACAAGGCTTATACAACTTACCTGCATGCAATACAAAAATGACCTTTACCTCTAAGGTAGCTACCTGAGTTCACCTTTGACTAAAAAATATAATCCAAGGTGAACGCCTGGGTTATTAAATCAAATATCATGCATGGCATACCATCTCATATGCATATGTGAGTTTAACTTATGGCTCCATAATAATTACAAATAGGCCTATGCACATTAATTTATGTATTAACGTTAAGTATAAACTAGCTGTTCTCTTATCACTTAACACACTTTTCTGTAGGAATTCATGTAGGTGCTGAATGTGCTCAGTTAATGTCAACTTAAAATATCCATCTACACTCAGCTTGCAGTATATCCGCAAAAGGATACTTATGTCCAGTACACTTGCTTAAGATCTATGCAATCACTTGTGCTGCTTGTAGTCTGGCAGGTTTCCACAAGATGAAATACTATACTTTGCCAGGCAACATATGTTTCAGTATTGTGTCTCTTCCTATTGTTGCTATTTTGACTAGGCTGTCTGGCAGGGTTCCCAGAGTGGAAAGGTAACTTTGTTTAGCAAATACTGAAACTGTCTCAATAAATGTTATAAATGGTCTTGTTTTACTTGTCCGACAGCACTTATAATGGTTTCCTTATCTGCTCCATACAGCACAATGCCCAGACGTGTGTAAAAGCTGGTATACACGGGCTCAGCACACATCTCTCCCTCCGCTCAGCACAGTGCGATGTGTTGCAGAGCGATGCGGGGGAGGACGGGGGGGCGCTCATTTCACCCAGCGGGTGAAATGAGCGACGTGCTAGATTGGCCTGCATGCAGGCTCAATCTAGCACCAGCGATAGCGATGCGCAGGGCCGCACATCGCTATCGCTGTGGGGGGTACACAGTGCCGGCGGAACCCGCTCAGCGAAGGGATGCAGTGCAGGTAGGCGCCAGGCAGGAGAGGCGCTCTAACTGCTCTGCATCCCTTCACTGCACCGTTGTTGTCGGCTGCCGCTGCGCCTACCACTGTACAAGCAGCGGCAGCCGGCAGCCTGGATCGCGGATCTTCTGTCCCCCCCACTCCTGCCCCGCCGCTGATGTCTCATCCTCCCCTCCTGTGTCAGCGCTGTGACGCTAGTAAGGGGAGGTGTGGGGGCAGGACCAGCAAAGGACAGCTTCGGGAGCAGAGAGCTGCAGTCACTGCTGACTGCAGTTCTGCCAGGAGCCACTAGGTGCCCCCATCTGTATGGATGGAGCCATCTCATCACAGGACTCAGAAACAGAAGAGACTGCCCGGGACCAGTACAGAGGAACTAAAGTGAGTTTTCTTTTTATGTGTGATTGTCTATCTATCTATCTATCTATCTATCTATCTATCTATCTATCTATCTATCTATCTATCTATCTATCTATTTATCTATCTATGTGTCTGTCTATTATCTATCTACGTGTCTGCCTATTATCTATCTATTTATCTATGTGTCTGTCGATCTATCCATCTTTCTATCTCATATCTGGGGGAGTGTATGCGAGATTCAAGTGGCCTAAGGGACCTTTTATGACAGGGGGAGGAGGCACGACACAAGGGGGAGGAGCTAGGCCAGCGGGATAGGTCCTCTACTATCCACACCACCAACTATTACCTATAGTAATCTGGTGGTGAGCGGAGCGGAGCGAGCGTACTTTTCGGGGGTACCCTGTTCGGCCGTAGCTCCTCCCCCTAGTGACGTGTCTCCTCCCCTAGTGACTCCGATTTAGAACCAACCATTTTAGCATAGCAGGGCTGCGATCGCTTGTGCAGCCCTGCTATGCTAAAAAAAAGTTTAAAGCAAAACAAGACCAGACCTGCAGCTACTCCCCAGTGCGACGGATCTAGCGATGATGTTCCCGGCTGTGACGTCAGACATCCGCCCCCCAAACGCCTGGATCCGCCTGCGTTGGACTCACCACACCTGGAAAACGGTGAGTATCCGCCCCAGAACGCCTCCTGCCTGTCCGTCCTCTTGCGATCGCCTATGCAATCACATTTCTCGCTGGCGACGTCGCTTCCCGGTGACGGCCGTCGCCAGGCAACACTGAGCATGCACAATGCGGCTGGCGCGCATGCGCAATTCCGACCCGTTTGCACTGCAGCGAAGAACCGATGCGTGCGAACAGGTCGGAATGACCCCCAGTGTGCGGTGTAATGTGAACAAGATTGTGCTACTTTATGGAGTGATTTTAATTGGTACTATTGTGTGGCTACACCCCACCCGCTTCTTGCGGCGTGTGACTTCGGTGCGCACTGTCCCTTTATTAAGTATGGGAGAGAGGGCGCAAATTTATAGTTTGCAGGGAGGCGCCGAACACCCTTGCACCGGCCCTGGGGGTACACATGAGTGATCTGTGCTTAAAATCTAAGCAATCTAGTCAGATTGCTTAGATTTTAAGCATGGATCTCTCCGTGAGTACCCCCCTTAAGTCTTGTACATAGATGACAATTAAGCTTGCCTTTGTTATAGGTGTAAGTTTCTACTGTAAAAGCTCTTAGCAGCTATTAAGCTGCAGCCAATTCTGTGTCCTTTATGAGACCAGCTGACTATAAATATGCAAGTGTCTATAGCTGTGAGTGTAAGTTTCTGTTCTCACCCACTCATGACTGATCGTGCTGATGCTCAGTCCCTCACTGGATCTCTCGTCTCCCCGCTCTAGGTGAAGCTGTCTCTGAGCCCTCCCTCAATTGTCGTCTCTAGGGCTGGGCACTTCTGTCACTTCTGTCCCTCAGCTCCGCTACGCTTCACCTCTCAATAAGGCTTTTCCTCACTTGGCATTAACATCTAAGGTAGCCTCAGCGCTCCTGTTTAATGTTTACAGCAGGCAGCTATTGGAGGCAGAGATACCCTTGATGTGCCCAGCCTATGCATAGAAAGCAGCCTCATCAGCATCACCGCTACCCACTCAATGTTTACAGCAGTTATAAGTAGTGATGAGCGGGTTCGGTTCCTCGGAATCCGAACCCCCCCGAACTTCACCCATTTTACACGGGTCCGAGGCAGACTCGGATTCTCCCGTATGGCTCGGTTAACCCGAGCGCGCCCGAACGTCATCATCCCGCTGTCGGATTCTCGCGAGATTCGGATTCTATATAAGGAGCCGCGCGTCGCCGCCATTTTTCACTTGTGCATTGGAAATGATAGTGAGAGGACGTGGCTGGCGTCCTCTCACTTTGTTTCAGGGGGCTGCAAATATCTTTATTCTGAGGACCAGCAGTATTATAGGAGTACAGTGCAGAGTTTTGCTGACCAGTGACCACCAGTATTATACGTTCTCTGCCTCAAAAACGCTCCATATCTGTGCTCAGTGTGCTGCATATATCTGTGCTCACACTGCTTTATTGTGGGGACTGGGGACCAGCAGTATTATATAGGAGGAGTACAGTGCAGAGTTTTGCTGACCAGTGACCACCAGTATTATACGTTCTCTGCCTCAAAAACGCTCCATATCTGTGCTCAGTGTGCTGCATATATCTGTGCTCACACTGCTTTATTGTGGGGACTGGGGACCAGCAGTATTATATAGGAGGAGTACAGTGCAGAGTTTTGCTGACCAGTGACCACCAGTATTATACGTTCTCTGCCTCAAAAACGCTCCATATCTGTGCTCAGTGTGCTGCATATATCTGTGCTCACACTGCTTTATTGTGGGGACTGGGGACCAGCAGTATTATATAGGAGGAGTACAGTGCAGAGTTTTGCTGACCAGTGACCACCAGTATTATACATTCTCTGCCTGAAAAATGCTCCACATCTGTGCTCAGTGTGCTGCATATATCTGTGCTCACACTGCTTTATTGTGGGGACAGGGGACCAGCAGTATTATATAGGAGGAGTACAGTGCAGCGTTTTGCTGACCAGTGACCACCAGTATTATAGGTTCTCTGCCTAAAAAAACGCTCCATATTTGTGCTGCATTGTAGTATATAGTAGGAGTACAGTGCATAATTTTGCTGACCACCAGTATATAATATATAGGAGTACGGTACAGAAGGCCACTGCTCTACCTACCTCTGTGTCGTCAAGTATACTATCCATCCATACCTGTGGTGCATTTCAGTTTTGCACAGTTTGCTGACCACCAGTATATAATATATAGCAGTACGGTACAGTAGGCCACTGCTCTACCTACCTCTGTGTCGTCAAGTATACTATCCATCCATACCTGTGGTGCATGCTGACCACCAGTATATAATATATAGCAGTACGGTACAGTAGGCCACTGCTCTACCTACCTCTGTGTCGTCAAGTATACTATCCATCCATATATGTGGTGCATTTCAGTTTTGCACCGTTTGCTGACCACCAGTATATAATATATAGCAGTACGGTACAGTAGGCCACTGCTCTACCTACCTCTGTGTCGTCAAGTATACTATCCATCCATACCTGTGGTGCATTTCAGTTTTGCACAGTTTGCTGACCACCAGTATATAATATATAGCAGTACGGTACAGTAGGACACTGCTCTACCTACCTCTGTGTCATCAAGTATACTATCCATCCATACCTGTGGTGCATTTCAGTGTTGCACAGTTTGCTGACCACCAGTATATAACATATAGCAGTACGGTACAGTAGACCACTGCTCTACCTACCTCTGTGTCGTCAAGTATACTATCCATCCATACCTGTGGTGCATTTCAGTTTTGCACAGTTTGCTGACCACCAGTATATAATATATAGCAGTACGGTACAGTAGGCCACTGCTCTACCTACCTCTGTGTCGTCAAGTATACTATCCATCCATACATGTGGTGCATTTCAGTTTTGCACCGTTTGCTGACCACCAGTATATAATATATAGCAGTACGGTACAGTAGGCCACTGCTCTACCTACCTCTGTGTCGTCAAGTATACTATCCATCCATACCTGTGGTGCATTTCAGTTTTGCACAGTTTGCTGACCACCAGTATATAACATATAGCAGTACGGTACAGTAGACCACTGCTCTACCTACCTCTGTGTCGTCAAGTATACTATCCATCCATACCTGTGGTGCATTTCAGTTTTGCACAGTTTGCTGACCACCAGTATATAATATATAGCAGTACGGTACAGTAGGCCACTGCTCTACCTACCTCTGTGTCGTCAAGTATACTATCCATCCATACATGTGGTGCATTTCAGTTTTGCACCGTTTGCTGACCACCAGTATATAATATATAGCAGTACGGTACAGTAGGCCACTGCTCTACCTACCTCTGTGTCATCAAGTATACTATCCATCCATACCTGTTGTGCATTTCAGTGTTGCACAGTTTGCTGACCACCAGTATATAACATATAGCAGTACGGTACAGTAGACCACTGCTCTACCTACCTCTGTGTCGTCAAGTATACTATCCATCCATACCTGTGGTGCATTTCAGTTTTGCACAGTTTGCTGACCACCAGTATATAATATATAGCAGTACGGTACAGTAGGCCACTGCTCTACCTACCTCTGTGTCGTCAAGTATACTATCCATCCATACCTGTGGTGCATTTCAGTTGTGCGCAGTATGTAGTAGGCCACTGCTATTGATACTGGCATATAATTCCACACATTAAAGAATGGAGAACAAAAATGTGGAGGGTAAAATAGGGAAAGATCAAGATCCACTTCCACCTCGTGCTGAAGCTGCTGCCACTAGTCATGGCCGAGACGATGAAATGCCATCAACGTCGTCTGCCAAGGCCGAGGCCCAATGTCATAGTAGAGAGCATGTAAAATCCATAAAACAAATGTTCAGTAAAATGACCCAAAAATCTAAATTAAAAGCATCTGAGGAGAAGCGTAAACTTGCCAATATTCCATGTACGACACGGAGTGGCAAGAAACGGCTGAGGCCCTGGCCTATGTTCATGGCTAGTGGTTCAGCTTCACATCAGGATGGAAGCACTCATCCTCTCGCTAGAAAAATGAAAATACTTAAGCTGGCAAAAGCACAGCAAAGAACTGTGCGTTCTTCTAAATCACAAATCCCCAAGGAGAGTCCAATTGTGTCGGCTGCGATGCCTGACTTTCCCAACACTGGAAGGGAAAAGGCGGCGCCTTCCACCATTTGCACGCCCCCTGCAAGTGCTGGAAGGAGCACCCGCAGTCCAGTTCCTGATAGTCAAATTGAAGATGTCACTGTTGAAGTACACCAGGATGAGTATATGGGTGTTGCTGGCGCTGAGGAGGAAATTGACAAGGAGGATTCTGATGGTGAGGTGGTTTGTTTAAGTCAGGCACCCGGGGAGACCTATTGTCCGTGGGATGAATATGGCCATTGACATGCCTGGTCAAATTACAAAAAAAATCACCTCTTCGGTGTGGAATTATTTTAACACAAATGCGGACAACAGGTGTCAAGCCGTGTGTTGCCTTTGTCAAGCTGTAATAAGTAGGGGTAAGGACGTTAACCACCTCGGAACATCCTCCCTTATACGTCACCTGCAGCGCATTCATCATAAGTCAGTGACAAGTTCAAAAACTTTGGATGACAGCGGAAGCAGTCCACTGACCACTAAATCCCTTCCTCTTGTAACCAAGGTCCTGCAAACCACACCACCAACTCCCTCAGTGTCAATTTCCTCCTTACACAGGAAAGCCAATAGTCCTGCAGGCCATGTCACTGGCAAGTCTGACGAGTCCTCTCCTGCCTGGGATTCCTCAGAGGCATCCTTGAGTGTAACGCCTACTGCTGCTGGCACTGCTGTTGTTGCTGCTGGGAGTCGATTGTCATCCCAGAGTGGAAGTCGGAAGACCACTTGTACTACTTCCAGTAAGCAATTGACTGTTCAACAGTCCTTTGCGAGGAAGATGAAATATCACAGCAGTCATCCTGCTGCAAAGCGGATAACTCAGGCCTTGGCAGCCTGGGTGGTGAGAAACGTGTTTCCGTTATCCACCGTTAATTCACAGGCAACTACAGACTTGATTGAGGTACTGTGTCCCAGGTACCAAATAGCATCTTGGTTCCATTTCTCTAGGCAGGCGATACCGAAAATGAACACAGACCTCAGAAAAAGAGTCACCAGTGTCCTAAAAAATGCAGTTGTACCCAATGTCCACTTAACCACGGACATGTGGACAAGTGGAGCAGGGCAGACTCAGGACTATATGACTGTGACAGCCCACTGGGTAGATGTATTGCCTCCCGCAGCAAGAACAGCAGCGGCAGCACCAGTAGCAGCATCTCGCAAGCGCCAACTCGTTCCTAGGCAGGCTACGCTTTGTATCACCGCTTTTCAGAAGAGGCACACAGCTGACAACCTTTTATGGAAACTGAGGAACTTCATCGCAGAATGGCTTACCCCAAATGGACTCTCCTGGGGATTTGTGACATCGGACAACGCCAGCAATATTGTGCGTGCATTACATCTGGGCAAATTCCAGCACGTCCCATGTTTTGCACATACATTGAATTTGGTTGTGCAGAATTATTTAAAAAACGACAGGGGCGTGCAAGAGATGCTGTCGGTGGCCCGAAGAATTGCGGGCCACTTTTCGGCATTCAGCCACCGCGTGCCGAAGACTGGAGCACCAGCAAACACTCCTGAACCTGCACTGCCATCATCTGAAGCAAGAGAGGTGGTAACGAGGTGGAATTCAACCCTCTATATGCTTCAGAGGATGGAGGAGCAGCAAAAGGCCATTCAAGCCTATACATCTCCCTACGATATAGGCAAAGGACTCAAGCGCAGTGGAGAATGATTTCAACTTGTGCAAGTTTCTGCAACCCTTTGAACTTGCCACACGTGAAGTCAGTTCAGACACTGCCAGCCTGAGTCAGGTCATTCCCCTCATCAGGCTTTTGCAGAAGAAGCTGGAGACATTTAAGGAGGTGCTAAAACAGAGCGATTCCGCTAGGCATGGGGGACTTGTGGATGGAGCCCTTAATTCGCTTAACCAGGATTCACGGGTGGTCAATCTGTTGAAATCAGAGCACTACATTTTGGCCACCGTGCTCGATCCTATATTTAAAACCTACGTTGTATCTCTCTTTCCGGCAGACACAAGTCTGCAGAGGTTCAAAGACCTGCTGGTGAGAAAATTGTCAAGTCAAGCGGAACGTGACCCGTCAACAGCTGCTCCTTCACATTCTCCCGCAACTGGGGGTGCGAGGAATAGGCTAAGAATTCCGAGCCCACCCGCTGGCGGTGATGCAGGGCAGTCTGGAGCGAGTGCTGACATCTGGTCCGGACTGAAGGACCTGCCAACGATTACTGACATGTCGTCTACTGTCACTGCATATGATTCTCTCACCATTGAAAGAATGGTGGAGGATTATATGAGTGACCGCATCCAAGTAGGCACGTCAGACAGTCCGTACGTAAACTGGCAGGAAAAAGAGGCAATTTGGAGGCCCTTGCAGAAACTGGCTTTATTTTACCTAAGTTGCCCCCCCTCCAGTGTGTACTCCGAAAGAGTGTTTAGTGCAGCCGCTCACCTTGTCAGCAATCGGCATACAAGGTTACTTCCAGAAAATGTGGAGAAGATGATGTTCATCAAAATGAATTATAATCAATTCCTCCGTGGAGACATTCACCAGCAATTGCCTCCAGAAAGTACACAGGGACCTGAGATGGTGGATTCCAGTGGGGACGAATTAATAATCTGTGAGGAGGGGGATGTACACAGTGAAAGGGGTGAGGAATCGGACGATGAGGAGGAGGTGGACATCTTGCCTCTGTAGAGCCAGTTTGTGCAAGGAGAGATTGATTGCTTCTTTTTTGGTGGGGGCCCAAACCAACCAGTCATTTCAGTCACAGTTGTGTGGCAGACCCTGTCGCTGAAATGATGGGTTTGTTAAAGTGTGCATGTCCTGTTTATACAACATAAGGGTGGGTGGGAGGGCCCGAGGACAATTCCATCTTGCACCTCTTTTTTCTTTCATTTTTCTTTGCATCATGTGCTGTTTGGGGACTATTTTTTTGAAGTGCCATCCTGCCTGACACTGCAGTGCCACTCCTAGATGGGCCAGGTGTTTGTGTCGGCCACTTGGGTCACTTAGCTTAGCCATCCAGCGACCACAGTGCACCTCTTTTTTTCTTTGCATCATGTGCTGTTTGGGGACTATTTTTTAAATCGACCATCCTGTCTGACACTGCAGTGCCACTCCTAGATGGGCCAGGTGTTTGTGTCGGCCTCTTGGGTCGCTTAACTTAGTCATCCAACGACCTCGGTGCAAATTTTAGGACTAAAAATAATAGTGTGAGGTGTGAGGTGTTCAGAATAGACTGGAAATGAGTGGAAATTATGGTTATTGGGGTTAATAATACTATGGGATCAAACTGACCCCCAAATTCTATGATTTAAGCTGTTTTTGAGGGTTTTTTGTAAAAAACACCCGAATCCAAAACACACCCGAATCCGACAAAAAAATGTCAGGGAGGTTTTGCCAAAACACGTCCAAATCCAAAACACGGCCACGGAACCAAATCCAAAACTAAAACACAAAACCCGAAAAATGTCCGGTGCACATCACTAGTTATAAGTGGCAGCAGGATCAGCATCAGAAAGTATTCCAGCATACAGGTGTGCATACAAAGCAGTGGTCTCAGTCACCCTCCTGCTCGCTCAATGTTTACAGCTGTGTGAGCGGCAGGGGTATAGACATCAACTTCACTACCCGTCTGTGCAGCCCTGCTTAGGCTTCTGCTCGGTGCCGGCACAGTCCTGAAGCTCATCCTCCGCCCAATGTTACAGCTAGACGGCGGCGGGGATGGCATCCAGGAACTGTACACTCTCCGAGGGATCTGTAGACTGCTGATCAGCTCTGAGGAGCCCACTTTTAAGTCTCTCACTACTGAGGCTTGCGCTGACCGGCATACCTCTATTGGTGGCCTCTCGTCCCCGGCGCTAATCAGTGCGTCTCTCCATCTCCAGCGGCTCGCAGTCAGTACAGCGGGCGCGTGGGACCCTGCTTTCCGCCCAGCATACTGTTACCAACGCGGCACGTGGAAGCAGGTTGGTAGCTCGAGGATTGTTCTTGCCTCCCTTGCAGGCTATCTCCATTGGGCTTGAAGCGGCACGCGAGGACTTCTGACAGACTCCAGCTGTAAGTCTGTCATGTCAGCTGATCACTTGTCTAGTGCTCTAAACCTATATGCTGACTACTACCTACATTGGGCATGCCTCATTTTATACAAAAACATAAATGAATTTCAACTTTACATTTAAATTAAATTAATTAATGTTAGAAGAGCATTTTACTATTGTACCTCATGTACTATGTATATATTTCAGTATATTTCCACAATAAATTATTATTATTAAATTAATAACCATATATTTTTATATTATAAATATATATTTATCTACTATTTATTTATTTATTTATTTATTTATTACATGGCTACAGGATGCCTGGGCAAAATACCAAAAAAGCCACCTCTTTGGTGTGGAATTATTTCTCCACAAATCTGGACAACAGGTGTCAAGCCATGTCTTGCCTCTGTCAATCTGTAATAAGTAGGGGTAAGGATGTTAACCACCTAAGAACATCCTCCCTTATACGTCACCTGCAGTGCATTCATCATAAGTCAGTGTCAAATTGTGAAACTTTGGGTAAGAGCGTAAGCAGTCCACTGACACCTAAATCCCTTCTTCCTCTTGTACCCAAGCTCCTGCAAGCCACACCACCAATTCCCTCAACGTCAACTTCCTTCTCAGTTAGGAACATCAGTAGTCCTGCTGGTCATGTCCCTGGCAAGACTGACGAGTCCTATCCTAGCCGGGATTCCTCGGGAGGATCCTTGAGTGATATGCCTACTGCTGCTGTTGCTGCCGCCGCTGCAGTTGTTGCTGCTGGGAGTCGATCATCATCCCAGAGGGGAAGTCGGAAGACCACTTGTACTACTTCAACTAAGCAATTGACTGTCCAACAGTCCTTTGTGAGAAGATGAAATATGACAGCAGTTATCCTGTTGCAAAGCGGATAACTGAGGCCTTGACACTTGTGTTGGTGCTAGACGTGCGTCCGGTATCCACTATTAGTGCAGTGGGATTTAGACAATTGATGGAGGTATTGTGTACCCGGTACCAAATCCCATCTAGGTTCCACTTCACTAGGCAGGCGATACCAAGAATGTACAGAGACGTCAGAAAGAGTGTCCTCAGTGTCCTAAAAAATGTAGTTGTACCCACTGTCCATTTAATCACAGACATGTGGACAAGTGGAACAGGGCAAACTAAGGACTATATGACTGTGACAGCCCACTGGGTAGATGTATTGCCTCCCGCAGCAACAACAACAGCAGCGGCACCAGTAGCAGCATCTCGCAAACGCCAACTTGTTCCTAGGCAGGCTACACTATATATCACAGCTTTCCATAAGAGGAAAACCGCTGACAACCTCTTACGGAAACTGAGGGACATCATCACACAATGGCTTACCCCAATTAGACTCTCCTGGGGATTTGTGATATCGAACAACGCCACCAATATTGTGTGTGCATTACATCTGGGAAAATTCTAGCACGTCCCATGTTTTGCACATACATTTAATTGTATTCCATCTTACACCTCTTTTTCTTCTTTGAATCATGTGCTGTTTGGGGACTAGTTTTTTAAAGTGCCATCCTGTCTGACACTGCCCTACAAGTTCAGGGATACTCTAGTATAAGTCCAGAGGTAGTGCCGTGTAAGTCCAGTCCAGTGGTGCTGTCTTGTACTGCATCAGTCCAGTGGTGGTGTCTTGTGCTGCATAAGTCCACTGGTGGTGTCCTGTGCTGTATATTATTTACACTAAATAAAAGGCTTATATACTGTACATTACTTATATTATTATCCAAATACATTTTACAGGGTTTGCCCTGTATGGTGTAGGGGTACGCTCTCCTGTGCCACCAATATTGTGCATGTATTACATCTAGGCAAATTCCAGCACGTCCCATGTTGTTTGTTCCGCACACTTGTTTCGCTTAGCTTAGTCATACAGCTACCTCATTGCACCTCTTTTTCTTCTTTTCATGATGTGCTGTTTGGGGCCTAGTTTTTTTAAGTGCCTGTCTGCCATTGCAGTGTCACTCCTAGATGGGCCAGGTGTTTGTGCCGCACACTTGTGTCACTTAGCTTAACCATCCAGCTACCTAATTGCACCTCTTTTTCTTCTTTGCATCATGTGCTGTTTGGGGCCTATTTTTTAAATCTGCCACCATGTCTGACACTGCAGTGCCACTCCTAGATGGGCCAGGTGTTTGTGCCGCACACTTGTGTCGCTTAACTTAGCCATCCAGCTACTGTACCTCATTGCCACTCTTTTTCTTCTTTGCATCATGTGCTGTTTGGGGCCTATTTTTTAAATCTGCCATCCTGTCTGCCACTGCAGTGCCACTCCTAGATGGGCCAGGTGTTTGTGCCGCACACGTGTATCGCATAGCTTAGTCATCCAGCCACCTTGGTGCAACCTTTTGGCCTAAAAACAATATTGTGAGTTGTGAGGTGTTCACAATAGACTAGAAATGAGTGGAAATAAATATTATTGAGGTTAATAATACCGTAGGATCAAAATTACCCCCAAATTATGTGATTTTAGCTGTTATTATGTTTTTTTCAAAAATCATCCAGATCCAAAACCAAAACCAAAACATGAAAGGGTGGTTTTGGCAAAACCAATCCAGATCCAAAACATGAGCAGGGAATTAGAACCAAAACCAACACATGAAAAGTGCCCGCCGCACATCTCTAGTCAGATCACTTACAAAATAGGTAAAAATCGCTCCGTGTGTACCCCCGATAAGGTTGCATTTGCAATATTGATCATACTACAAAATTAAATCTGTCTATAAATCTGTTCCTAACCACCATCAGTGAAGGTTATCAGCAGGGGCAGAACTACATCAGTAAGAGCATCTACTTCAGAGATAATTCAGCTGCTGTGGAACTACATATCCCTTCATGCCCTGCCACAGTTTTAGCAGGTCCTAATAGCAAACCTGTCACAGGCCATGCTGGGATGTGTAGTACCACATCTTCTGGAGGGCTGCATGTTGAATACCCTTGGATTGTACTATAAAATTAGAAGGTGACAAGTGATGTTAAACTTTTTATTGTAAAATTCAGTGGCATAGGACTGATCAAATTATTCTCTATTTATATGCATTCATTTTAACTACTGTTTTCTTTACACAGGTGTTAGATTTGCTATATATGTACCAGTTCTTTGCTATTACCCTTATGTTTGTTGAAAGCTATCTGGGATTTGGCATTGCCATTCTGCTATTATGCACCTGCAACATAACTTTATCACTCATAGAACTACGAAAGGTAATTTATTAATTTTTTTGCCAACTTCTACTTAAATCCTGGGAATACTAATTATATCAATATTGTATTTTCCAAATTCTTTCATTTATTACATTGTTATCTTATTAGTGGCACATGCAGGGGAGGTTTCTGAGTGCCCAGAATCAAACTCCTCCGATGAGCCACATATTTTTTTTCAGAGACAGAAACAACTGTATCTTCGTCTCAGCAAAAGTCATGCCCGAGTTCAAAGCAGATGAGTAGCAAAAGTCATGCCCGAGTTCAAAGCAGATGAGTAGCAAAAGTCGTGCCCGAGTTCAAAGCAGATGAGTAGCAAAAGTCGTGCCCGAGTTCAAAGCTGATTGGCAGAGCTCTCAGCATGCCCAGTCACAGCAGCAGCTCCCCCGACCTCACAGTAGCCACCAACCTCAGTCCATTACATGAACTTTGTCTCACCCCCTGGCCTAACTCCATGCAGCTGCAGTGTGATATGTCTTCTCAGCTTACCCAGTGCTGCCACATGGCTTCAGTATCTCAGCTCTGGGTCTCTCTACTGTGGAAGGGGTGGGTGGAAAGTAGTAGATATATGGCCTCCTCACTGTTGTTTAGGTGTGTGTGTGTGTGTGTGTGTGTGTGTGTGTGTGTGTGTGTGTGTGTGTGTGTGTGTATATATATATATATATATATATATATAGAGCGAAAGCGGCATTCTAGAGACTTGAGAAAAGTGATTACATAATATATAATATGTGAATGGGAAAAATACACCCAGTGTATTTGTGTTGTAGTTTTTTATATATTTTTTTAAAAGAATGCCAAGTTCAGTGCTGATTATCCTCGTTGTGACCATGGGGGTCATTCAGACCTGATCGCTCGCTAGCTATTTTTTGCACTCCCAGAAAACGGTCAGTTGCCACCCACAAATGCCCTCTTTCTGTCAATCTCCTTGCGATTGGCTGTGCGAATGGATTCTTCGTAAAATCCATCGCACAGCAAGGATCCGCTTTGCACCCGTACAATGCGCCTGTACACTGCAGTGCATAAACATGCGCAGTTTTGACCTGATCGCTGCACAGCAAAAAAATTGTGCGTGTGATCAGGTCTGAATGACCCCCCATGTATCTATGCACCAGAGATCAGGCACCTGCAAGAGATACGGCTACTGGCAGGAATATCTATGTGCCTCACTCCCTGCAGGTTACCATTCTTCATGTCCTGTCTGTAGTCAGCCTGAATTAGCCTGATCCTTCTGGGTATGGGTTGTCAAAGTCAGAAAAATATCATGACGCACACTGCCATATTTGCACCTCATGCGTGTCCCCGCTGCGAGTGCATGAGCTCTCCCGTGCGTGCGCATACTCGCTGTTGCGTGCACCCGCAGGCGCACGGTGTGCGCATTTACGGTAGAGTTTATGTGCATCTAGCGGGCGACTCGTTCGTAACATATTTTAACTATATAATGTATTTTGTAGATTATGGTCCCTTTGATAGAATCCGAAAGTTTAGTTAATGTAGCATGTTCATAGACAAAGAGATCCCTCTTTGTTTGATACGAAGGGTCAGACAAGGGTTATACAGTGGTGTTTAGTATCCATCGGAAGAGTATTTAATTAGCAATATTCCGGTGTTGGTTTGAAGCAGATTAATCGCTCGTGCGAATAGTTATGGACATAAGAAGTTTATGGACATTTACTATTATTTGCACTTTATTATCCATGCGGCGGGAAACCTAGTTTCCCACCCACCTGAGCAGTTGGAAATAGTCACAGCCCACCTGTATGAATCAACCTATGACCTTTTGTTATAATGCGAAGACGAATTCCTGTGTCCAATGAACAATAAGAATATAGGGACCTTTGTACTGTATTATGGCCCTCATTCCAAGTTGATCGCTCGCAAGGCGAATTTAGCAGAGTTGCTCACGCTAAGCCTACGCCTACTGAGAGTGTATCTTAGCTTCTTAAAATTGCGACCGATGTATTCGCAATATTGCGATTACAAACTACTTAGCAGTTTCAGAGTAGCTTCAGACTTACTCGGCATCTGCGATCAGTTCAGTGCTTGTCGTTCCTGGTTTGACGTCATAAACACACTCAGCGTTCGCCCAGACACTCCTCCGTTTCTCCGGCCACTCCTGCGTTTTTTCCGGAAACGGTAGCGTTTTTATCCACACGCCCCGAAAACGCCGTGTTTCCGCCCAGTAACACCCATTTCCTGTCAATCACACTACGATCGCCGGAGCGAATAAAAAGCCGTGAGTAAAAATACTATCTTCATTGTAAAATTACTTGGCGCAGTCGCAGTGCGATTATTGCGCATGCGTACTAAGCGGAATTTCACTGCGATGCGATGAAAATTACCGAGCGAACGACTCGGAATGAGGGCCTATGTGTAGGGTATAAAAGGACAAGCCACTCTGGGCCAGCTCTCTATTCTCTTCAACGGTTCTCATTGCTGATAATCGGGAGCTGGATATCCAGAGGCGCATGCGATTGTTTCCCTTGAGCGTAAGTTTCTCCGCAACCATATTGCCTTTGTTATTGTGAGCCATATTTCTCTCTCTCTCTTCTCCTCTTTCTCTCTCTTTCTCTTAAGTGTTATTGTACTGTTATGTGTATTTCATGTGTAGTTTTCTGGTTAGGTGGTCAATGTTATTTTGGTAGTGTATGACTTGTATTGTATTATTCTTTTGCAAACAGAACGTTCATATAAGGTGTTAGAACCTAATACCGGTATCTGTGTATTTATTATATTTCTAAGTATTCTCAGAGCGTCGGAGACGCTCGTACAGTTTCCAAGTTAATAAGGTTACACTGTGTTACATTTACACCCTATCACTGCACCAAGGTTTATTGCATAAATACATTGTTTATGGTATAGTTATAAAGGTTTAACATTGTGAGCATCAGCGCCGCTTGTGATCTCCTCGTGGTCCCAAGCGTCCGCTACGCTCGTAGCATATCATTACGTTAGTCGGCAGCCTATAGCGTGCCTGCCTGTGATCTCTTGGCCGTAAGCGAACGTGACGCTCGAGCGTCTCGACTACGGCTAAGCGATTGTTACGCAACGTGCGTACCCTTACGGTATACCATACGCCAATAGCGTACAGTGTTCTTTCACCTTTTAGAGGGTTTTAAGTAAGATAAATATTAGGCTTTATCAGGGTCGTTGGGTCGACCCAACTTAGATCGACACTCATTAGGTCGACCACTGAAGGTCGACATTGCCATTATGTCAGCATGCATTGGGTCGACATGGGAGTTAGGTTGACATGTACTAGGTCAACAGGTCAAAAGGTCGACATGAGGTTTTCAACTGTTTTTGATGCCGTTTTCTCTGTAAAGTGATGGGGAACCCAAATTAGTGCACCATGAACCCTCGCATGGCTCGCTTTGCTCACTATGCTTCGGGCAAGATGCCTCGCTTTGCTCGGCACAGATTACCATTCCAATCATAGTCCACGTGGATCATTAAGTATGAAAATATCCAAAAAATGAAAAAAAAAATGTGAACAACTCATGTCAACCTTTTGACCTGTCGACCTAGTACATGTTGACTTAACGGCCGTGACCCGATCCTTCTCTTCCCATTATGCCTCTCCGGACATAAGGAGGCACATGTCAGACAAGAACATATCTTATGCTAAACAAACAGCTTTGCTCCAGCACTCCAGTGTATACTGTATATACTGTATATTAGTTTAAGTTACATTTTATGCAATTTTTATTATTATTTATAGCAATCTTCAAAGCTTCATCATTTGGTCAAAGCTCATAATAATATGAAGGTGACTGTCTATCAAAGAGATGGTGGTATGTATACAAATTGCTTTCAATAATAACATTAATTTCCTAATTGTTATTTAAATAAGTAAATTCTTTTCCCAGTTACTCAAATCTGCTCACTACATAACAGCTAACTATTTCCCCACAGGAGAGTAGGAAATATAAGCAAAAAAGCTCCCAATGGTAAAATTATGGTGGTGGTCAACTAGGGATCAACATATGTTGAAAACTCACCATGTGGAGTTGGTGTTTCAAATCTAAATCCCAAAAACAGATTGTGCATTTGGTAATGTAATGGGCCCTTCAGACTGGGCGATACGGCAGACGGGCGACCCGGCGGCGGGAGGGAGGTGATGGGGGGAGTGAAGTTTTTTCACTCCCCCATCACCCGGCTCCATATCAGTGCATGCAAATATGGACGAGATTGTCCATATTCGCCTGCATGCACAAGCGAAGGGACAATAACGATGAATGAGCACAGGGCCGCGCATCGTTCGTCGTTGGTGCCTCCACACTGAAAGATATGAACGGTATCTCGTTCATTAATGAACGAGATTGTTCATAACATTCACTGGTATCGACCAGTGTGTAGGGCCCTTAAGACATTGTCAACATATTGCCTTGAAAAATGAAATCATATTCTTGCAAGACATTGATGTTTGCCAATTTTTCATGACATGTTCAATATCTTAAGGAACGTGCAGTATTATTACTGTACTAATGCTGTCATCATGGCCAGAACTATTGAGGGTCAAAACACAAAAGGGCTGATGCAGAGTTAGTAGCAAAATGGGCATAATTTACTTCCAAAAAACGTAAAGCATGTAAATATAGCGTAATTCCACATGTGCACACAGCACGATGTGCCAATATATTATTAGATATATTGTCCGTCAGCTGTGCTGCAGGGCCAATGCGATATGTCTGTGAACGATGGCGTTCACAGACACATCGTTCATGCACACTGGCCGAGGGACCCGCAATATATCGGCCGCTCAATAGAACTAATTGTTTGCACCTTAACAACCAAGGTTTTAGTGATATCCATGCTTGAGCACAAGTGGCTTAATCAGTACCTCAGTTATTTTGATTTAACCATCTGTGCTGAAGCCTGGATATCACTAAAACCTGCACCATTAGCAGAGCCAGCCCTAGGCATAGGCAAACTAGGTAATTGCCTAGGGCATTTGGAATACCTAGAGGCACAAGCAGCTTCTGCTGATTAAAATGATATGCAGTATGCCTATATTTGTGTGTGACTGCGGCTCTATCTGCATAGGAAATGCATTACTAATTGCAGCACTATGTGTATAAGGTGTACTACAGTACTTGTGTCATAGCATACAGAAAGGGCACTACTGTGTGATCTAATGTGAATGAAGAGCAATATGGTATGGTGTAATGTGAATAAGGAGCACTACTGTGAGGAGTAACGTGGTACTACTGTGTGATGTAAAGTGAATAAGAGACACTACTGCATGATATAATGTGAATAAAGTTGCAGTACTGGGTGGCGTAATTTCAACTGGGGTTATTATTGTGTGGCCATGCCCCTTTCCAGCAAGAAGACACCCTGTGTATTGAGCTGTGCACCGAATGTGCACACTGTTCCTATTTAAAATATAGGGGGTAGGATCTCCAAAATGAGGACTGCTATGGGTGAGGGGTGATGGTGCTGGGAAAGGGGTACAGGGTCAGAGGCGGAACTAGCGTCTGTGCAAGTGGGCACCAGCCAAAATCTTGCCTAGGGCATCATATTGGTTAGGGCCGGCTCTGACCGTTTGTATATCTTGAGGTCTGAGGTTGGGAATGCTTGTTTTAAAAGATCCATAAATGGCACTCATAATATCAGTTCTGATGCTGTGAGGACACCTGGAAAACATGCACTGTTAAGGTGCCGTGAGGACTGGATTTGACAAACATTTGTCAATGTGTTTATATTAGACACCATCCATTATTTTGAGTATGCTACTTCTATGTTCATTGTTCAAATAATAGAAAAGGCTAATTTTTTCTGCTTAATTTTGCTTTTACATTTATTTTAATAAGGATTGTGCAAATCATCCTAAAAAAGAACATGTCCATCTTTCGCACAATGAAAGGGCAGCTAAAGATACAGTATATCTGTCCAATATGGCTGGTTGGAACACAAATCTGGTAATAAGTAGGAGCAAATTACAATAAATTATTTGCTCCCAAACACTGGAAAACAGGCAAAAACGGTCATACAGACAAATTGGTTAAATCTGTTTGATTTAACTAATTTATCTGAATGACCGTTTTTGTACATTTTGCAGCAAATGGTTGATTGTAATTTGCTCCTATACAGTACATTATCACATTTTTGATCCAACCAGCCAGATTGGACAGATATATCTTTAGGTGTGTACCCAGGTTACCAATGACCAGTAAATTACACTCATAATATATTCCCTGAAGCTTTGCAGCTTGGGGCACTCTGCTCCTTCCAAAAAAATCACTATGAATACTCATAAATCTGAGGAAAGTCTACAAAGACTGATTTGGAGTACTCAAATCTTTGCAAATTCAAATGAACCTACAGTACTGCTGTTGTTTTTTTTATTTTTTATTAATTAATTTATGTAGATTTGTGTATGCCAATTTTTCATCCTGTATGGAATAAATAGCTTATTTATGTTTGTCATGTGTCTGTGTCTTTGCAGTTTGCAGCCAAGTTGAGTCTCGCCACTTAGTTCCAGGGGACATTGTTGTTTTATCCGGCAAAAACTTTTTTATGTCATGTGATGCCATTCTGATTAATGGGACATGTGTTGTGAATGAAGGAATGTTAACAGGTGAGAAAATCTATCAGAAGGAAAAGCTATACACAATGGGGGTCATTCTGACCCGAACACTTGCTGCAGTTTGTCGCAGTGCAGCGATCAAGTCGGAACTGCGCATGCACCGGCGCCGCAGTGCGCCGGCGCGTGGCAGCTTTCGATACCTAGTGATCGCCTCTGAGACAGAGGCGGTCACTAGGCAGGAGGGGGCTGAACGGCGGTGTTAAACTGCCGATTAGGGGGAGCGGTCCGGCCAACACAGGCGTGGCCGGACCGTTGGGGGGGGTTGCGGCGTCTGCGTGACGTGTCACGCAGCCGCTGCGGCCAGCGGGAGCGACGATCAACTCCCAGCCAGCCGTAGGAGCTGCGCTGGCCGGGAGTTACTCCTCAAATACAAAGGCATCGCAATGCTTTTGTATTTGTGCGGGGGGGCTGGCACTGACATGCGGGCGGACTAGCCCTGTGCTGGGCGTCCCCCCGCATGTCTGAGTTAACGATCGTAGCTGTGCTAAATTTAGCACAGCTACAATCAACTCGGAATGACCCCCATTGTCTGCAGTAAAGTAATGTACAGTATGTATTTCCAGTAAACAGGTTGTGTGGCTATCTGTAGCATCCTACAGTATATGCTATATTTTGTCTCTGTTGTGTCTCGTTGTAGTAGAATGTATGTTATACAGTATAAGCTTCATATATGTAAGTATTATGTATGTCTGTCTTTCTATCTATCACTATGAGGGAATGTAATAGGGTGTGAGAATCAGAAAGTGAGAGATTTTGTCAGAGTTCTCCTGGTTTTTTTTAAAGTGGCAATCATTTACACGGACAAAGCAACTTAGTTTTGCCATGTAAATGATTGCCACTTTAAAAAAACAGGCAAACTGACAAAATCTCTCACTTTCTGATTTTCACACCCTATTATATTCTACCCCTTGTTTGTATCCTCACATTTGCATCCCAACTACTTGAGCAGCTAGAGGAATACAGCAGTCACCTAGCTCACTTTCTCTCCTCTTATTCTCATACTGGCTCTCTGCAATTAAGACTAGTGCTCTCATCATTCCACTGCGACTGCACTCACAAAGTAACCATCGACAGCAAAGGCAAAGGGTCACTTCTCTATACTCATCCTTCTGGACCTCTCTGCTAATGTATAAAGCACTGGTGGTCACACTCTCCTCATGCACACCGGTCACTTTCCTGGCACAGTTGGTTCCTTCCTGCTTTGTAAGCTGAAGGCATTCCACATGTGCTAGATAAGTTATATGAGCACTACTGTTATGTATCGCTGCCTCCTAATTAAATATCCAGTATATGTGTTCTTGAGGTAAATGAGTAGGGGTGATATCCAGTTTAGCGACTTAGTTTACTTACTGTAATACAGTAATATCTGTAAGACGCTGCCTGGTTCAAAGCATAAGGTTAGTTCTTTCTGAACTTGAAGAATTTCATTTTCTGTGTGTCCCCATCACAAAACTTCAGGTTAAATGTCAAATTGCAGAAGTCTATGTCCACAAAATGTATAAATCAGACTTGTTTAAATGCACAGTTTAGTATTATCTATTCTATATAAAACACTGTAAGTTTACTACACATAGCAATCAGGGCCGGATTTAGAGGTCAGGTCACCCCTAGGCACAATATTGTTGTGCCCCTCCCCCCACCCCCATTCATGTCAAAGGCAATCCTGATACCATTCGGCAGCCAAACAGCGCCAGCTTCACCCCACCACCACCAAAACTTGCAGCCCATCGCCCCACCCCTATCAGTCGCAAAACCCAAATAAACATAAAATAAGTTGCAATATATACATTATAAAAAAGGAATCACTTGGCCTCATAAGCCTGCTGTGCCACCCCCCGGCAAGTGCCATCCCTAGGCACCTGCCTCATGTGCCTAGTGGGAAATCCGCCACTGATAGCAATGCTCAGTCTGAGAGAATTGCACATTTGAGTTCAACTGGTGAATTTAACTGATCCTCAGAGTACTAGAAGGGCTACATCAACATTTATACCCTTTTTATTGTTCGATTTCCCTCAGGTGAATCTATTCCTGTGACGAAAACTCAGCTGCCAAGTTTAGATGACACAATGCCTTGGAGACAGTACAGTGGAGAAGATTATAAACGCCATGTACTATTCTGTGGTACTGAAGTAATACGGACTGAATCCACTGCACAGGGTCCAGCTAAAGCCGTTGTGTTAAGAACTGGTGAGCGGATTTTGGCTATGTTTTTAAATATGCACAATTGCAAATTCAATAAAATCGAGTTTAACCTTAGGACTTTTTTTTTTATAATAAATTAGCTGACATTAGGGCCTTATTTTCAGTTGAATCAGCTATAGGCTTTGGGAGTGAATATCTCCTAAATTAGTATTTGTACACCTTAAAACGCAAATGCAATAAAACCAACATCCATTCTTAGTGATACTGATATATCTACTGAGGTCTCCCATTTTCGCTTGCAAAAGCAGCCCCTATAGGTTTCTATAGGGACTGCTTTTTTGCTGAATTTACCAAGCTCCAGAATGTCATGTATCTAGAGCTTGGCCCTGATAGCTAACACCATCTCCATATGGTGTTAGCCACTGTATCCTCTGGGATACGATACAGATCACAAGAGCTAGGATAGGCTGCAGACCAAACATGCACAGTAATACAGTATGCCCAGCCCCCAGGTATGATTACATCATACTTACCTACTTTTGTTGTTTCCTCACTGGGAGAAGCCTGAAGAGGAGATGAAGGAGGGTGGTGATGGGGGCAAGGCTACACAAGTCAAGTCATTAGGCCCCGGCCCCTTGCTGCAAAATGCCACAAATCATGCATATTTGAATATGAGTGGGGCCAAAAGGAAACGATTACAATGGAATTGTGTCAGTAGACCCTGCCCACATAGTGCTCACTGCATATTACAGGTATTATTCTCCCCATGATGCCCACTTCACTAGAAGTGGGCCATGTGTGGGAGGGGTGCCTACACTTCCGGGGATTCAGGGGCTTATCCGAAAAATTGGGTGTCTCCTGCAGGACGCAGGAGAATAGGCAAGTGTGGAATTAATTTACTTCTAAAGGTGCATAAACACTGGCCGATACATCAGCCGTTCTATTGAACCACTGATATATCGTGGGTCTGTCGGCCAGTGTGTATGCACAATATTTCTGTGAATGCTGTCTACTGATATATATTGGTGCATCGCTGTGTGTGTGTGTGTGTATGGACAGTCAGCTGACTGCCCGTACACATGCTGCAGCAGCCGGTGGTGATTGACAGCTGAACTGGGCGGGCGCATGTAAACGCCTACCTAGTACGTGACATCAGTCCTGACTGATCAGGCAGTGTGTATGCTCAACATACTGCCCAGTCCGTCCATAGATATATCTGCAGATCAATTGATTTGCAGATATATCTACTAGTGTGTACCCAGTATAACCCACCGCGGGGGCAGGCTTCTTTCAACCCTCAAGCAGATAATTAGCAGAGTGTACAGTATGGTGATATCTGTGAGCACTTTGCTGTGAGTGAGCAACTCTCTCTTATTGAGAGCTGTGGTGCAGCACGTAATCCTAGGGTCCAGACCCTAATGACAGGTTACTATCTCTGGCACCTTGTCCAGAATGAATCAGCCAGGGGATTTTGCTCCCGTTACGGAAACTTTTTTAATATTGTAATGTCTGCCTCAGGCATCCCCTAAATGCCCTTAGCAGTGCATCCATTGGTATAGTTCATCTCAATTAATTTCACAGGTTTATAGTTAATAAAGGTTGCCTTTGTCATATCATATGTAGTATGCTTATCAAATACAATAGAACACACTAGGACACAGTTTCCCAAACTGTTACAGTCCAGGTGTGAAGGATATCCATGCTTGAGTGCAGATGGTTAATTCAAATTGACTGAGTTACTATTTAAGTCACCTGTGCTCAAGCATGGATATCCTTGAAACCTGGACTGTAATGGTGGAGTTAATGGTACTCTCTTCTAGTAACTTATTCAGCTGCTAATAGTTGTAGTATTGTGTATGCAGTTAGAATAACTCATACTGACCTCATCTCCGGGAGAAGCCCAGAGAAGAGACGCTACTGGCTGCTTTGTGAGGCATGTCCAGGAGGTGGTATTCATGTGACCGGCGGTCGGGAGACCGAGAGTCACATGACCTCCTCCAGCATCCCGACCCCTCACTATCCCGATGGTCGGCATGCCGACCAGCAGGGACTATTTCCACTCGTGGGTGTCCACGACACCCAAAGAGTGGGAATAGTATGCTGACCGGCAGTCTCCTGACCGCCGGTCAGCCATACTATACCCATGTCCAGGTGGTTACATCATTTAGCCCTGCCTCCTCTATGTGTCACCGCGAGTCAGGTGATTTTCTCCCCATCCTGCCTGCTTCACTAGGAAATGGGTGCTATGTGGGCGATACACCTACTCTTCCCCATTTGTGGGGTTTACCTGAAAATTCTCACACAACTTACGGGAGAGTAGGTAAGTATGGAATACATTAATTCAACAACACCCATATTTATATATTCTAAATATAATATCTCTATTTAACATTACATCTGTCATAACGGTACAAATAACAGACAATACCTTGTACATAATTTCATATTCATTTGTTTTCACTTGTGCTCCAAAAATGTTTTTTTCCTGCTTTTATCATAGGTTTTAATACAACTAAAGGTGACATGGTGAGGTCCATACTGTATCCAAAACCTTTAAACTTCAAGCTCAACAGAGACGTTAAGTGGTTTTTCATATTTTTGATATGTCTCGCTATCATTGGAATCATCTATGCTGTTACCATATATGTACAGAGAAAGGTATTTGCTCCTTGCCATGATTATTTATATTAACTGCTATTTTCTAGTGTATTGAAACATTTCACTTTATTACAACGTAGTACTAGTGTAGCATACAACAAATCTCTATTTGAAAACATACTGCAGGTTATCTACAAGTGGAGAGCTAGTTAACATATAAGCCCTTTGTGTGGCACAGTGGGACTGGTGTTACCTATACACTCATTTTGTTGGCATGTAGTAAAATGGTTAAACACTGCAAGCTGTCTCTTAACTGAGTGTTATTATGCATGACTCATCAGCTACAATAACATCACATGCCTGTGTTATTGTACATGACTAACCTTCATAGCATCACATGTCTGAGTAAATATCAATCACAAACTTAAGAGTCAGACTGTCTAGATGGCAGGCGCATGTTGTATACTTGGCTTTATAAAAAGGTCTGCATGTTCCCAAGACTGTCACTGTGTTATTGAAGGGTCACAGTGCCATATGGCTGACAGTACTTAGCCTAGGAGAGATTGATACCTTATCATATTGAATGCTGTTTATCTTCTATCATGTGTATCTTGTTGTATTCATTAAAACCCACTCTGGTTTGGAATCAACATGTGGGCTAACCTCTTTGTTCACATCCGCTACACACCTACCTACCAACTTGTAGGCACCTGCCAATACATTTTGAGAAAGAAACCAGACATTGGGGTAAATTTACTAAGGTGGGAGTTGTTTAGAACTGGTGATGCTGCTCATAGCAACCAATCAGATTCTACTTAACAGTTATCTAGCTGCTTCTAGAAGATAATAGATAGATGGTTGCTATGGGCACCATCACCAGTTCCATTGTGTTCTATAATGTAAACAATTAAAGAACAGTTATAATACTGCTCATTTAGTACTTAATTTAAAAGTTAATTCTGCTTTTTAAAAAGTGATTTTGAAAATAAGGTACTGTATGCCTTGATGGTGGAGTCTGTACGTCAATACACCTTTGATGTTGGGCATGTAGCCGCATCATAATATCACTTATACCCCTTTCAGACCACCAGCAATAAGCCGGGTTATTGCACAGCAACCCGGGATGCGCCACAGTCTGGAAGGGTCCAGTTGAAATAACCTAGGTCGAGCAACCCAGTACACTATTTCAACTTATTATTATTATTTATTATTTATTACCAGTTATTAATATAGTGCACACATATTCTGCAGTGCTTTACAGAGAATATTTGTCCATTCACATCAGTCCCTGCCCCAGTGGAGCTTACAATCTATATTCCCTACCACATGTACACACACACAAATTCGTGCAAGGGTTAATTTTGTTGGGAGCCAATTAACCTATCAGTGTATTTTTGGGTTGTGGGAGGAAACCGGAGTACCCGGAGGAAACCCACGCAAGCATGGGGAGAATATACAAACTCCACACAGTTAGAGCCATGGTGGGAATTGAATCCATGACCTCAGTGCTGTGAGGCAGTAATGATAACCCTTACACCATCTGTACTGCAGGGACGTGCAGTCGGGGTAGGCAGGAGAGGCAGAGCCTCACCTGTCAAACTGCAATGAAAACAGCTCATTTTTCACTGATCTGTGTTATAATACAGATCAGTGTAAACATCAGCTGCTTCCATTGCAGTATGAAGTTGCTGCACTCACTGCTCGTGCATAGGGACAGAGGAGAGGCAGCAATAGCTCTGCCTCCCTCTGGTAACCAGAAACTGCTTAGAGCTAGGGGGCGGAGCTGGGGGCGGAGCCGCACACCAGGCTGTAACTCTGCATTGAAAACAATGCCAGAAGAGGCAGCTCTGACATGCGTGGTGTGAGAGGGGCTCAAGGAATGCCCCTTCCCCCCATGATGCAGTGTAATAGCTTCCTCCCCTGACTGGTGCTATTCACAAGCACTCCCACTGGCTTGGGCTGGAGAGGTGTACAACTCTACTGCAGGAACGTGGCCACGGTAAGACCTTCCTCTCCATCAAAATGTCCAGATATCCCTACAGATAATCAACAACAAATACAACATGAAATGCCTGCCTGGCTGCACTGGCCACACCAAGGAGCGGAGCAGGCTATAAGCTAGTGTTTGCAGGGACGCGCAATTCAGCAGGGCTGCTCTGCTTTGCCTCAGCTCTGGGTCTGAAATCACAGTCTCACAAGATAATGTTGTTGATCATCTGTAGACATTTTGTTGGAGAGCAAACAAGCCGTGAAGATTTTCCTACCAGAAGAATTATGAACTTTCTATCCATTTAAAACTTAAAAATTGGACACAAACCTTCATTTCATTGGATTGTGAGAACTGTTCCTATATTCCAGGGAGGGCACCAGAGCAAGTATTAGAATATTATCTGGAAGTTATCTCAAATGCTACAGCTTCAGTTTATCAGTTTCAAAAGTGGAAAAGCAGGAGTAGTGGTATAGAAAGTAAGGAAATGAATGAACCTTTGTATTTCTGTATGTAGCTGTTAGTTTTTCTGACATTTTATATCATTGTCTGAAAATCTAACTTTTACACTGTATGCAAGCCTTGTAATTGAATGAGCCATTATGTTTTAACAGGTTCCTGCTAGGAGAATTATTGTGGAAACCCTAGTTCTTGTAATTTGCGCAATATCTCCTGTTATACCAGCTGCCCTGATGGTTGGGATTCTTTATGCAAAAAGGAGATTAAAGAAGAAGCGTATATTTTGCATTAGTCCAGACAGAATCAACATGTGTGGCCAGGTCAACCTCTTCTGCTTTGACAAAGTAAATTAATTTGATTCCCAGTTTGCATATCTACTGTAATATAGCAAAATGAGATACGAGGTAGGCATTCTCTCTAGTAGCAATAGCTTGATTCTGTTTCCTCTAAGTGGTGCAGTTCATAAATCTGTAATTAAAATTGTTTCTGTAAGATTCTTTACTTGCTTAGCACCACCATATTTACTAATATTTTGTAATAAGCTACTGTAGTGTAAAATCTTTGTGGCATCAAGTCTAAATAAGAAAATGGGATGCAGTTAAAATACCGGTTGTCGGGATCCCGGTGTTCAGGAGACCAACGCCGGAATACTGACAGCCAGTGAAATACCATCGGCCGGAATCCTTACCTCCGCAGGGTATTCCTAATCGGTTGATGGGTCCAAGCCACAAACGGAGTGGGAATATAAACTGTGGTGAGCAGAGTGAGCCTCCGGGCCTGAAGCATTGCTGCCACACTGCCGGGATTCTGACAGACTGTATACTGACAGCTGGCTTCTCTTTTGGCGGGAAATCATACCGATTCCACTGTACTGTATACAGCAAAAAGTGCCTTACTTTAATAGATTTTGTCAACTTTTTCCTTATGGTACTCTGTCATATTATTGATGTTTCCCTTATTGATTATAAATTATATAATTTTATTTATTTGACATGTAGACTGGAACCTTGACAGAGGATGGACTTGATTTAATGGGTGTAATACCAACAGCAGGCACATGGTATGACGTCCAGGTTCACGGTATATTACTGCATATTTTCCATCATATAATATCTGATTAGCCAACCGCTTTAGTATAAACATAACTTATTTTTAAGAATTTATTAGACTTTATCAGTACAGTTTATTATTGTCAGATTTATTAAATTAATTTCCTTCTTATGTGGCATATACTGTATTTCTTTACTAATGTCTTTTTGTATCATTGTTCTTGTACTTGCTTAGCTTTCAGAAAATGGTTACTCTAAAAGATATTACTGATCTATCTTGGGGACCACTGTATGCTGCTATGACATGCTGTCACTCTATGATCATGGTTGATGGGAAATTACAAGGCGATCCTTTGGATCTAAAAATGTTTGAAGCCACTAGCTGGGTAAGCTATTTATAGTTGGGGACCACAATTAGCAGTTTTGTGTACATTATAGGAGACAGTGATATATATTTCTAATTTTCCAGGTAATAGAAGATACCTGCACTGATGTTCATGATGAGTACTCTTCCCAAAAAATGATTGTCCGTCCTGGGCTAAACTCAAAAATTGTAAGTACTGTATATCAAACTGAAGAAAGAAAATTCTGTGTTGCTGATTTTATGTATTGTTGGATTGACAACTTCAAAACTTGATCACATGACCTATGATGTCTTTTTTCCTTTTCTTTTTTTCTTTAACAGCATACAGTAAAAGGAGTGACAGTTTTGTTCCAGTACCCTTTCTCCTCCTCCATGCAACGTATGTCCGTAATCACTAAGGTTATTGGAGGAGATGAGTTGATTGTTTATATGAAGGGAGCCCCTGAGATGGTGGCCAGTTTTTGCAAGACTGAAACAGGTATTGTCTGCTTTCACTAGCCATGTCTAACTTAACTATTATTCAGCCAATAGAATGCTGTCAAAATTACAGCACTTGCCAATGATTGAAGATTGATGTTGTACATATATAATGAGTGTATTAATTTAAAACAGAAAGATATAAAAAAACACCACTATATGTAACAATAAGAATGTAAACATTGCATTATTTAAGTAGTTTATTAGCTTAGTAATGTAGTTACTAACAGTAGGATTCACACCTAACCCAAGCACTGAAACTCTTAATGTATGTATATATATATATATATATATATGAACCTTGATATAAAATTATGATCAGTGTCTCGCTGACATTTTACTGTATCTCTGTTGTAATGTATAGTTTCACTCCACTATAGAGAACTGAAGAAACATTCTATATATCTTTACAAGCCAATTTGTATCAAGGACCTTTTATGAATATATTGTACTTACATGCAAGATAAGTGCTTGGGCACTGCCTTCTTTGTTCTGAAATAGAAATATACTGGCGCCGGCTGTTACTCCAATTAATAATGGGACAGTTGATGCATAATAAAAAACAATACAAGAGGAGGTGTCACATAATACTCAAAAGCATTCTAATTAATAAAAGTTTCTCATATAAAAAAGCCACTTATTAGATCCTATATCTGTTTAGCCACATACTCTGACTAGGAGCCACTCCACAATGTAGCCATAAGAGTTGCTTACAGCAGTAATATTACCCGATCTGTTTGGTTGCAGTCCCCAATAGTCTCTCTCTTTGAGTGGAGATGACGATTAGCCAAGGCCTAATGGCATGCTCCTGAGGAAGCTGGCAGCCATTAGACCAGCGAAACGTGTTGAGCCTGCAATTCTCCATACACAAGCCTCTTACTCCTGAACCTCCAGCTCTGGCATTGTTTGGACTCTTTTGTCTCCATTGGACTTTACAAGTACAGCACCCCTTGTACCTGGATTACCCCCTTGGCTAAAAAGGTACTGCGAGCCCTATAAATTGAAGGCAGCTCCAAGTCTCTGTTCTTATTGCCAGCCAAACAAAAACAAAAACAATATAAAATAGAACATAAAGCCAGTGCAGGCACCCTTGACTATTGGAAAAATGTGAAATATGTAGAATATAGTGAATTATACTATCACTTTTTTCTCTTCTCAGCCCTTCCATAAAGATAGATGCCATGACAATCTTTCTGAAAATCACATCGATCTATATTTTTTCTTCTTGAAACACTACTCTTTGCAGCATACTGTATATACTTTGAGCTTGTGTAAACCTTATTTCCTTATGGCATTTATAAGCTACACTTGGCCCCATGATTATTTCACATGACATTTAAATGAAAACGTTACTTTAAATGGAGATTTGCTATTCTGCTATTGCAATAGGAATACTGTCACAATGCAACAGAGATTTTTTTTCTTGCATGGTATTAATGCTCTGTTAAATTAATTGGTACTAAAATTAGGCCTCACAATGGTAATAGCTCCATGCAGAATGGATCTAATAAGTACCATACTACTCTCTAAATCCATTTGCATTGCATTTTCCTTGTTTTTCTCAAGCAGTATTGTCCCTGTAGCATTGGCCTTGCCATAATATCATTTTCATCCAGGACTCCTATGATTTACACGAGTTCTGTGACTGATTAAAACCAGAAGAAATGCAGGTTTGAATTTAGCCAGCCACAGAACCTGTGTAAATCAAAGGGGGTAAATTTACTAAAACTTCTAAAACAGAGAATTGATGATGTTGCCCATAGCAACCAGTCAGATGCTGTCCATCAATTGCTGAAAGGTAATAGGGAAAAGATGAAGATTTCTACAGTATTATATTTAAAAATATTGTAAGGAAGAAACATGCCATGACTAGCTGTAAAAATGCAATTAAATCAATGTGTCAATACTGTTACTTACAGTATTCTATCATTTTCAAGTCCCCAGCAAGTTTTTAGATGAACTGGAACGTTATACATTTCAAGGCTTACGAGTCATTGCACTGGCCTTCAAAGTTCTCCAAAATGGCAATTGTGATGATTTGGAAAACATGGAAAGGTATGTATAAAGAAAACATTGTGTAGGTTAGGAAAATCAGCGAGCACACAGATTTTGTTGATAGCTTTAATACAGTATACCACATACCTATGTGTTATGGGGTTTATTTTAGAGATGAGCGGGTTCTGATTTACTCGGTTTTACTCGGTTCTCAAAACGGCATCTTATTGGCTCACAGATGTCTCGTGTTTTGGATAGCCAATAAGATGCCATTTAGAGAACCGAGTAAATCCGATTAAAACCCGAACCCGCTCATCTCTAGTTTATTTACTAAGGGATCTATTTACTAAGCCTTTGAATGAGATAAAGTGGACAGAGGTAAAGTATCAGCCAATCAGCTCCTAACTGATGTTACAAGCTGTGTTTGAAAAATAACATTTAGGAGCTGATTGGCTGGTACTTTATCTCCATCCTCTTTACCTCCATCCAAGGCTTAGTAAATAGACCCCTTAGCCATACAGAGTGCTAAAGTGGAAAGCGATAAAGTACCAATCAATCAGGTCCTGTCATTTTTCAAAACACAGCCTGTAACATGGCAGTTAGGAGCTGATTGGCTGATATTTTATCTCTGTCCACTTTATCACTCTCCAAAGTTTAGTACATCCCTTCTTTAGTAAACAGACCCCTTACTCTCTAACCATGGCAACTGCCACCACATAGTGAAAAAAGCAACTACAAGCTTATCGCTCAATAACAGAATGGTACCTGTAAATGTCTGTGTCAATTAGCTAGTCAGTATTTCTCTCACCCACAATTTAGAAGGTTATTATAGCAATCTAATTCTACTAAACAGGCTTTGGATCCATAGGGAGCAAAATAACGTCACTTACATGGGGTAGATGTACTAAGCCTTTCAGAGTGATAAATTAGAGAGAGATAAAATACCAGCCAATCGTCTCCTAACTTCCATGTTATAGACTATTTGAAAAATGACAGTTAGGAAGAGCTGATTGGTTGGTAGTTTATCGCTTTCCACTCTATCACTCTCCAAGGCTTATTACATCTGCTCTAAGTTGGCATTTACCCTGTCATAATGACAAAAATAATAAAAAGAAGATATTTATAACACAGAGTCTGTGATAAATATCTTATTTTATTATTTTAACCATCCCCCCCCTAGAAAATCCCTGCATCTTAGGGTGTGAGGCAGTGGGAGAGGTGCCTCCCACTGCTAACATTAAAGTCCGGGCAGCGGGGGGCGGGCAGGGGGCAGGGCGAAGCATTGAAAATGCATGGTGAAGCGGCACCTAGTGGTGCCTCAATGACATGGGCGTGCATTCAGCCCACATGAATACATGCCCCTGTCAGTCCACCAGATGTGATTGGGCCAGCGGATCCACTGGATCCGCTGGCCAGCGGGCACATGCAGCGGCACGATGCGGCGGGCATTGTGGCAGCGGGACCCGGTGGGGAAAGGGTGGCTGGTGGCAGACCTGGATCCAAGAGGATCCAGCCCCTGCCAGCCACTCTGCAGAGTTCGGCAGCGGAGAGCGGCTTCCAATTTCAAAAATGGCACCTCAGTGTCATTTTTTAAATTCAAGATGGCCACTGTAAGCCAATCACGGCTCGCCACATCATCGTTCCGCCCCCTCTGGCTGACTTATAAGTCAGTGCGTGGGAGCGGTTGTCAGTCCGATGGCGGAGGAGGAGCAGAGAAGAGCTCCTGAAGCAAGAAGACGCCGTGGAAGTCCTGGATGGGCGGCGGCCATGCAACAGGGCTTAATGACCGCCTCCCACCAGGTGAAGCCAGAAGACGCCGTGGAAGTTCTGGATGGGCGGCGGCCATGCAAAAGAGCTTAACGGCTGCCGCCCACCAGGTGAAGCCAGAAGACGCCGTGGAAGCCCTGGGGAGGCGGTGGCCATGCAAAAGAGTTGCGCAAAGGCCGTAGCCCCCCCAGGTGAAGAACCTGTCTAAGAAACTTTTTTTTTAAATGTGTTGTGTGTTTATTTTCATATTTTCTTTACAGGAGGACTACAGGTGCCAGCAGGCACTTTATGTCTGGGCTGCTGGCACTTGTAGTTCTCCAAGTGCCAGCATCCTGGGGCAGGCTTGCTGGGACCCATAGGCCCCCTGTAAAAAACAATATTAGTATGGCATGAACCCCGCACACACCACCACCACCAGGGGTTATAAGCCCAGTGCTGGTTGTTGCTTGGGAGGGGGTCCCCACTTTATGAGTAATTTCAGCCCTGGGCTGACTGGTTTGGGGGGTGTTTAATGCTATTGCAGGGGGACCTCATACCGAGTGTCTCCCCTGCTATGGCATTACTCCCCCTGGCTGGTTCAGCCTGGTGCTGGTTTTTCTTAAATAGGGGGAGCCCCATTTTTTTAATATATATATTTGATGGGGGGTCGGCGCTAGTGATTCATCCAGTGCCTCCCCAGCCACAGACCTCACCGCACATCACTGGGAACCATAGGCGTGTCTATAATGGGTGCAAGGTGTGTGATGTACAATTTTGAAATTTAAAATGTAGAAATGTATATACAGTATATATTGAGGCAGTTGTATTGATTTTTTTAAAATGTTCTATTGTTTCTTTTTCAGCTAGTTTTTATTGTTATTCTTAGAATCATTTTAAATGTAGCTTCTGTGATAGGGTATTATCAGGGATGACAATCCCGGGCCATTTTTCAGTCCCGGGTATCGGGATTAAAAATGGTCAATCCTGGGATTCCCGGGATTCCCAGGATTTGCGTTTTCCTGTGTGGCCGCCCCCCTCACCCTGCACAAATAACTCACTATACACCAAGGTGGGACACATCTTCTCCTCTCTCCTGGCGGCTCCCAGCAGCGTATGACGGCACAGCGTGACCTCTCGCTGCACGTCACACTGCACTGGGGAGCCGATAGGAGGAAGCCGGGCGGCATTTGAGCATCCTGAGGATGCTCAACGCTGATCCCTCAATCCCCGGAATTGGAGTTTCCAATCCTTGGATTGCATCGCGGCCATTTTTGGGCCTAAATCCCGGGATCCCGCCGATCCGGATCCCAGGATTGGCCTCCCCAGGTATTATGCAGGTGAGTCTTTGATAATTATCATTATTACTGTTTTTGAAGCATCTGCGGAAGTTATAATTATAACTGATAACTTTCTATGAGTACACAAAATAATTGAAGCGCTGTACAGTCAGAACATAGATTTTATGAATTTATTGCCACATACAAACAATATATACATATAACATACAATACATACACACGAGCGGTGTTAAAATTAATAAAACACCAAGTGCCCTCGGTGATCAATTCATAACATACAAGCCTAAGCTATTGGTATCCAATACCATCAAATTATCTCAGTTCCAAGGGATGTTAGTGGAACAATCAATTAGTAATTAGTAAATCACTGATAAAATATATTAGCAATTGGTTAGTATGAGTCCTTAATAATACTGATGGAATACCGGTGAAATATATTAGCAATTGATTGGTATGAGTCTTTAGTGATGGTCATATTTGGCTCCATAGCCGTCCATTACTCAAAAGACACAGTCCTCAGTGAACTCAAAATAAATTGGCAGTCAGCAACTGTTTTAAATCAAGGCTCTATCCACAGCTGTTAGTAAGATTTTATCACATGCATAACTGAATGTTAGTCGTTGAAATAGCCAGCAGTATCCATGCTAGGAATTGCAATTAATATATTGTAATCACAGTCAGTGCTTCTCTTATATACTGAAGTTGTTGTGCATCAACAGACACTCATAACTGAGCATATAGCCATTCGGCATGAAAGTAAATTCACTCTATTCTGGGCATTAGACACCTCTGTCGGCTTACTGTATAGTGGTCTCCCCCATGCACCTGCAACTGGTGCTGGATTAGCTTCCTTCTCGGGGTCCCGCTGCACCAGAGGTCCGCTCGTTTAATGTTCCATTAAGTGTGATAGGTACCGGATCCGTGCAGAAACAGTCTCAACGCGTTTCCCCGCCTTTACAATCGGCGGCATCCTCAGGAGTAGTAGTACTCATGCTCCAGTGTACTCATTTTAAATAATCCACCGACTATCCACTTCCGGGTGCCAGAATGTTACGCATGCGCACTACGTGTCATCTGCGTGCCACTGATGTTGCGCACGTGCACTTCGTGCGTATCATTACGTGCCACTGATACTCTGTTTCCGGACGTCACTACCTTATACGGGCGCGCCTTTACGTATCTCATTCATGTCATTGGTAGTTTATTACCAGATATCTCAGCATTACGCACGTATACTACGTGCGTGTCACTTGCGCTCCACATTTAAGATCACTATTAATCAAATCTTTTATATATGCATATTCAATATATACCAATTGCATTGCATTATTAGAAACTTTGATGAGTATCGGAACAAAAATAATACATATACATAGAACATAATTTAATGTCCCCACTTATATAAATTCATTTTCACATACATAGGAGGTCTCCTTCTACCACAGTGCAAGATGTAAAAAACATTTAATATACCCTTTATTCTTTACTCTAAACTCTAATAACAACATTTCACGTATCCAACTAGATGATTATTTATATTGTTTAATTAATATTAATATTATTATCCCCCCATTTATATCAATAAAACCACAATTAATACAATAAAATAAGACCTGTATCAACCAAACTAAAAAACATACATATACGGTATATATATATATATATATATACATATATATATATATACATACACATATATATATGTATAGAGAGGGATATACTGATTTAATGAATATTGTTCAGCTCTACTGTATCATTCAAACCATACGGTACTAGTGTCCCTAAGCGAAAAATCCAGTATGCCTCCCTCTTACATAAAACGTTATAACGATCTCCTCCTCTATGAGTTTTCTTTACATGTTCAATGCCAAACATACGAATATTCTTTATATCCCCTAATTCACAAGCATTTATATGGGCATATAGACTTGGTTTTCTAATTTTATTAACTAAATTTCTCTTATGCTCCATCAATCTATCGTGCACCGTTCTGGTCGTCCGACCAACATATAGTTTTCCACATCCACAGATCAACAGATAAATCACGAAAGAGGATTTGCAATTTATAAATTCTTTAATATCAAAGGATTCTCCCATATTTTGAGAACTAAACGTCGTCACTTTGCGCTGACTAAAAGAACAGGTCTGACATCTAATATTACCACACCTGTGGAAGCCCATTGGTTTCTCTGGTAACCAACTCAATGCACTCCTCACAGGTGCGCTACTTTTCATATGGCTTGGTGCCAGCCTCAATTTAAGATTGTTGGCTCTCCTAAAAATTACTTTATCACTGTACCCTGAACCCTTATTCAAAATCTCATCCACCTCCAACAAAGCATGATTTTTCTTAATAATCCTTCTGATCTCATAAGCATGTGAATTATATTTCGTGACAAAATTAGCTGATCTATCATTGACCCCATCTACTGATGCAGATTCTTCCTCTATCCTCTTTCCTCACTGCAATTGAGCTCTCTCAATCTCACAGACCTCACTATACGCCTTATTTACCACACTGATGGGGTAGCCCTGTTCCAAAAAGGAAATTTTCAATTTCTCAGCCTGTGTAGCAAACATCTCCATAGTTGAGCTATTTCTCTTAAGTCTAATGAATTGACCCTTGGGTATATTGTCACACCATTTCTGTAAATGGCTACTTCCATAATTTAAATATCGATTTTGATCTACCTCCTTTGTGAAGGTGCATGTCTTCAATTCATCTTCCCCAGTCTCTAGAGCGATATCCAAGTAAGAAATATTGGTTAAACTATAAGTGTAAGTGAAAGTTAAACCATAATTGTTTGTGTTTAAACTATGTAAAAACTTTATAAGTGTCTCCTCATCCCCACCGCAAATGAAAAACAAATCATCAATAAATCTGCAATAGAGGACGAGGTCCGCACCGAGTCCGCCTCCCCACACATGTTCCTCCTCAAAGAGGCCCATATATAGGTTCGCGAAACTCGACGCAAACCTCGTCCCCATAGCAGTTCCCTTTAATTGTAGATAATAATTAGTGTCAAACATGAAATAATTGTGATGCAATATAAATTCAATTGAATGTATTAAAAATTCACATAATTCATCTGTTATTGACTGATCAATTTTTAAATAGTGTTCGATTGCTACTACACCTAGATCCTGAGGTATATTTGAATAAAGTGCCTCCACATCACATGTGACTAAATAATAACCCTTTTTCCAATGTGTATTATGAATAATATTAAGAAAGTGCGTAGTGTCCTTAATGAAGGATTTTAAATTCCGAGCATGTCCTTGTAAGAAGGAATCTATGTAGTGAGAAAGATTGTTAGTGAGTGAATTTACGCCCGAAATAATCGGGCGTCCCGGAGGTGAAACCAATGTTTTATGGATCTTAGGCAGATGATAGTACGTTGGTACTACAGGGTGTACTGTAAATAAAAAATTAAAAGTGTCCTTGGATATCACTCGAGAGCTCAGGGCTCGAGACAGCATATTTTTAAGCTTAGTTTGAAAGATGGCTGTTGGATTGGTGGGAAGTTTTTTATATACAGTCTGATTTTCTAACTGTCTATAGGCTTCCAAAAGTTAGTCACTCCTATCTTGGAGCACTATTCCCCCACCCTTATCCGCCGCCTTTATTACCAATTCAAGATCTGAACTCAGACTTTTGATAGCTAGTCTTTCCCCCCTAGATAGGTTATCCTTAAAGGAATTACTCTCTGCCTTATTACATAAAGTACGGAAGTCCTCTAGAGTTGATTTATAAAAACTTTCCACACAGGCACCACGGTACTGCAGAGGATAAAAGTCCGACTTCCTCCGAAATTGGGCTTTCCGTTTAACATCATATACTAATTCCTCTGTAGTACCAATGATTTCTGTGTCTATTTCAGTGTTAAGAGATTCTAATATTTCTAATGCTGCTTTATCTGTATTATCTAAAATGATAGGTATATCTGTCGAATGGTGCGCCTTCAAAGATTTCATTGCAAAATAACGTTTCCTACTTAGTGTTCTAATATAACGATTGAGGTCAACAAATAATTCAAACATATTAGGTTTACTCTTCGGTGCAAAATTAAGACCTTTAGAGAGAAGTTGCAATTCATATTCATTTAATCGTTTGGAGGAGAGATTAAAAATGCCCTTATTTGTTATCTCATTCGGACGTTTTTCTCTGTGTTTCCCTCTTCCTCCCCTGGATCCCCTAGTTCTCTTCCTCTTTTTTGGGGACCTCTTTTGGGTAGATCTCTGGGGTCCCTTCGTGGATGATCTAAAAAATCATCATCATTATTAAATCGCGGTGAGGGCTCTTTACTCCCTGTATTACTACCCCATCTAGTTCTTAATTGCCGTTTACCTCTCCATTCGGGTGTCTCTATCGACTCTTCTTCTAAGCCCTCATTAGTTAAGACCTCATACTTGTTATAATGATTCCATCTTCTAGGTTTGTTCTTATTACATTTACAGTTATCCTCCCTCCGTTTAGGGGTTGGTTGGTGGCGGGTACCTTTATATAGCCCCCTATTCGTAGATCCATACTCAGCATCTTTTTTCAGATGCCTCAGATCTCTCCTTTCTCTAACTGATGGATTAAAAGGTCTATTTTGTCTGTTAAATGATCTGACCATCCCCTTCACATAATCCTCTCTATCTCGGTCCATCTTAACATCTTTCCTTTCAATTAGGGATAACTCAAATTCCTGAATCTTGGCATTGACTTTAGTATCTCTTTCTTTAAAGCCCAGATTGGTGGAAAGAGATTTCAATTCTTCCTGAACCTGTTCAATTTCTAATTTCAGTTGGTCTACCTTAGTCTCTCTATGTTTAATTAACAATTTCATCAATTCCTTAGAACATTGATCCTATACCATATTCCAATCATTGACAAACTTGTCATCATCTTGGAACGTTGCTGTTTTGAGGATACGCAACTCTCTTGGAATAAGATCATTATCCAAATATTTTTGTAAGGTTAGTTGATCCCACCAATGCTTAGTTTCTAGAATGCAAGCATTCTCCAATTTATTAAACAATTGGTGCATATTGGGTTTATCATCATAACTTTGGTTAATACCACCCAATCCTTTCCCTCTCAAGTAACCATTTCTTCACTCCAATCTCTCTGCTACACATTGTAGCATTGACATCTTGCACTATAGGTCTGCAGCCCAGATACCAGTGAAAAACCAGTACCATCTGAAAAAAGAAAAAGTTTAAATCTAGGCGCAGACTATCAATGGAGACCCCGTATGTAACAATTTTCCTCCACTGTTCTGAATATACTGCAGCTTCAAAGAGGAGATCTCTGATTCTCAAATAGATTTTAGACAAGTACACAAAATAATTGAAGCGCTGTACAGTCAGAACATAGATTTTACGAATTTATTGCCACATACAAACAATATATACATATAACATACAATACATACACACGAGCGGTGTTAAAATTAATAAAACACCAAGTGCCCTCGGTGATCAATTCATAACATACAAGCCTAAGCTATTGGTATCCAATACCATCAAATTATCTCAGTTCCAAGGGATGTTAGTGGAACAATCAATTAGTAATTAGTAAATCACTGATAAAATATATTAGCAATTGGTTAGTATGAGTCTTTAATAATACTGATGGAATACCAGTGAAATATATTAGCAATTGATTGGTATGAGTCTTTAGTGATGGTCATATTTGGCTCCATAGCCGTTCATTTCTCAAAAAACACAGTCCTCAGTGAACTGAAAATTTAAATGGCAGTCAGCAACTGTTTTAAATCAAGGCTCTATCCACAGCTGTTAGTAAGATTTTATCACATGCATAACTGAATGTTAGTCGTTGAAATAGCCAGCAGTATCCATGCTAGGAATTGCAATTAGTATATTGTAATCACAGTCAGTGCTTCTCTTATATACTGAAGTTGTTGTGCATCAACAGACACTCATAACTGAGCATATAGCCATTTAGCATGAAAGTAAATTCACTCTATTCTGGGCATTAGACACCTCTGTCGGCTTACTGTGTAGTGGTCTCCCCCATGCACCTGCAACTGGTGCTGGATTAGCTTCCTTCTCAGGGTTCCGCCGCACAAGAGGTCTGCTCGTTTAATGTCCCATTAAGTGTGATAGGTACCGGATCCGTGCAGAAACAGTCTCAACGCGAGTCCCCTCCTTTACAATTGGCGGCTTCCTCAGGAGTAGTAGTACTCATGCTCCAGTGTACTCATTTTAAATAGTCCACCGACTATCCACTTCCGGGTGCCAGAATGTTACGCATGCGCACTATGTGCATGTCATCTGCGTGCCACTGATGTTGCGCACGCGCACTTCGTGCATATCATTACGTGCCACTGATACTCTCTTTCCGGACGTCACTACCTTATACGGTTGCGCCTTTACGTATCTCATTCATGTCATTGGTAGTTTATTACCAGATATCTCAGCATTACGCATGTATACTACATGCGTGTCACTTGCGCTCCACATTTAAGATCACTATTAATCAAATCTTTTATATATGCATATTCAATATATACCAATTGCATTCTATTATTAGAAACTTTGATGAGTATTGCAGATTTATTGATGATTTGTTTTTCATTTGGGGTGGGGATGAGGAGACACTTATAAAGTTTTTAAATAGTTTAAACACAAACAATTATGGTTTAACTTTCACTTACACTTATAGTTTAACCAATATTTCTTACTTGGAAATCGCTCTAGAGGCTGGGGAAGATGAATTGAAGACATGCACCTTCACGAAGGAGGTAGATCAAAATCGATATTTAAATTATGGAAGTAGCCATTTACAGAAATGGTGTGACAATATACCCAAGGGTCAATTCATTAGACTTAAGAGAAATAGCTCAACTATGGAGATGTTTGCTACACAGGCTGAGAAATTGAAAATTTCCTTTTTGGAACAGGGCTACCCCATCAGTGTGGTAAATAAGGCGTATAGTGAGGTCTGTGAGATTGAGAGAGCTCAATTGCTGCGAGGAAAGAGGATAGAGGAAGAATCTGCATCAGTAGATGGGGTCAATGATAGATCAGCTAATTTTGTCACAAAATATAATTCACATGCTTATGAGATCAGAAGGATTATTAAGAAAAATCATGCTTTGTTGGAGATGGATGAGATTTTGAATAAGGGTTCAGGGTACAGTGATAAAGTAATTTTTAGGAGAGCCAACAATCTTAAATTGAGGCTGGCACCAAGCCATGTGAAAAGTAGCGCAACTGTGAGGAGTGCATTGAGTTGGTTACCAGAGAAACCAATGGGCTTCCACAGGTGTGGTAATATTAGATGTCAGACCTGTTCTTTTAGTCAGCGCAAAGTGACGACGTTTAGTTCTCAAAATATGGGAGAATCCTTTGATATTAAAGAATTTATAAATTGCAAATCCTCTTTCATGATTTATCTGTTGATCTGTGGATGTGGAAAACTATATGTTGGTCGGACGACCAGAACGGTGCACGATAGATTGATGGAGCATAAGAGAAATTTAGTTAATAAAATTAGAAAACCAAGTCTATATGCCCATATAAATGCTTGTGAATTAGGGGATATAAAGAATATTCGTATGTTTGGCATTGAACATGTAAAGAAAACTCATAGAGGAGGAGATCGTTATAACGTTTTATGTAAGAGGGAGGCATACTGGATATTTCGCTTAGGGACACTAGTACCGTATGGTTTGAATGATACAGTAGAGCTGAACAATATTCATTAAATCAGTATATCCCTCTCTATACATATATATATGTGTATGTATATATATATATATATGTATATATATATATATATATATATATACCGTATATGTATGTTTTTTAGTTTGGTTGATACAGGTCTTATTTTATTGTATTAATTGTGGTTTTATTGATATAAATGGGGGGATAATAATATTAATATTAATTAAACAATATAAATAATCATCTAGTTGGATACGTGAATTGTTGTTATTAGAGTTTAGAGTAAAGAATAAAGGGTATATTAAATGTTTTTTACATCTTGCACTGTGGTAGAAGGAGAAGTCCTATGTATGTGAAAATGAATTTATATAAGTGGGGACATTAAATTATGTTCTATGTATATGTATTATTTTTGTTCCGATACTCATCAAAGTTTCTAATAATGCAATGCAATTGGTATATATTGAATATGCATATATAAAAGATTTGATTAATAGTGATCTTAAATGTGGAGCGCAAGTGACACGCACGTAGTATACGTGCGTAATGCTGAGATATCTGGTAATAAACTACCAATGACATGAATGAGATACGTAAAGGCGCGCCCGTATAAGGTAGTGACGTCCGGAAAGAGAGTATCAGTGGCACGTAATGATACGCACGAAGTGCGCGTGCGCAACATCAGTGGCACGCAGATGACACGCACGTAGTGCGCGTGCGTAACATTCTGGCGCCCGGAAGTGGATAGTCGGTAGACTATTTAAAATGAGTACACTGGAGCATGAGTACTACTACTCCTGAGGAAGCCGCCGATTGTAAAGGTGGGGAAATGCGTTGAGACTGTTTCTGCACGGATCCGGTACCTATCACACTTAATGGGACATTAAACGAGCGGACCTCTGGTGCGGCGGGACCCCGAGAAGGAAGCTAATCCAGCACCAGTTGCAGGTGCATGGGGGAGACCACTATACAGTAAGCCGACAGAGGTGTCTAATGCCCAGACTAGAGTGAATTTACTTTCATGCCGAATGGCTATATGCTCAGTTATGGGTGTCTGTTGATGCACAACAACTTCAGTATATAAGAGAAGCACTGACTGTGATTACAATATATTAATTGCAATTCCTAGCATGGATACTGCTGGCTATTTCAACGACTAACATTCAGTTATGCATGTGATAAAATCTTACTAACAGTTGTGGATAGAGCCTTGATTTAAAACAGTTGCTGACTGCCAATTAATTTTGAGTTCACTGAGGACTGTGTCTTTTGAGAAATGGACGGCTATGGAGCCAAATATGACCATCACTAAAGACTCATACCAATCAATTGCTAATATATTTCACCGGTATTCCATCAGTATTATTAAGGACTCATACTAACCAATTGCTAATATATTTTATCAGTGATTTACTAATTACTAATTGATTGTTCCACTAACATCCCTTGGAACTGAGATAATTTGATGGTATTGGATACCAATAGCTTAGGCTTGTATGTTATGAATTGATCACCGAGGGTACTTGGTGTTTTTTTAATTTTAACACCGGCCATGTGTATGTATTGTATTTTATATGTATATATTGTTTGTATGTGGCAATAAATTCATAAAATCTATGTTCTGACTGTACAGCGCTTCAATTATTTTGTGTACTTGTCTAAAATCTATTGGAGAATCAGTGATCTCCTCTTTGAAGCTGCAGTATATTCAGAACAGTGGAGAAAAATTGTTACATAGGGGGTCTCCATTGATAGTCTGCGCCTAGATTTAAACTTTAACTTTCTATGAGACCATTTGGACAAAGAACATTTGGAATTTAAGGCCTCTTTTAATAGTGAACGCCTTTTTACTCAGTAATAGTAGGCCCTTTGAAATTCAAGGATTTGATTATAATAATCATTTTATGGGAGGGAATGAGAATGCTGGTGTGATACTTTAGTAAATATACAGAAATCTTGGGATGCACTGTCATAGTATTATGTCTTTATGATATTGATCAGTAATTTGCTGAGATAAAAAACAAATATAACAAAATAAAAAACAACTTACTGTAGATACTCAACTAACAAGTAGATCTTCTATTAGCCAGGTGACTAGTAGCATTCCTTAAATGTTTTATATATTGACATGCATGAAAATGGAGGACAGCACTCAGGCAGCCGTAATATATGAATTTCTCGAAATAAGATTATGTAAAATAAATAGTATTGATGTTAAGTTTTCTCCTGAGTCAACTCACATAAATTAAGTAATTATTGCAGTATTTCTGAACACTTTATTTGTCCTTTGCATGACCCAGCGTAGCCAAGCGCAGTGCTTTGTCTAATTGTATTGATCTATTGCTAAATTTCTGTCTTCTTTAATATTTGCAATCTCTAAATTCCAGTTGACAAATAGGTTTGCAGAATAACACACCAGCTCTGAAACGTGGAGGGATTCAAATCAAACATTCTGTCTCATCAGCATAAATTCTTATTGAAATATAATAAATCTCTAAGCTCAGTTGATTTGCCATTTTTTTTTTAATTATTGCATTACGGGGGTTTTGTATCGCTGAAGGGAAGAAGTTGAATGTGACATGGAGTTTCTTGGATTGCTGATATTAGAAAATCGTCTTAAACCAGAGACCCAACCAGTACTGGAAGAACTGAAGGCAGCCAATATCAGGACTCTTATGATTACAGGTATGTATGGAGGCAATGGTCTCATATATGGGAATGTAATACTGCAGATTACGAGTTTACATAATTATCGATTGTTCTGTGATTTTACTGCTAAATGTAAAGTTTTTTTTATTCTGTATGCACAGATTTTGCCTATAAATAAAATTTCCACTTTAAATCCAGCAACATAATCACAATAAAAACAAATCGATACTTAAATAAACTCAGAACCTATTACATTTTCCTTATTGATAGATATGTCATTGGGGTGTGGTTCATCAAATCGACAGTGTCTAGGTCGACAATGTTTAGGTCGACCACTATAGGTCGACAGTCACTAGGTCGACATGGATGGAAGGTCGACAGGGTTTCTAGGTCGACATGTGCTAGGTCAACAGGTCTAAAGGTCGACATGAGGTTGTTTTTTTTTGGGTGTCGTTTTCTTCGTAGAGTGACCGGGATCCCAAATTAGTGCACCGCGTCCCCTCGCATGGCTCGCTTCGCTCGCCATGCTTCGGGCATGGTGCCTTTGCTTCGCTCGGCATACTTTACCATTCCAATCGTAGTCCACGTGGATCGTTAAGTATGAAAAAATTCAAAAAAAGAAAAAAAATGTGAAAAACTCATGTCGACCTTTAGACCTGTCGACCTAGCACATGTCGACCTAGAAACCCTGTCGACCTTCCATCAATATCGACCTAGTGACTGTCGACCTATAGTGGTCGACCTAAACATTGTCGACCTAGACACTGTCGATCTTCAGACCGGATCCCATGTCATTGATGTCAGGTTATTGTTAATTTAGATCACCTGTAATGTTGATCTCAAAGATCAAATACAACAACAAACCATTGTAAGTATACTTTGATTCCTTTTGCTAAAGTTGCATTCACATGCATCATGTTTCTATTTAAAACTGCTGGACTGTCTATTAGAAATCAGTGGCAAACCCAGGATTTCTAGAGGGGGGTTTCCAAATGAAGTCTACAATCTCACACTCTGCGGAACATTAGAGCAAGTGCGGGAGTCTGGGGGAGCAGCAGAAGAACCTAGTAACGACCCTGGACATTAATGTAAACATTGGTCTTTTTATAAAGTGGATACTGTATGGAATAAAGTATTAATATCTAACACTATAGGTGGTCTCTAACTATAGATGGTCTCTAGTATAGGCTGTATCAAACATTTAAATAATATAAATAAGTGGTCAGGAAAAGGTTAAACATACCATAATAAATTAATATAAAAACATAATAGAAGCAGTACTGCACTTTCTAAGCACACATTCTCCTGCCTCATGGTAAGGCTCCTGTCTCTACTTTCTAGTAGCTACTCTCTGGTCCAGTGCACTGATTGAGGATCCACATACACAGCAATCTTGGTAGGAGAAGCTGCTACTAGTGGGCATATGCAGCAGCTCTGTCCCTTAAACTGCATAAAGTGGCTGCAGTTATTGTAACCGTATTATATATCATTGCTATTGTTGTCATAATTTGAGGCACTTACCAAGAGAAGGGGGGTTTCCATGCAACTGGAAACCCCTCCTGCGTTTGCCTATGGAAATAACTGTAGAGAGCAGTCCCCATGACTTTAGCTAGGGGTATTGGTATCTTTGTTAATTTATATAAACATGTGATGAACAAAAATAAATACCTTTATCACACAGCATAACAACGTTTTGCTCTTGTCCATAGGGGACAATATACAAACAGCGACTACAGTTGCAAAGAACTGTGGCATGATTCCTGATGGCAGCAAAATTTTTCTGGTGGAAGCTCATGGACCTGAGGATTCTTCTCCAGCCTCTGTCACATGGAAACTTTTGGAGTATCCAATGGATAAAGAAAATGCAAAAGTAGTTTACATCTTAAAATATACATTTTTTATGTTTTAGTAATGTAACCACTTTAACATAAAATGAAATTATAACCTTTTCCACTAAAGGCAAATCTAATTTGAAAAACCTGTTCTCTCAAGTAAACTTTGTCATTTGGGGGTCTAAAGACTTATTTAATAAAACCTATAAAGGTAATTAATATATATAAGGATAGCTATTCAATTTAAAAAATGATCAAAGTATTATAAACTAATTAAGCACTATTATGTGTATGAGGAGTTGTGGTGACAGTTGTACGTCACAGATGCCATGTTGTGTAATCTACAGTAAAAGAAAACCTTTTATAATATAATAATGCTTATAGCCTTTTTAGGTCTTTTTATTGGGAATCTGGTGAAGTAAATTTTCATTTTAGTAGCCACCAAGTAATGGTCCCTAGTTGTCCTTAGGTAGAGTCATTTGGTCCTCTAACTAACTGTTCCTAACTGCCTACCTGTTTTTGCTGGCTGGCATTCCTTCTCCTTCTCAGCGGCTTCAGGGATCGTGGTATGGTGCCATGTGATGATGTTGCTCTCACTCCATCTTCAGTTTAGAGTGCTTTCTGGGCTTCCACTATATGGTGCCAATGCATTTCATGCCCTGGGCACATTGTCAAGGATAGCATAGTGTTCAACTCACAAGTATTTCAAGCAGAAAAACTTTATTTAAAACAGAAATGAAATATCCAGATATGATTTTAAAAAAATGGCACGTTCATGATGGTGTAGTTGCATACAGTATGTCTTCCATTTTCTTAGTAAATTTTTTTAAGTTGTTCTTCTTTTATTGCATGATTTATAATATGTATTGCCTGTACAGTATATTTAAAGGGTGTCTGTGATAAATATGGATATACAAATTGTTATAAATATATGAAAAGTATAAAAAAAAATATAAAGAAAATATATAAAAGTATATAAAATAATGTATATACGGGTGGCGATCATGAGGCCATCTGTCGGGATCCCGACAGTCACCATGCCGACGCCAGAATCCAGACAGTCAGTGAAATCCCACCATCAGAATCCCGACGCCACAGGCTTTTCTCCATCTAGGAGTGTCCACGACACCCATAGAGGGAGAATAGATCCTGTGGTGATGGTAGCAAGCTACCAGGCCTGCAAGGGGCTTTCTAGCACTCACACCACTGTCGGCATACTGGTGGCTGGGATCCCGTTGTCAGGATCATGACAGCCGGGATCACGGCCACCAGTAAAACATATGTATTCCGTATATACAATGTATAGATAATTTTTATTACAATGTAATTTTCTACCTACTGTATATAGACTAATAATATGTGCAACAAATTTCTTTTTATTGCTGTATTTTATCAAAATGCTGGTGAAATGAGAAATGTGGGTTTATTTTAGTCCTTTTGGATTCAAATTATCCAACTCATAAATCCATCTTGTTCCTTTTTAATTCAGTGACAATGTTGCTTCCTCTCCAGTTTGGGACTATCTTTTGTATACCAAAGAATTTCAATTGTTGGCTGTCCTTGTTTTGTTTCTCTATATAATGTTTGGATACACTGTGGGTGGTTAGTCCCTTTCTTATGTTGTTCATATATTCAGCGATCCTTGATTTTAATCTGCTCTTGGTTTTGCCAACATATTGGTGTCCGCCATAGCCAGATTAAGGGGGGGGATGCAGGGCATACTGTACCCTGGGCCCCCCTTTGTAGGGGGCCCCCCAGCCAAGCACACTGACATCACTAGCTATCCCTCCTAAGCAGCAATAGAACCAGCAGCCAGAATGCGAGCAGTGCAGGAATATAATGTTTCATGAGCTACCGACAGAGCATTCTGACCAGAGGAGAAGTAGGAGGGCGGAGAGAGCTGTAAGTGAAACAGGAATCCCAGCTTATCCTCCTCCCCGCCTGGGTGTCTGAGTCCTGTGTAAATTATTATACAACTAAACCATTTGGGTCTAGCGACAGAGGCACACAGAGAGTCCTCCTGAGTCCTGTCCCAGTGTGTAAGTAGAACAGAGGCTGCTGCTATTCTTGCATGTGACAAGATAAATCATTTTATTTTTCTATGTGTATTTTAAGGTTAAGTTGTCCACTACAAGAAAAGTTTATAAAATAGTTATCATTCAATTAGGTGGAACTATAAACAGTACCCAGGCATTATTAAACTATTATTTAAAACTAATATACACCATTGCTTTAAATTTAATATATACAATTTATACCTCCCACCATCACACATTCCAGAAGGGACAAAATGTTCTCTACCTGGACTTCCTTCTTAATTTATGATTGCAATCACCTGTGTTGAAGTATCTTTCTTATCAATTAAATAGTTAAACACAGGTGACGTCAATCATATATTAAGTGTGAAGTCCAGGTAGAGAGCATTTTGTCCCTCCTGGAATGGGACATGTTGGGAGGTATACACAATTTAATATACATCCCCCACGTTCCATTAGGGCCCCCCTGTATTAAGTGCCCCAGGCATCCCCAAGGCTTAATCCAGCCCTGGTGTCCGCAAGGGCATTCTAGCAGGTACTGTATATCATACCAGCTGATTCACATGACATCTGTTGTTTTATTTGATATGTCCTTCCTGTTTGGCGTGACTCAAACTCCATGGCTGCATAAGAGCCTTTTTCTCCAGTTTTCTTGCAGCATATGGATTGAAGACAGTAGCAAAAGTCTTTAATGTGATATTGTTTTCCTACTGGTTTGTTGGAATGTATCTACTTGTCAATACTTTTTGCATATTTTTTGCCTTTCTATATATTATTTTTGGTTTTGGTAAAATGTATTTAAACTGGGTATCTAACCTTAGTAAGTGCCAATGTTTTCTAGAATGTTGTTTTTTTTTATTTCTGTTTGAAATTCTTTGCCATCTATGTTTTTTCTTTAGTATTTTATCAGTTCATTCCTATCGATTTGAGTAAACATTTGTTAGATCTTTTGTAGAAAGTCCTTTTTATAGCCTTTTCTTGGAATCTTAGTTTCATTTTCTCACTCTGATCTTTATATGTTGATAATACCTATTCATGTGGAATATTGAGCGAGGAATCAGTAGCAGAAATAAATAAATAATAATACTGCTGTATAGGTCATTGGTACGGCCGCACCTAGAATACTGTGTTCAAATCAGGAGGCAGTCCCAGATTAAACCCTGTGGAAGCCCCTAGGCAGTCAAAATCTGGGGCCAACCTCACAAATTATATTTTTAATTTTACCTGCCAATAATTTTAACAATCCAGTTTTATTATTCAAAACAAATATTAACAATTATTAATGTTATTAAATAAATTAACATATTACGTTATTTTGTTTAATTATAAAATATTATTAAACAATATTACACAATATCAAATTTATTAAACACACTAACTCACAGAAAGCTTAGTTTCTCATAGTTTTTCGTGCATGTGGTTTTTGGTATACCAGTGAACTAGGTAGCGTGCACATTGACCACAAGATGGAGATGACCATCACTACTGTACATCACACATACGTAGGGGGAACTAAAAATTTTTTTTACAAATTGACAGCTGACATAAGATGAGCTTTTAAGAGACAAACTATAATGTGAATCTGATGTCTATGGGTTATATATGTTTAGCTGTTTATGGGTACATTACATTAATACAGTATTTTCTCTATAGAGCCTTTAATATACATTTTTCGTTTCTTTGAATTGATTCATTTTTTTCTTTCTTTTGGAAACAATTTAAGAATGCTTGATTGTAATTTTCTTTCAAGATCAAATCAGTATTATTTTTTTATACATTATAGTGGAGCCCCTAAAAGGTGTGGAGCCCATAATTCAGTGGCTACTCTGTCTATTTGGTGATCCACCACTGTCTGGAGGCCTTAACTTCAGATGGATATAAATACATTTAGAGACTGTACAAAGAAGGGAAACTAAAGTGGTGCATGGTTTACACAACAAAACCTATCAGGAAAGACTAAAAGATCTTAATATGTATAGTTTGGAGAAGAGAATGAAAAGAGGGAACATGATAGAAACTTTCAAATATATCAAGGGTTTGAAAATGTACAGGAGGGAAACATTCCAAGGAAAATAAGTATTAGAACACGAGGACACATGCTGGAAGGTGGTAGGTTCAAAGGGTAGTGAATAGGTGGAATAGCTTCCCATGAGAGGTGGTAGAGGCTAAGGACTGTCCCGCTGTACCAGCCATGGGCCGCAATGTCCCGTGGTGCGGAGGGGCAGTTAGGAGGCTCCTGTCATCGCTGCCCTGCTTAGCAGAGCAGCGTGAAAAGACTCTAATGGGCAAAACCATTTGCAGTGCATGTGGGGCAGATATAATATTTGCAGAGAGTTAGATTTGGGTGGGGTATGTTCAAACTGAAATCTGAGTTGCAGTGTAAAAATAAAGCATTAAGTATTTACCCTGCACAGAAACAAAATAACCCACCCAAATCTAACTCTCTCTGCACATGTTACATCTCCCCCAACCGCAGTGCACATGGTTTTGCCCATTAGAGAATTTTATTCTGCTGCGATCAGGTCTATTATATGGGTTTTTTTTCTGATATCTGTGCAATGTTTAGTATTACACAGTATGTATTAATATAGTAGAACAAGATTGATGAGATCAGAGATAAAATTGTATGCTCTTCCTCAGCCAGTGACCTGCTCAATTCTCTAACTGAACCCTCTGGCACTCTCTCCTGATTTGATCCCACAAGTGTAGATGAAGTGTCAACACTCTTCTCAGCCTGCTACTCTACTACCTCTCCTCTTGAGCCTAAACCCTCACAAGTAACTAAATCTCTGTCTGCTGTGCTCATCCAAACCTTAACTAACATCTGTAATCTCTTTCTCTCTCTCTACTGGTATCTTTCCTTCACTGTTCAACCATGTACTGATTACTCCCATTTTGAAAAAACAAAATTTTGACACTAACATTCTCTCAAACTACCGTCCCATCTCTCAGCTGCCATGCCTCTCCTAGCTACTTCAGAGACTTGCCTACACTTGCCTCACACACTTTCTAAAATCACACAATTTATTTGACCCACTTTAGTCAGGCTTTCATTCCCAGTACTCCACAGAGACAGCACTGACTAAAGTAGTGAATGATCTAGACACTGCAAAGTCCAAAGGCCATTACTCACTTCTTATTCTTCCAGATCTCTCTGCTGCTTTTGAGACTATTGACCATTTTCTTCTCATACAAACCCTACAATCCCTAGGTCTTAAAGACACAGCCCTCTCTTGGTTCCTATCCTACCTATCTAATCGCTCCTTCGATGTTAGATTCTTGAATTCACCTCCTCTTCACTACCTCTTTCAGTTGGAGTAACACAAGGCTCGGTCTTGGGTCCTCTGCTTTTCTCAATCTATACCTCATCTCTTGGGATTTCAGTATCATTTGTACGCAGATGATACTCAAATCTACCTATCCTCCCCAGATTTGTCACCATCTGTATTGGTCAGGGTCACTGAATGCCTTTCTGCTGTTTCATCTTAGATGACATCTCACCACCTCAAACTTAATATTTCCAAAACAGAGCTACTTATAGTTCCACCGGCCAATAGCAGTTGCCAACCTCTCTATCACTGTTGAGAACTCAACAATCTACCCTACCCCACAAGCTCGCTGCTTAGGTATCATACTTGACTCAGAACTGTCCTTTGCTCCCCACATTCAATCTGTCTCAAAATCATGTTACATGCTTCTAAAAAACATATCCAAAATATGAACATACCTTACACAAGACACTGCAAAAACTCTAATCCATTATCTCCTGCATTGATTATTGCAATAGTCTTATTACTGGTCTTACCAAAACGAGACTCTCACCTCTACAATCCATTCTGAATGCAGCTGCGAGGCTAATCTTCCTCGCTAGACGTTCATCGTCTGCAGATCAACTCTGTCAGTCCCTCCATTGGTTACCTGTATTCTACCGTATTCAATATAAAATACTTTTACTCACACATAAGACCATTAACCATACTACACCAATGTACATCTCTTCGCTTATCTCAAAATATCTCCCAATCCGACCTCTCCACTCTTCACAAGATCTGCATCTCTCACCCACACTCATTACTTGCTCCCATGCACGTTTGCAGGACTTTCTTCGGGCTGCACCCACTCTGTGGAATGCCCTACCATGCACAATAAGACTCTTCTCTAGTCTCCAAACCTTCAAGCGTTCCCTGAAAACTCACCTCTTCAGGCTAGCTTATCACATTCCAGAACCGCTCATTCAACCTTCATAAGCTTTCCTATCCAATTATATCCCCAGTGTACAGTCCGCACAAATCCTCCACATATTTTCTCTTTCTTCATTTTCCCTTCTTTCTGACCATGGTTCATCATTGCTGTGATGTGACATCATGCAACCCACCTAGAACCTTTGCAATCTGGTGGACAAATATGCAATAGATAGTGTCTTTCCTTGTGTATCGATGACTATTTCCCTATAGATTGTAAGCTTGCGAGCAGGGCCTTCCTACCTGTATGACTGTTTATTTATCACCCAGTTTTGTTTTATTATTGTGTCCAATTGTAAAGCGTAACGGAATTTGCTGCGCTATATAAGAAACTATTAATAAATAAATACATAATAATAGTAGGTATTCCTTAAAGGAAAATATATTTTATTGGTTAAATGTACAAAATACCCGTAAAGAGTGTATTTTGCAATTATTGTCACTCTATCATATTTAAGCATTGTTTAGATGCTCTCTCTAGCAGTACATCTAATAAAACCCTATTGGGTCAGACTTGCTACAGTATATTTGGGGGGTGGAGGAAGAAGCATTCAGTTCCCTGTCTACACTCAGCTATCACCTGTGCCACTAAACCTGACGTCACTTGAATAGCACCAATACTACAGCATTTCAAACTAGCTACTGTAATTCAAACTGCTTAGATAGTATCTATGGGACTCTTGCTGCACATTTTGCAGCTATACTGAACCACATCACTTTAACATTAACAGGATCTCTGCATCAACATTGAAGACTTATTAGAAACCAAAATCCAGAACAATGATTATACCTTTTCAATGAGCGGCAAGACTTATGAAAATCTGGATAAATACTTTTACGATTTGTTGCCAAAAGTAAGTGATTATGCATTATAATTGACTAGCTCTTTATAATATTTAATACATTATATAATTGATTCAATAGAAATTTCCTAAATCCCCATCATCAATAGCTCTTGAAATTAGTTTTTATTATCTGTGTATCAGTGTGATTAGTCATAAGACTAATGCTGGGTACACACCTGACAGATCGGCCACCCGACCGACCTGCCGACTGATTACTCTTGTGCATACACACTTACCAATCCACCACACGACATACCTGACAGAAACTGGTAGTGATATAATTGTCGACGGTTTCTGCAGCTGGCATTTGGGATGGTTGGTGCATCACACGTACACATAGGCAGATGTACCAATATACTACTGAATCTTCAAGATATACTGTATATCAGCATCTTCTGTGCGGCACAGCTGATGTGATATGTCTGTCATTATGTGTCCTGTACCCAAGAGCCCACGGTCCAGCCGATATATTGTTTGTTGACTGTATGAGTCATATATAGGCAAGTGGTACACAGTTTTAAGATGTGCACTAGTTTTATACTGAAGATGGAAAAGGCAATAAGTAGCTTACTTTATATGGTATACTGTAGAATTCCAAATTTAGGACATAATTATCAAGAATCACAGTAAGACTCTGTCATGAAGGTGATGGGTTGCCCTATCTCTGGGAGTGATGAATCTATTACAACTGATGTTGGCATTCTGTACAGACAAGAACCTTCACATTCCCCTTTCCAGGCATAGTGAAATCTTTTCCTAGGCCCTCACTGCATAATTGAATACATACTCCAGTAAATAAAATACAGCACAATATTATCCAAAATTCCAGTTTATTGCCTGAATTATTAAATGCATTAACATTGTTTCTATACAGATACTGATGAATGGAACAGTTTTTGCGAGAATGTCACCAGGGCAGAAATCAACAATTATAGATGAATTTCGAAAGCTTGAGTATGTATTATAGTGTTATATACAGTATAAGATGCTTGTCATTTTCAGGGATGAAGTCATAACACTTATGGAGAGATCTGATTTAGTGTTATATAAAATTATATACATATAGTACCATAATGTAGGAAATGCGTACATCATACAGTATATGTAATATTTTTTCCAGATGTAGGGTTAGATATAACAAGTTGCGATTTTGATGTGTGATAAAAATCGCATCCAAACGCATTTTTAAAACTTGAGATTTTTTGCAGGAAATCACAGATGTAATAGGTTCTGATTTTTAAGGGTTAAACGTAATTTGTAAGTGATTTTTAGCAAATTTTAGTAAAGAAAACATGCGATTTTTAGTAAAATGGATCATTGCATTGTGTGACTTAACGAGACGCATGCACAGATCAGTGAGATCCGTATTTGCTTCTGTCTGTAACAGTAAAGAAAGAGTTAAATATATATTTAAAAAAAAAAAAAAGACGTGCAGGTCCCCCCTCCCAAAACATAAACAGTTCAGGGCTCTTTTAGCCAATCCTGGTTGCTGAAATATGGGGGGGGGGGGGTGACTATGGGTCGCCCGTATTTTGACAACCAGCAACTGGCCATGGACTGGTCCTGTTTCCAAAAATACGGGAAGGGGGGGGGGGGGAGGAGCATATTTTTGGAACAAGCACTGGGTTCCACTAGTCAGGGAGGTAATGCTGCAACTGGGGGACACATTTATATTAATCCCAGCTGCAGCACCACTCTTCCCCCCCACCCCCCACCTTGTCAGCCCTGGCTCCATTCATTTTTATGGTGGGAACCGGTTAATTAGAAAAACCACAAGGGCCAACCCCAATTGACCTTGTGGTTTCCCCCTCTAACAGCAAGGTCAATTGGGGATGATCCTTGGGGTTTTTCTAATTAATCGGTACCCACAATAGGAATGAAAGGAGCAAAGCATCTCCAATCACTCCTATGGGCAAACGGCAACTGACTGAGCCCTGGGATAGCAAAGCCAATCAGGAAGCTGTTGCTATGCCAGTGACTTTAGTCACGTGAAGGGCCTGCATTCGCATAGTAGAAGTGTATGTACACTTCTAGTCCATTGAGGTCCAAGTTTCTTTTCGATTATTATTTTTAACCCGGTGGATGCCAACATGGACAGAAGAGGACTGATCTATACTGGAATTAGGTGAGTATATTTTTTTAATTACCTGTGACCTATGAATTCTACGTGGACAAGGGGACTGATTCTGTATGTGGGATGTAGGTAGGTATATGTGAGTGTATGAGTATTTTTTATGAACGTTTTACTATCACATTGTGTGTGTTGTCTTTATTAGAATATTTCTTTTACAGTAGAAGTACAGGTACCAGCGAGCCCTTTAATGTCCCACATGCTGGTACTTGTGGTTCTCAAAGTACCAGGATGCAGGGGAGGCTTGCTAAGACCTATAATTCCAGTGTAAAAGACAATATTTATTTCTCCAGGGGTGCTGGGGACAGCCTCAGGCTTCAGCCTTAGCCCTTTGGTGCATGTAGGGGAGGACCCCTTTATTGGGGGGTCCTCACTCCCTTAGGGAGCCCCGGCCAGTGATGACTAGTTGGGGGTGATGCTCCCTGGCTAGTGGAGCCCAGTGCTGGTTTTAAACATACTGGGGACCCCTCTGACTTTTTTCCCACATATTTTTGGGACCAGAACCAGTCCAAGAGACCTGTGCTGGCTGTCATAATACGGAGGACCTCTAGTAATATTTTCCCATGGATTTTAGCAACTAGGACCAGCTCAAAGAGCCTGGGGCTGTGTGTCTTTTTTATATATATTTTTTTTAACTGTTTCAGCACTCTACAGACAAAAGTATGCATGGATCTCATTGAGCTGTGCCTGCTTCTGGCAAACTCACCAGCCAGATCCTGGTGTATTGTTCTGGAGATTTTTGGTAGGTTTTTGTGTTGGATTTAGAAAATTGCACCCTATTACATTGGCGATTTCTGTGGTTTTGAATGGGAAAATATCTGCAAGCAATTTTTCCTTTGCAATTTTTGGTAGAGGCTGAAAACATGTGATTTAAACCTTACCGCACCGTATTACTTTTGCGATTGGCCCACAACCTATTACATCTGGCCCATATTGTTAATTAACAATTGATTTTTGAGCACTATATACACACATCATTGACACTATGAAGGGCAATTATGGAAACTGGTGCTGAGAAACTATTCTAGGGAGATGTACCAAGCCTTAGAGAAAGATGAAGTGGAGACAGAAAATGTGCCAACCAATCAACTTTTGCCATTTTACAGTCTGTACTTGAAAAATTACAGAAGTTCATTTGTTGGTACTTTATATCTCTACACTTTATCTCTTTCTATGTCTTCTGAGGGGGCGAGCAGAAATGTGTGAAAAGTCCATGGTTTGGGCACCAAACTGCAGCTTGAGAGCCCTAACCAGTACTTTAGACAGGTTTAGTCACTTTTCACAGATAAACGCATTGGTTTTGGGCACAATCTGTAAGATAATTAATCTTCACCCAAGACAATTAAATTGCTCCATCGTGAGCTTATTTATCGTGGCTTCCCAATAAACAATTGAATCACTCCCTTTGAGTCCTGAACAAATAATGAACAGTTTGTTTTTAACATCTAATATCTGAAAATAAATGATTTTGTCCACCCAACGCAAATGAAAACATGATAATTATTACTCTGGCAAAATCTTATACTGTATTACACAAATTAAATTTAAAGTTGCAAATATTATTGTTTGCTATATAGTGCCATTAATTTATGCAGCACTCTACAGATAGTATATTGGGGGTCATTCCGAGTTGATCGCACATAGCAACTTTTTGCTGCTCGTGCGATCGACTAGACGCCGCCTATGGGGGAGTGTATTTTAGCATAGCAGGGCTGTGATCGCTTGTGCAGAACTGCTATGCTAAAAAAGTTGTGTGTAAAACAAGACCAGCCCTGCAGTTACTTACCCTGTGCGATGGATCCAGCAATGAAGGTCTCGGAATTGACGTCAGACATCCGCCCTCCAAACGCCTGGACACGCCTGCGTTTGGATCTCCATGCCCGGATAACGGTGAGTTGGCGCCCCGGAACACCTTCCTCCTGTCAATCTTCTTGCGGTCGCCGCCATGACCTTTTTCTACATATGCGGCATTGCTGCCTGGCGCCGGGCGTTGCTGGGCAACAACGCACCTGCACAATGCAGCTGCCACGCATGCGCAGTTCAGACCCATTTGCACCGCTGCGATGAACCGCAGCATGCGAACGGGTCAGAATGACCACCATAGACTTAGAGTACATGTTATTTATATCAGTCCCTGCCCCATAAGAGCTTACAGACTAAAATCTCAAACGTATAAATAAGTGTGCACACAGTGGTATTACTTTGAAGCCACTTACCCTACCAGTATCATTACCAGGAGTTGAACTCATGACCTCAGTGCTGATGCACTAATGCTAACCATTACACCACCATAATACCCTCTGATTAATGATTAACCATTAGGCCTGTATTTAAGAGGGTTCTTGTCTTAAATGCTGTTTGATGTGTACTGCCTAAACAAAGACCTACCTCTTTTTGCTTAATTAAAATAGCAGAAAGTCTTTTCAGCATAACTAACTAAAATAGTGTCAACTTCTCCAGTGATGAAAGTGAGTAAATCATTGACCACGTTGTATTACTTAAAAAATAATAATAATTACTTGTACTTACTCAAGTAAATGTTTACCATTCTGTTTTGACCTCTTTGTTGCCTTTGTTGCAGATCTTTTCCCTTTGACTTTATTGATTGTTTTATTTTGTTATTTTTCATCGGAACCAAATAAGGATGGGCGCCAGAATACAGCAATACAAACATAAATGAAGAACAACGGCACTCTAAAAGTCAGTCACACAAACCAATAGCACCACACAGGCACAGTTTTGCAAGATTACAAAAGGACCTAATAGGTCCAAAATGTTGCTTATATATTGCTCATAATCCATTAGTTTATGTGACAGATTTCTTGGAGTGCTGTTCTTAAAAGATAGATAAAAAAAAGTTTTCAATATGTGCAACACACTCTGCATTGCCCTTTCTATTCAAGCTAATAACTGTAATCTGTTTCAGTAATATTTTCAGTTTAGATTTAAATTCTTCTCAATAAATTTGTTGTACATGTTGTTTACAAATCATTGGAGCTGCAATATTTATTGTAAAAAACAAAAACTGGTTATGTTAGGTGATGCAAGTACACACTAGGACATCAGCTGCAGAGACAATATTTTTCTGTTTATGTGCCTCAACTGAGGGTAGAAAATACCTACCTAATACAGTAACAATATTTATTTCCCACATACTGTTTTGTGTTGTAGTTATTATGTGGGGATGTGTGGAGATGGAGCCAATGATTGTGCAGTAAGTATCTATTCTCAGTTTGTAATTTTATATTTTCACTCTCATTTTCTGACCAACTGTCATCTTTCAGCACTTGTCTAAGTTACGTAATACCCCTTTTCCACTGATATGAAAATCCTTAATTTTTGCAGATGAATGCACACCTACCCGGGATTTTTTTCAGTGGAAATGGCTACAAGGCAAAAATCACGGTTAAAGTGACCTGGGCTTTTTACCCTGATAACAAGCAGGTTTTTAGTGGGTCTTTCTCAGGTGTGCTGCAGTGGAAACGGGTTACCCGGGTCATCCGACCCGGATTACCCATTTACAGCCTGGTGATAAGCTAAAAACCCTCCCGAATGCGCAACACACCACCCACCGCCAGCCGTTGGTCTCAAGTCCACTGTTTGCGTCACTTGGGGAGTGCCCGTACACTGCCACTCAGTGCTGGTCTCCTGGCACTCCTCCCTCTGCCGGTCTCCATCCACTCACCTGCCACCAGTCTCTGCCCTCCCGCCACCACTCTTCGTCCACTGTTTGCGGCACTTGGAGATGAAGTCTTCTCCAAGCGCTGCCCAATACTGGGTGTAGTGGAAATGGTATACCAATATACCCAGGTCGGCACCGCTGTGGAAACGGGGTAAATTCTGGGTCTAACCCAGCTTGGAACCATGTTCCAAATACTGGGTCAGGCCCGGGATTTTTGTGGAATAGCAGTATAAGCAATATACTAATATACTGCAAATGCCTAGAATGGGGAAATGTTACGCAGGTCAGACTTGCTAACTTCAACTACAAAATTATAAAGGTGATGAGTGGAGATACTTAAAATTGTTTCAGAGTAGTTCATCTGCTTCTAGTGCAGTGTTTCCCAACTTCGGCTCTCAAGGCACACTAGAGTCCAGGGTTCAGTGATATTCATGCAGGGCTATTTCTTGACAATTTGTCTCCTAAAACAATGCAACCCCTCCCCCAACATAGTCATGGGGAAAAAAATGTGTGCACCCAGGGCATGGTCTAGCAGTAAATGGACATGGCCTTGTCCCCATGTACAGCTTGTTTGATAGGCATTGTTTTATATAGAGTAACCTATAAAATGAAAGGGACAAGTGTCCAAATTTTATTATTTTAGTTTCTTATTGCATATATTAATTAACACCATTTATATAATATACCTAGACTAAGCAAAAGGTGGCCTACTGAGGGCTGTGGCTAAATAATGACTGCAGTAGAGTCAGATCTGAAATGGTACAATATATAGCTGTTGTCAATGGTTATAAAGTTCTTACAGTGCAACCTAACATGTGTTATTATTATTATTATTATTATTATTATTATTATCCTTTATTTGTATGGCGCAACAAGGGATCCGCAGTGCCCATTACACAGTACATAATCAAATGAGCAAACAAGAAAACAGCACTTACAGTTTAAGACAATATAGGACAGGTATAGAAAATCCGGGGTTAGGTGCCATCAAAGGGAGTATGGAGTATATAAGATAGTGAAAAGGAAAGGCACATGAGGAAAGAAGTTCCTGTTCTTGCGAGCTTACAATCTAAAATCAGCAGTATCGCTTGAAATTGTGCAATACTTGATCATGGATGTAATGTTCAAAAACTAAACCAAGTGCCTGAGTAATCTAGAGAGAAAGAAAAATTCAGTGTAATTTACCAAAGTCAGCAGGCTTCATTAAGCCGGACCAGTACAGTGTATTAAGTCATTTGAAAACAGTATGGTGTATATGATCCCCTATAACATATAGATCATAGCGGCTACATGGGCAGTTGTGTCCATATTAACAGCACTTCTGGAAATGGTGCACACTGAGTGTCTAGCTAACACAATTTATGAAGCTATATTTATTCCTAGAATGTACTGTTTTGGTGCTTTCACACCCATATTTGTACAAATAATACATACTGTACAGCAAGGAAAAATATGCCAATAATGCACATCTTTATTCTCAGGCATTGAAAATGGCCAATGCTGGGATTTCTTTATCTGAACAAGAAGCTTCTGTGGCTGCACCTTTTAACTCACAAGTCACAAATATTTCCTGCGTTCCAGACTTACTCAAGTAAGTGGGGTTGGGTACATTATGTCCACAGTAAGTATGTTGACATGACATTGCCTGCATTGGGATCACAACACAGGTGTAAAGTTACATAGAGCATTTTAACCAGTGACGTGCGTGGGGTTAGGTGAGGCAGGTCAGGCAGAGCCTTTCCTGTCAAACTAACATTTGTGCCAGAGTTTTGACTGTATAAAGTATATAAAAAATTCAAATAATTTGTTTGAAATATCTTCTTTGCATAATTCTGATAATTGTTATAGCCAAAATGCTGGAGTAAAAAGTCTATGGCACATGCCTATCTTTTCAGCACATCTCTGATCAAAGCTCACCAAATTTCCAGGAGTTTATATTGCTGCACCTGTGTATAATGCCCACATGTACCCTTTGGCTCATACAGTACAGTATATTGCATGTAAATCTGGCTCTGGGGATAACCAGTGCCTCCTGAACCATTTAGATCACCGCACGTCACTGATTTTTAACTTAATATGACGCATATTTAAAGTTATAAGACCATATCATTTATATGTAATATATTGGGATCAAAGCACTGGCTTTGTCATGTTGACATGCTCACTGTAGACATTTGATGTGGATGCGATATATAGACACCCATGTTTTATCTATTCTGTCTATAGTAGGTAGACTTTAAACCAGGACATATTCTTTGATAGAAAACAAATACCCTGTAATTCAACTAACCTGTAGCAACGCAATTTGTCTTTAAACCAGGGCAAATTAACAATGGGGCAGAAAAGCTCCAGCTCCAGGCCTCCACCTGAAAATAGGCCCATCATTGTGACAGGATGACAATGACCACAACAAGTTGGCCACAGTCATTCAGAGATCACATGTATTACATTTTTTTTTTCTCACAAAATGTTACAATTTTTATATTTTTATAGATCTAGTGAGACATTGGGGCTGATAGACTAAAGGTATACACGCCCACATGGCAGAGTCCACACCCACATAGCGCTGCTCACAGCTACTCTGTTTCTCAGAATAGACGCTTGAACATTTTCAGCCCAAGGCAAATGTGACCCTTAACCTTGCCCTGTTTTAACCACTTGCCTAGCACTGTCGCATGTGATGCGACCGGAGGCAGGAGTACATTACCTGGCCAGGTCACATCACATACGACGCGCTGCCTCACGGTGTCCTTGTCGTGTCGATAAGGAGATACGTACTGCACAGGTGCAGAATGGATCTCCCCTGGCTCACTGGATCCACCAGAGTATTTGCGACTGTCTCTGACTGCCGACATCACTTCAGGAATTAGGGGTGGGATGGGGGAATATACAATACCTTATGCTAGAGGGAGGAGGGGGAGAAAAAAACTTGTACACATGATGGGTGGAGGGGCAGCAAAAAAGGGAGTTTTTAATGATTATAAAACATGTGGGGGGGTGGGGGATTTAATACCACTGGGGGTCTATTGACAATGGGGGTTGGGACATGATATATATACAGGTTGAGTATCCCATATCCAAATATTCCAAAATACGGAAAATTCCGAAATACTGACTTTTTTGAGTGAGAGTGAGATCTTTGTTTTTTGATGACTCAATGTACACAAACTTTGTTTAATACTCAAAGTTATTAAAAATATTGTATTAAATGACCTTCAGGCTGTGTGTATAAGGTGTATATGAAACATAAATGAATTGTGTGAATGTACACACACTTTGTTTAATGCACAAAGTTATTAAAAATATTGGCTAAAATGACCTTCAGGCTGTGTCTATAAGGTGTATATTTAACATAAATGCATTCTGTGCTTAGATTTAGGTCCCATCACCATGATATCTCATTATGATATGCAATTATTCCAAAATACGGAAAAATCCGATATCCAAAATACCTCTGGTCCCAAGCATTGTGGATAAGGGATACTCAACCTGTATATATATATATATATATATATATATATATTTTTTTTTTAAACTTTCAGAAGTAATAAAGGAATGACATTTTCTGAGCGGTTTTGAGGGGAAGTAATCATCAGTTGAGTGGTTAAACTACTGTTTGTGCCCAAAATAATTTGTACTAAATATTTTGTGTCAAATATTTTAGTTTTCCAAAGATATTGATAATTGACAAACCCCATAGTTATTTCTTTTAAATGCTAAAAATTCCCTGTCATGTACAGATATAGGCTATAAATCAAGGCTGGCCAAACCGGTCCTCGAGATCTACCAACAGTTCATGTTTTCCAGGCCTCCTGGAGATCTGTAGAATTGTCAGTTAGGAATGAATGCAGCACATCTTAATTAGTAATGACTACACCTGTGCACCAGCTAGGTGGTCTGGAAAATGTGAACTGTTGGTAGATCTCGAGGACTGGTTTGGCCAGCTCTGCTATAAATGATTTCAGAACAAAGCATATATTTTGCAAATTCTCTTACATACTTAGGTGTCCTAACACCTTCTGCTGTCATTAAAGGGTTCGCTTTTTTTCTGATTGTTTACTTTAGCTGTCACTTTGCTTCTGTCAAATTTGATAAAGGGGATAATTTCATAGCATCTGTATTTTTTACACTTTTTCAAAATGTACCTGTGGCTGGAAACCTGGCCCACATGACCAAGGTGACGGCTGTGGCTCTGAGGAGGTTAATCTCCATGCTACACTGCTATTATCAAATGAACTTTGAGGCTAATTCAGACCTGATGGCTAGGCTGAATTTTAGTACAGTGGTCGATCAAGTCTAAACTGTGCATGCGTATGCACCGCATTGCACAGGCGCGTTGCACGGGTACAAATCGAATTGTCGCTCAGCGATGGGTTTGTGCGACGGATCCATTCGCATGGGTGTTCACAAGCAGATTGACAGAAGGCATTTGTTGGTGGCAACTGACCGTTTTCTGGGAGTGTTTGGAAAAACTCAGGCGTGTCCAAGTGTTTGCAGGGAAGATTCCTGACATCCAGTCGCGGACAAACTGATGTGATCGCACCGGCTGAGTAAGTCTTTGGCTACTCAGAGCAGCACAAAATCTGTTTGTACAGCTCTGCTACACATGCGTTCGCACACTTGCAAAGCAAAAATACTCTTCCCTATGGGCAGTGACTATGCGAACGCAGGACTGCAAAAAAACCCTAGCGAGCGAACAGGTCTGAATTAGCCCCTTTGACCACTAGGTGTTCTGTAAATGTAATTTAACAAAAAGCATTTGAAATGCTCAAGTGTGCACTGCAGAGCTGAATCTTACAGCTGTGGCATGGCCAGTACTTAGTAGATAGAGGATAGTTTTTTAGAAAAGAAGGCACTCAAAATGGATTTTAAAATAAAACTTATCTTATGGAAAATACAAGACAGGTTTAGGAACCCAGCTCATGATTATGTCATATTTAATGAGAGGTTCAGGAACTGAGTCCCTGCTGGTTTCTGCTGAAAAATAGCACTGGGCATGGCAATGGTTAAAGATACCAGGGAGGGCTTACCCCCTTGTGGTATTGTCTGTGAAAAATAGGGATACTGTATGTGAACTCACAAAGTCTGTATATCTTCTGACTATAAGAGAGAAATTAACTTTTAAAGACTTTCAGTATAATGGCAAATGCTATTCAGTTCTCATGCTGTTCTTGGTTTAACTCAGTCTTTAAACGCTCAATCCCTCTGCCAGCTGCCCAATGCAGACTGGTTCATAGTGAGAGATTGATAAGTTGCTGCAGTAGCATGACCACACATACCCAGAAGTAAGTGGTTGCAGGTGCCAATGATAGGAGTCTGAGAGAAGCTGTTACAGGGGCTGGTGTAGGCAGGGCTGCCAAGAAAAATCCTGGGTCCCGGTACAGTGATGTCCCAGGGCCCCCCCTGAAGGGTGTGTGGCCACACCCTGTTAGTTGCATGTCTGCACCACTTTGGGGGCATGTTTAGCACACAAGAAGAAGTACCCACTCACAGGAGCATGACATACCTCCCAGCAATTAGGACAAAAGTGTTCACTATTAGGGTGGTGGGTCAGTCACATAAAAGCTGCATTTGTTGCACATTCCCTGGAACACCATCATTTTGTGAAAGTAGATACTCCCAGGGCCGGCGCTACCCGCTCAGCAAGGTCCTGCAAAGCAGGGAGGCGCTGGGTCAGAGAGGCGCTCTCCCCGCTCTGCGACCTTGCTCTGATGTGCGCTGTTGATGCCGGCTGCCAGTGCCTGTCACTCTGACAGACGACAGCAGCGGCACCTCACTGATGGAGCCGCCCCTCTCCCTGCCTCCTCACTGATGGAGCCGCCCAGCGCTGTGTAGGAGCCCGCAGCCGGCAGCAGTGTAGTGAGTCACACAGACTCATTACACACTGCCGCCACTGAGCTACATGTTCTAACAGAGAAAGCCTCACTGGCACTGGTCTCCGGCGGCAGTGAGAGGGTGATCAGTCACATCACCCTTCATCTCTGCACCGCACTGCTGCTACAGCTCTCAGCTTTCTGGTCTCCGTGTTGGCCCTCACTGCATGCTGGGGCATACGGGGGAGTGAGGAGGGGGAGTCTCGGCAGCAGTCTGTGGTGTGTGTACTGAAGAGTGAGTCAGTGCACTCAGCCCCTGCAGTGAGGAGCCTTGATGGAGCCAGAGCCAGGAGGTGCACAGTGTGAAAGTGTGGAAAAAGAAAACACATGGAAAGTAAAGAGTGTGTGTTTAGCTATGGGTGTGTGTGTTTCTGCATATACTGTATATGTATTTTCCTATGTCTGTTTAGGTGTGTGTGTTTAGCTATGTGTGTTTTTCTGTATATACTGTATATGTATTTTGCTATGTGTTTAGCTCTATGTATGTATGTGTTTGTGTGTGTTTTCTGTGGGTGTATCTGTGTATATGTGTTTTGCTGTGTGTGTGTGTTTTACTATGTGTGTGTATATCAATATCTACAGATGTAGCCACACTCATCCATCCCATGATGCGTACGCATCGCGGCATGGATGGCGCCACTGGTGTGCCCATGTCTATGAATCACGCATGTGTACTTCTATGGAGTGAACGGAGGCTGCGAATAGCCGCAGCACGGCGTTCACTGTCTGCTTGCCATGATGCGTATGCCGGTTCCTAAACATTGCGGCAACAATGAGGCTAGCCACATTTTTATCTATCTATCTCACATTCCCGGTAGTAAATGTTGACGTGTGCATCTCTGTACTGTGTGGCATACCATGTATAAGCTTCTGTACTGTGCGGCGTACTGTGTATAAGCTTCTGTACTGTGCGGTGTACCGTGTATAAGCTTCTGTACTGTGTGGCGTACCGTGTATAAGCTTCTGTACTGTGCGGCGTACCGTGTATAAGCGTTTGTACTGTGTGGCATACCGTGTATAAGCTTCTGTACTGTGTGGCGTACCGTGTATAAGCTTCTGTACTGTGTGGCGTACCGTGTATAAGCTTCTGTACTGTGTGGCATACCGTGTATAAACCTCTCAACTGTGTGGCGTAACGTGTATAAGCTTCTCTACTATAGGGGGTATTCAATTATGTGCCAAATTGGACCATGGGTATTCAATTGCGGGCGTTTTGAGCCAGATTTTAAATCTCTTTTCACCCATGAATTTTCCCCCTTTTTTTGTCAAATCGGCATGGGCGAAAACGCCCCCAAATTCGTCAAAACTTGTAGATCGGCTGCAAATTCGCAGATTCACATGGTTTTTGCCAGTGCCGGCCTTTTCAATAAGTCAAAAAACCGGCACAGGCATTGAATAGGGCGAATCTAATTTGCCCTAAAAACAGATGATAATTTGCCGATTTTTCGACTGGTCGAAAAATCTGGCAATAATTGAATACCCCCTATGTGTTTTAACATGTATAATCTTCTCTATTGTGTGGCGTACCCTGTATAGGGCTCTAAACTGTGGCGCAACATGTATAAGGCTCTCTACTGTGTCGTGTACCATGTATAAGCTTCTCTACTGTCTGGCGTACCCTGTATAAGGCTCTCTACTGTACGGTGCAACGTGTATAAGGCTCTCTACTGTGTGGCGTACCGTGTTTAAGCTTCTCTACTGTTGTGGCATACGGTGTATAAGGCTCTCTACTGTGTAGTGTAACGTGAATTGGGAGTACTATTGTGTGGCGACACACCTTATTAGTGAGACAAACCATATTTTGGGGGATGCTATTTCCCTATTTTTAATATGGGATGGGGCCCAATGCATATTGTTGCACCTGGACCCACTATTCTCTAGTTCCGCCACTGCGCCTGTCTGCCCAGGAAGACCACCGCACGCGTCCCTGCCCTCACCCTCTCTAACTCCCCCTCAACGTCCCTGCCCTCACCCTCCCTGTAACTCCCCCTCAGCATCCCTGCCCTCACCCTCCCTGTAACTCCCCCTCAGCATCCCTGCCCTCACCCTTCCTGTAACTCTCCCTCAGCATCCCTGCCCTCACCCTAGCTGTAACTCCCCCTCAGCATCCTTGCCCTCACCCTCTCTGTAACTCTCCCTCAGCGTCCCTGCCCTCAACCCTCCCTGTAACTCCCCTTCAGCGTCCCTGCCCTCACCCTCCCTGTAACTCTCCCTCAGCGTCCCTGCCCTCACCCTCCCTGTAGCTCTCCCTCAGCGTCCCTGCCCTCACCCTCTCTGTAACTCTCCCTCAGCATCCCTGGCCTCACCCTCCCTGTAACTCTCCCTCAGCGTCCCTGCCCTCACCCTCCCTGTAACTCCCTGTCACTGCCCTCACCCTCCCTGTAACCACCCTTCAGCGTCCCTGCCCTCACCCTCCCTGTAACTCCCTGTCACTGCCCCTGCCTTCACTCTCCCGGTAAATCCCCCTCTTTTGTGATGCACACTGACCCTTAATGAGTTAAGAGAGGGAGGGCGCAATTTTATAGTTTGCAGGAGGGCGCCGAACACCCTAGCACCGGCCCTGGATACTCCATTGTAATTTTAGGATAAAGGAAGCGTATAAGTGCAATCACTGTATACACACACATATATATATAAACACACACACATGGTATATACAGAAATACCACACAACTTTCATGAGTTACCATAATTAAAGTTGAATAAACTGAAATGTTGACTTGCACATTAGTGGTCATCACCAGAATATATTGTTACATTAATAAGTCCCGAGAGTGCCACTGTATTCCTGCTTATACTACCTGTCATCCTACTAAGGGCACCCGGGCAATTTTGCAGTATTTTTGGACAGCCTGCCAGCCATGACATATATAGAGATAGATACACACACATGCACACACACGCACACACACACACACACGTATGTACTGTATATAGATAGATATTACACACACACATACAGGGCAGTAGAGAGTCTGGCTGGGCCCAGGTACTTTTCAGGGGCTGTGGCCTATTCACAGAAGGTGTGGTCATGCACCCTTTGAATAAATACCAAAAAATATATATTTTAAGTGCCACTATGGCCACACTCCAGCCCAGCAGTCAGCAGTGTGTGCTGGGCTTAGGAGAAGAGCTGTAGCTGCTTCTACCAGTTAATGGGGAGGAGCCCGGGGCCTCCACTGGGCGCTCACTTTGCCCCTCCTTCAGACCTGGGCCCAGGTAATTTGTACCTCCCCCCCCTCTCTCGGTACCACTGGGTGTAGGAGACTGGTGGCGTCAGTGAGCTACCTGCTCACAAATGCAGTGGAAGAAGTCAGTAACAGGAAGTTACTGATGGTGTGAAGGTCTGAGTGATGAAGTATGCCCTCTCAAGTCACTTAAGGATGAGCAACCTTCTTTTTCTACAACAAAAATCTATGATTGCCTGGTGGAGCACGGTAATCTGGTCCCATGAGGACCCAGCATGTGATTCTGAGGAACAGGTGTCTTGCAAACTACAAGCTGTGAGGGATCTGACTCCAAGCACTCCTCTCAGGAGTAGAAGGAGAGGTGGCTGATGATTCAGACATGTTGGACCTTTGGCCCAGTTTTAAAATGATATACCTAAACAGCTGCTTTCAGGTTGAAGGGTTCAAAATGGAGTCTGATGTCACTGATCATCAAAATGTGTTATTGTTTGGAGACAGTATACTTGACAAGAGGGACTAGACTCTGTTGGCTCTCAGATATCTGTTCTGTTTTGCATACAGATTTTAGGGAATGTGGTCTTAAACTTCATGGTGGTGCAATTTGTACGTTTCCACTCGCCAACATTAGAGATCAAGTTAATATTGAAATGACACAAGCCAAACCATCAATAGAATAGGCAGATTATCTGATTCAATGAGGGTTGCCCATTTGAATTGTGACAATGAATGCCAGCCTTTGGTGCTGAGGGGAGTGAAAGCTCCTGATAAATGTCCAAGAAATGAGTGTGGTATTATGTATAGGACTTCTTTTGTTGCAAGAAAGGGCCATAAAAAGAAACTAGACAATGCCATGGTAGTGACATTCATCAACCATGAAAAGTATCTTGTCATGAAATTACATACATAGAATAATGAATAACATACTGGGTATAACAAAATGTTGAGACCAAAAGCAAGAAACGGTCGCACAAGTCAAATATTTTGCAGAGAGGCCCCCTCCAAAATGTTACCCTTATCACTCGTATCAATATACTATGGTGGGGGGTGCTACCAAAGGCAAGGATTAGGGTTTAACAAGCACAAAGGAAGAGAAAAGTTGGCTTGAAATGGTGCACAATATTTTATAAATAAAATTTAACTTTTAATAGTAATATTAAAAAGAACTTGCGCAATATTAAAATAAAGACACACAAATGAAAGGATAGAAAAAGAAAATGTTTTTTTTTTTAAAGTGTATAACTCACTGTGCACAGGTTGTCCACCCAAAATGTGCCATAAAGGTTAGTTATTAATAACTCATCAAAATTATTGTTATTATTAATAATTACATTTGTTTTGACAAATAAGGTCCATGCAATCAAGCCCAATAAGTATAAGTTAGTACTTATTGTTCATTATTATCTGGATTAATATTCCAAAAGTATGTTTCCATTCATAATTCTACTCCTCTTTGAATTAATGATCTCACTGTCAGACAGGTTTATCCTTATAGTTAAACTAAATCTTGATGTTAAGCCATAATATGTTTGCAAAATTCTTGCTCTTGTAAAGTTGGTGATGCAGATGGGGTTGATGTCTTTCTGACGTACCAAATTCTTCTCACAGAGCAGTGAATGTAGGTGGCAGAGTTTTAGAATGTACAGTTGTAGCTGCTGTCATAAGAATGTTGCAATATCTGAGGTAAAGTTTCTTGTTACAATGTATCAATGCCTTCAGCTGGCAGCGTGGTTAGATGGCTTTTGCTGACAGATCATGAAAGTGTAGCAGAATCTAAAGGGAAACATATTTTGTTATAAAGTATCAAAGTCTCCTGCTGGCACTGTAGTTAAATATCTATACTGCCTTTAATGCAGTGACATAGCTGTTCAGGTGTATATATGTAAGCTGAAAGAATTATGTATTTTCCCTTTTATAATTGAGAGATCTATTTATATAGTCATACTGCAATATCTCAGATACAAAATATATTATTACACAGTATCGAGGTCTCCTGCTGGCAGTGTAATTAGGTAGCTATGCTATTACTGGTACACAAACACGGCTGCTCAGATCTACAAATAGGCTGAGCAGATTGCGTCTTTTGAATTACTGTCTAAGTCAAATATATCATTACAGACCATTTTCATTCATGTGTAATAGCTTTAATAGTGCCCTATACGGCTGCCATTAATTAACGACTGGAGCATTTTCTGACCCTAATATCCACAGCATAAACATGCATTAAATATGTGTGACTCTTCAGAGGAGTGAATGAGTACTGAACATGGGCTTTTCTACATACATACGTCTGTTTTATTTATACACATTCAATCTATCTAACCCTCTCGGGAATATGTGTGTATATTGTGATTATTGCATGGACATGAGCATAATGGCGGACATCATGTGCGCAGGAGCACCTGACGCACGTTTCGCAAATGCTTCTTCTGAGGCTAACCAGATTGCCTCCAGGATCCGAAATTTATGCCGATGCCTGCTATCCTACCACCAATCACCATCATTCTCGTCATGACGTTTGATCTGCACTGTTTGACTATGCAAGGTCTTCCTCTGTCAGCTGGCCCGTGTGTCCAGTATAGATATAGGCAGTATAGATATTTAACTACAGTGCCAGCAGGAGACTTTGATACTTTATAAAAAAATATTTTTCCCTTTAGATTCTGTTACACTTTCATGATCTGTCAGCAAAAGCCATCTAACTACGCTGCCAGCAGGAGGCATCGACACATTGTAACAAGATACTCTTTACCTCAGATATTGTAACATTCTTATGATAGCAGCTACAACTGCACATTCTAACACTTTGCCACCTACATTCACTGCTCTGTGAAAAGCACTGTATCTGGAAGTGTTATACATATTCAATGCCTGTTTATGCTGTGGATATTAGGGTCAGAAATTGCTTCAGTCGTTAATTAATGGCAGCCGTATAGGGCACTATTAAAGCTATTACACATGAATGAAAACGGACTGTAATGATAAATTTGACTTAGACAGTAATTCAAAAGACGCAATCTGCTCAGCCTATATGTAGATCTGAGCAGCCGTGTTTGTGTACAAGTAATAGCATAGCTACCTAATTACACTGCCAGCAGGAGACCTCGATACTTTGTAACAAAATATGTTTCCCTTTAGATTCTGCTACACTTTCATGATCTGTCAGCAAAAGCCATCTAACCACGCTGCCAGCAGGAGGCATTGATACATTGTAACAAGAAACTTTACCTCAGATATTGCAACATTCTTATGACAGCAGCTACAACTGTACATTCTAAAACTCTGCCACCTACATTCACTGCTCTGTGAGAAGAATTTGGTACGTCAGAAGTCATATCTATAAAGATATTAAACTAAATTATAGATCATTCATTATAGACATCAACCCCATCTGCATCACCAACTTTACAAGAGCAAGAATTTTGCAAACATATTATGGCTTAACATCAAGATTTAGTTTAACTATAAGGAGTAAACTGTCTGACAGTGAGATCATTAATTCAAAGAGGAGTAGAATTATGAATGGAAACATACTTTTGGAATATTAATCCAGATAATAATGAACAATAAGTACTAACTTATACGTATTGGGCTTGATTGCATGGACCTTATTTGTCAAAACAAATGTAATTATTAATAATAAAAATAATTTTGATGAGTTATTAATAACTAACCTTTATGGCACATTTTGGGTGGACAACCTGTGCACAGTGAGTTATACACTTTAAAAAAAAAAAAAAAAAAAACATTTTCTTTTTCTATCCTTTCATTTGTGTGTCTTTATTTTAATATTGCGCAAGTTCTTTTTAATATTACTATTAAAAGTTAAATTTTATTTATAAAATATTGTGCACCATTTCAAGGCAACTTTTCTCTTCCTTTGTGCTATAACAAAATGTTTCAGCAATCTTATTATTGTTCAAACCAGGAATGGAGAAGTGAGAAGGAGTCATACCCTACACCGCAGGCTTTTGGCTTTTCATACAGAGGTGTTTTGTCAGATTGTGGAAAATTAGGTTAGCCAGATGTTGTCATGATGGCCTAATGGCTAAGATACAAGATTGGGAAATTTGGCGAAAAAACAAGCATTCAGTAGATTGTTGGTTCAATGGAATTTCCATCCAATTTATTTGTTGTCTTTGGTAGAGAGGCATCCAGATGTTCTGTAGAAGGTAAAAATGAAAAGGCATTATGATGATTATAATGAAATCAAATTAGCCAAGAAGGCTGTGCTACGCAGACCTCTTAAATCAGGGTCCATTTGATTGATATACAGTAGATTAGCATGACTGACATTAAAAATGTTTTACAACAGTTTTATCTTGATAACGCTCAATATTAGGAAGTCTGTCTTGGAAGAAATTATCATAGTATTACCATAGGATTCAGAAAAAGATATATCTACTTGATCTGAAAACCTACAGTATGAAAAGACTAGTTTAAGAAAATTGATGATCATTTGGTCCTTTATGTTGAAGCAAGATCGATTCATTTGCTAATCACAAGTCTTATATTGGAGCAGGAAAACCTGTTTCTCACAATTTGACAGAATTTTGAGTACTTCATGGGTGCAGCTGTGTTGGGCGACCATTTGGTCCTTGGTTCATACATTTACTAAGTTTTGCAAGTGCAATGTTTTTGCATCCAATATGTTAGTTTTGGATGGAGGGTACTGTACATCAAAATTTCTGAGTGTACCCACCGGTAAGGGCAGCTTCAGGAGATCTCCAAAATCAGTGTCTCCCATATTGTGTAAGAGAGAGAGAGAGATTTTTGTTACTAATTAAAATTATTCTCTACCAATTCATTAGAGGGCACTGCATGCCCAAACTTTATGTTCTGGTTCTCCTATAAAAAGTTATTTATTAAATGTTTAGGGAATGCTATTTTACTATCTCTCTTTCTTCTCAGCAGCTCAGCACACCATCCATGTGGCAGCAGTGCCAGATCCATATGGATCCCGGCATCGTCTGCCAAAGCGGTAAGACCCAGCGGAGGGCATGGTGGCGGGACACAGCAGAGGGCATGATAGCAGGCCTGGATCCTAGAGGATCCAGTCCCTGTCAGCCATTACTGCAGAGTTCAGTGACTGGCACAATGGCAGTGTTTCCCTTTTAAAAATGGTGCCACTACTGTGATTTGCTCGCTAGTAGTGCTATTTTTTTTAAAAAACAAGATGACCACGGCGAGCCTTTCGCAGCTTGCTGCATCATCACTACACTCCCTTGTGCTGGCTACTATTAGCCAGAACAAGGCAGTAGGTGTCAGTCTGACAGCGGTGGAGAAGTAAGCAAGAGCTCCTGAAGACAGAAGACGTTGGAATCCCTGGGGTGGTGGCAGCCATCCTAAAGCACTTACTTTTGATTTCCCCCTTTTCAAAGAAGACACCTCCACAAGACCTGCTGAGGAATTGGCAATGCATAGTTCTCCAAGTGTCAACATGTTGGAGCAGGGTTGCTGGGACCTGTAGGCTACTGTACCTATAAAGAACAATATTAAAATACCATTTCCTCGCACCGACCACTACCAGGGGTACAGGGCATATCCGTTGGTTGTTGCTCAGGAGAGGAAACACCATTTTATTTTTGAGATTCCCACTTACTGAGGAATTCCAGCCCTGGGCTGACCAGTATTGGGGGTGGTTAATGTGATGGTAGGTAGAACCCACAGTGATTGTCCCCCTCTATGGCATTATCCCCCTAGCTGGTTCAGGCTTGTGCTGATTGTCAGAAAATAGGGGGAAGCCCATACTAGTTTTCCCAAGTGATACCCTTTACCAGATCACAGTCATGGGGACCTGGCTTATTTGAGAGACCATGCAAGGGGCTTGGATGCGTATACCCCTTCTTCTTACTTGTCACCTGACAGCAACCTCTCCCTACCCCAGATCTATTGGGTTTTTTATATGCTATCCCATCTGAAGTTGGCATGGTGACACTATTTGGGACATGACTGTCCCAACTTGGCACCCCAGGTCCCCAGACTAGGCTTGAGTATTTTGTATCCTCTTCAACCATACCCACACTCAATGTAACATTGAAACATAGAATCTGACAGCAGATACTGTAAGAACCTCTTAGCCATCTAGTCTGTCCCTAAAAATAGAGACTGTTCTTGTTAGTAGAATATCTGTAATACCCAGCATAAAATACCTGCATTGTGTGACAGTATCTTTTATATTGGTCTTTAACAGGGAAGGACGAGCTGCCCTTGTCACATCTTTCTGCATGTTTAAATACATGGCAATGTTTGGATTAGTCGAATATACCAACACACTGCTGCTCTACTGGGTAAGATTTATTTAACTTTGCAATTTGATTATTACAACACATACAAAAGAGCGTGTACTGTATATATACTGTGTAAAACACCATTAGCTTCCTCATCCCCATTGTTAATGATCCCCCACATCACTGGGTGTGGCATAGAAAGTCAAGAGTGTTAAGGGTGACAATCAATAGGTTGACCTGAAATGGTTGACAGGTACAAAGGTAGATAGATATAAAAGGTCGACACATGAAAGGTTGACAATGGTTAAGGTTGACATATAAAAAAGATAAACACAGTCAAAATGTCGACATGACAATGGTCAACATGACAATTTCTTGTTCTGTGACCACCATCAGTAAACATAGACCCTTGCAATCTTGCTTTACTTGACACGCTTCGAGCAAGGTGACTCAGTCCGCTGCACTTGTGCTCGCCACAGGTTACTATTCCCAATGGATGTCCACGTGGAGAGTAAATCAAGCAAATATTGGGGACACGTGAAATATTAAAAAAACTTGTCACCTTTTGTGCCTGTCGACCATGTGGTGTTGAACCTACTGACTGTCTACCTAAACATTATAGATCTGTCATCTAGTTACCTCATCACCAATTAATTATATCCATATTAATAAACCCATTAATTATTTCCCTTCATCTCATCAAAATTAATCCCATTAAAAGAATTAACCCCTTCACCCTCATAATAAAACCCAATAATCTCTTATTGATAACCTCCCTCTTTCTCAAATAAGCCCCACTTAACTGTTGTTGATTGATCTACCTATGCTACCCCCACAGTGTGCAGGAATGCTGGTCCCATTGCAGCATGTGAGGGGCCCCCAGTGTGGAAGTAAGACCTGTGCACTGCAGGAATAGGCAGCAGGGCCCCTACAAGAAAGAGCCCTCTATTTGGTTGACTGCTGCTAAATAAATAATAAAATAGATAAATAAAACATTAACATTGTTTGACATTAACTTTCCATGCATGGCATATGTAGAAGAAGCACCAAATGACATAAGGAATGCTGGGAGTAGAAGTAGTTTATCATCATACAGTCCGGTTATACACGTTTATATTGATTTGCTTTATATTTCAGCAACGAAACATTTTTGGAAATAATCAGTGGCTCATACATGATTTTGCTATTGTGTTTGCAATCTTTTTTACAAGTGAGTATATCCAATGTATCCATTATGTTTGTACTAATTAAGAACTTTAGATCTCATATATTGTTTGATAAATCATTGTGTCGTAATATTTTAGTTTTTTCATGTAATGCACAAAGCATTGTTTGTGGGGTTTTTTCAGTGAGTTCTACTCCTGCATATCCAAAACTGGCAAAGTACAGACCACCAGGGCAGATGATTTCTCCTCCTATGCTGTTCTCAGTGATCTTCAATGTTCTATATACCATCGCCATGCAGACATATGCTTTTGTCATGGTTCAGCGGCAGCCATGGTATAACCAAACGAACATTTACAGGTAAATGTGTCACCCTATCAGTTCTTATACCTTACAATATATGTTACTGTAGGCAATTTTAATTAGAGCCATAATCAGGAGTGTAAATACACTAGCATGTTAAAGTGTGATGCCCCTAGCCCCCCCCCAAACATCCTCCCCCCCTCACCCCCCAACCCCCCCCCCCCACCACCACCACCCCCGCCGCCATTTTTTTTTTTTTTACTTAACCTTACTGCGTCATCTACCCTTTTGTTGTCTGGCACTCTGCTATTCCTATTTAGATTGGAGGGAAATGTTAAAGTTCCTTTTTTCATTGGGTGCAGTTTTATTTTTGAGTTTTAGAATTGTTGGGCTTCAGATGTCCTGTGGTGCTGCCATTCATGGAGCTTAGTAATCTTCCTTAATACTGTACATGGGGAGATTTATCAAAGTTTGGAGACCGATAAAGTACCCAAATAGCTCTTACCATTGTCAATTGTTATTGATCAAACACAGCCTGTAAAATGCATTGTATAGTGGAAACTTCATAAGGGGCATCACTCCCGGGGACATAAGGGTCACTACTACTGGGGGCATTGTATAATGGGCACCACTACTATGGGCTCTACATAAGGGGCACTACTACTGTGGGCATTATATAAGGGGCGCTACAGCTTTGGGCATTATGTGTATTAGGGGTGCTTCTACTGTGGGCTTTGTGTATAAGGTGCACTAATGTGTGTCATAACATGAATAAGGGACACTACTATCTGGTGAAATGTCAATAAGTTTGTGCTACTGTGCGGCATAATTTTAATTGGGTCTACTATTGCGTGACCACGCCCCTTTTGAGACCACGTCCCCTTTTTTGGGGAGCGCACCTTTGGTGTGTGCAATCCCTTTATTGCATGGGCATCGGGAGTGAGGGGGAGTGAGTTCCACCACCTCTCTAGGACCACTTTAAACACTGTACAGCACCATGCACTATAGCAGCTATTAATCTTAGTAGTGTGTGTCAGTAGACACATCCCGGGCTATAAAAGATTGTTCTGAAAATGTCATCATATTTGAATTGATATTAAATTAATCATTATTTTTTACATAATGTTGACATTTACAAAGTATTCATTTTATCTGCTACTTGTATACCATACATATTTTTAATATATGCAGCATGCTAAATATTGTATTATTCAGTAAGCCATGGGGTAAATGTTCACAATGTCAACATTACGAATGTTGACACTTAATTTTAGGGATAGTATTAAGTTTAGGCTGCAGTTAGGGTCAGGGGTACGCTACATTTAGGGTTACGTCACGTTTAGGTTTACACTGTAGATAGGGCAAGGTTTTGGGTTAGGGTTAGTTGATAACTACAGTATGTAAAATGGCATCGTCAACATGCCAACTTTGTATACCACACCCCATGGGTTTATGATGTTCATGATGTCAATTATCTGTCTTTAGCTACAGTAGGTTAATTCATAATTAGTGCCAATGTTATATTGGTTATAATAAGGTTATAGTATAATTGAAAATAATGTATAGCATGCTAATGTGTTATTTCTATTTCTCCCAGTGCATGTAATGCAGAAAACAAAAGCTTAAATTACAATCTTACAAATGTGTTAATTCACGAAAGTAATCAAGCAAATTATGAAAGCTTTGAGAGCACAACTTTGTGGCTGATAACATGTGTGCACCTGGTGATCTTATCATTTATCTTTTCCAAGGGAAAACCTTTCCGAATGCCACTTTACACCAACTGTGAGTTTATTCATTTTATGCATTTTTACTGTATAGAGAGAAATTAGCATATTGTCATATCACTGTCATTGTCATGCTTCAGAAATAGCACTGACTATGTTTAGAAGGAAGAGCAAAAATGTAATAACACATAATATGCATCTACAGTAAGTAGATGTATCTATATGCAACTAAACAATCACTTAAAAAACAAACACACACACACACACACACACACACACACACACACACACACACAAACACAGGTGCAAGTTTGAAAAGCCACAACACTCTTGTTTCAATCACAGAATGCTGTTGAAGTAGATAAATACTTCTTAAAATCTAATACTGTATATTCCCACATACTGTAGTGTATTATAAAGAATGATGTGAATTACGTAGAAGTCGCTTGTTGAACTTTTCAGTGCCTCTATGTAAACCGCTGAGTACTGTAACTGAAGATAATAAATGTTATTCAAACTGGCTATAATGTTCCAAATCACGCCACTTTATGGAATAATTAGTTGCCATGATCATATATCTGAATGAGAAACTAGTGGACATTTGCTTTTTCCAGGAAGAGTGAGGAGGTTGAGTGGATGATGCTAGTATTGCAATATAGATGCATTGGCGTTTCTATAATAGGTGCAATGTGTGCAGTGCACACAGGCTCCTGGGTACAGGGGGCCCACACTGTCCACGCCGCTCCCATGTTTTATTACTTACCTCTCTGGATCCCTGCATCAGAGCTGCAGTCATGGGGGAAAAAATCACAGGCAAAATGGCAGTACAGATTTCGTCTCCAGAACATGTTTCTGGAGACTTGCACAAGTGTAGTAGACTGTGGCACAATGCCAGAGTCTACTGCGCCATGAAGAGGAGGGGGCCCATCTGGAGTCTGCACACGGGCCCCCTCCTCTGAAAAACTGCCCTGCATAGATGAGAATGAGTAATTGCAACAGTGAGGTATTGTAGTGTGCAAGTAATTCCCAGTTTAATATCGTGCAAAATGGTCCATAATTGTGGGGCATGGTGGAGTGTGAATTGACATAGGAACTATCTCCAATTGCCGGTTATCGAATCTGTGCATAGGCACCAGGTACGTGCGGTGAGCTAAATAATTCAGGAGGCACTGTATAGCACAAGAGCCAGATTTACATGCAATCAGTGGTGCAAGTACAAATATTTTCTTATGGGTACTGAGTAATGAAAAATGGGCGTGGTTATGTGTTGAGATGGGGCGTGGCCACATGCTGCTAGTTGGAGTGGCTACATGACGCTAGTGGCGTGAACACATGACACAGACCCTTTTTGGGGGGATTCCGGAGGCAAGGCTAAAAATATATAGTAATGCCTCCAGTATAATAGAAATATATAGTGATACCACCAGTATAATAGAAATATATAGTAATGCCCCCAATTTAATAACAATATATAGTAATGCCTCCTTTATAGCAGAAAAATACAGCCTCTGTCACACTCCCAGTAACCCTGACAAAGTGGGAGGAGCCATCATGCTGCCAAGAACCATGGTATTGTTGCTTTGTGGCACTTATAATTGTGGCAATGGCAAAGTGTGTGGCAGGTGGTACTGCATACCCGTTGCCAAATTCGTAAGGGTACTCCATACCCGAGCGTACCCGCATACTTGCACCACTGCATGCAATATATGAGCCAAAGAGTACATCTGGGCATTATACACAGTGGTGAGTTTTGATCAGAGATGTGCGGAAAAGATAGGCAGGAGAGGCACTGCCTCACCTGTCATAGACTTTTTACGCCTATAAAAATGATAAGAATAATGCAAATAAGATATTTCAAACATATTCTTTGTATTTTTCATATACTTTATACAGTCAAAACTCTGGCACAAACGTTAGTATGACAGGAGAGACTCTGCCTCACCTGCCTCACCCCACCACTCGTCACTGATAGGCAGTCAACAGCACTAGTCTGGAGCAGGTGAATCAGCCAATCACAAGGACTGATTCATACAGTAGTTGGACAGTATTGGCTGTGCAATACTGTACAACTAATACACTAATACTACTACTAATACTAATAGCAAGAGGTGTCAGGTCAGGGGTGTTTTAAGAGAGGAGGGGACCCGCGTAAAGCCTATGTAATGGGCCCACTACTCTCCGGCAGCTAGTAGGCTCTGGCATAATACCAGAGTCTTCTGCACATACACAGGTCTCCTAGAATATGGAGCCTTCGCCTTGTTTTTAGGGACATCTCCAGTCCGGATGCACAAATCACTTGGAAATGGCTGCTGGACTCCGGAGGGGTAAGTATACTATATGGGTGCAGTGTGTGCAGTGTGGGTCCCCCTCCCCCCGGACCTATGACCCATGTGCACCACACACACTGCACCCATTATAGAAACGCCTATGCATCTGGTGTAAATAGATGCCTCCTGCCTGCTTCTGTAATCTGCTGCTGCGTCCGAAGATGCATCTCTTTTCTAACATTACTTTGAATTTATTGTGGAATACATTATTTTAAGTGGTAGAAACATAAAAAGTTGCTAGAGTGCTATTTCTTATGTTCCAGACTTATTTGTGGCCATACTAACTATAGAAGCTACCTTCACCATATTCTTCATATTTGCTGACTTCAGAAGCTTCTATCTGGTCTTAGAAGTAAGTTCTTTTTTGCTAATAAAATACATTTTCTTGGTAATAACTTTTTTCCTTTTAGAACCTTACATGACATACTGTGAGACAGATATTAATTACAACGAATGTTCTTTATTACAGCTGGTCTGCACTCCCATCAGCTGGAGAATACACATCATAGTACTGCTGGCTATTTGTCTTGTGGTGTTATTTTTAGTGGAGGTCAGTATTATCCTAAATGAGCAAAACTGGTTATACTATTTTTATTATTCTACGTATTGCTGTTAATATATATATATATATATATATATATATATCTCTTGAAGAGAGCTGGCACTCACCCTAGATGAATACGGCTCCGGTGCCCTCAGGAATAATGAGTATACAGCGAAAAGAAGCATGCAGCGGCACTCAGAGACTTGATCCCAGTAGATAACATGCAAAAAGAGGACTTTAATCCATAACAACAAAGTAAGGTCACCTTACTTTGTTGTTATGGATTAAAGTCCTCTTTTTGCACGTTATCTACTGGGATCATGCTTCTTTTCGCTGTATATATATATATATATATTAAGATATGAAAAACTCATGTATATAATATATGTATATACAGTGAGATCTGATGTCATCATTTATAATTGGGGAACTCTGATGCATGTTCACAAAGAAAAAATGGACTAATGTAAAATTTATTATAGATTATTATTGATATTAGAAGTGACCCTTGATTTCTGTGGCCTGTATAAAACAATTTGCACTTCATTCTTGTTTTTCTCATATGGTCACGGAACTCCTTGGGGAATTGTAATATCCATATAATCTTTAGTACCGTAGTCCATATTGTTGTTGGAAAATCTAAGTAAATTTATTTTCACTTTTTTAGCTATTAGAATTAACCAATCAAGCAATTATTGTAATGCATATTGAACGGGATGTACCATCCTCTTGGGATACATGCCGCCACATATAGCGCCAACACATATGTACTAACATATGTGATTAGTACCGCAAAGGACAGCTCTCCTAATAAGAGCTGCCCTTTACGATGGCCACCAGTCCCTGGACTTCCGGATTAATGACCCGGGAGTCCATCTGCACATGCGCATTGACACAGCAGTCGTGGGATGTGCTTGGAGGGATCTTATCGGATCCCTCTGACAGCACCTATGCAGAAAGACGCTCATAGGCGTCTATAGGCAGCTAAGCTGACGTTACCCTCCGCATCAGAAACCCGGCAGCGGGGCTTTAGTAGAGATGGAAAATGCAGTAAAACCCCAAAAACAAGGTTTTTACCACATTTTCTCATTAGTTCATCCTGCCCATTGAATCATATTATTCACACCATGTGCATGGACTAAGAGGAAAAAAGTTATTGTTCTTTCATATATATTGATCTTCTCACAACTTGCTAGAGGTGCATTGAAAGAAGTAACATATTATTTATTACCAGTTATTTATATAGCGCACACATATTCCGCAGTGCTTTACAGAGAATATTTTGGCCATTCACCTCAGTCCCTGCCCCAGTGGAGTTCACAATCTATATTCCCTACCACGTGTACACACACATTCACACTAGGGTTAATTTTGTTGGGAGACAATTAACCTACCTGTATATTTTTGGATTGTGGGAAGAAACCGGAGTACCCGGAGGAAACCCACGAAGGCAAGGGGAGAATATACAAACTCCACACAGTTAGGCCCATGGTGGGAATCGAACCCATGACCTCAGTGCTATGAGGCAGTAATGCTAACCATAACACCGTCCATGCTGCCCTATATATGATTAAAATAAGTGAGGACTGTATGTGACTAAAGGTGAGATTTTTTTAAAGCTCGCAGAGAGATAAAGTACCAATTGATCAACTCGTAACTGTTATTTTTCAAACACAGCCCATACGGTGACAGTCAGGAGCTGATTGGTTAGTAGTTTAGCTCTCTCCCCTTTATCCCTCTCGCCAAACTTTGATAAATTCCCCCTTTTATTATAATGCAGTTTAATGTATGAAGGTGGTGCCAAAAAAAGTTTCTTTTTTATTTTGTCTTTTACCTGTCTAGAGTTCTAAAGTGTTCTTTAGAGTTCTTATATGACATTTTATAACTAACACTGAAGAAAGAAAATCTGACACCAGCAAGTGCATAGTTGCAATTCTAAAGACAGCTGTGTGTGTATGCTGATAAGTCTATGTTATGCATACTTGCCCAGGGCCGGATTAAGGCTTCAGGGGGCCTGGGGTACTTTAGACAAGGGGGGCCCCAGAGGACTAAATATAGTGTATATAGGAAGGGGATGTACCTTACATTTGTGTGCGCGTATAACTATATATATATATATATATATATATATATATATAGGATAGATAAAAGTATAAGAAGACAGCTGTTAGAGGCAGTAACAACGTATAGCACATATTATTCAACAGAAAATTAGCGTATGTATACACTGTAAAAACAATATGATATCACACTGTAGTGCTCAGCTAGACTCAGAGGATTGGACGTTGTGGCTAGTCTGCGAGGCACAGGGTCACCGCAAACCTGTAACACAGTAGGTGGTGATAGTATTATGTGGAGGCATGATCTGCTTGCGTCTAGGGATAGGCAAGCTGATGGTTACAACAGTGCAGGATTGTATAATCTGCCTGTCACAAAATGAAGTATATCAACTAATCCTAAACCCTATAGTACTACAAGAAGAAAACTGTTAACATACACACACAGTATACCTACATCCACACAGCATACATCCACACACATACAGTACACACACACACACACACACACACACACACACACACACACACACACACACACACACACACACCATACCTACATAAACACACATAGGATGCATACAGTACATACACACACACACACTACACACCTACCTACAAACACACACACACACACACACCATACCTACATAAACACACATAGCATGCATACAGTACACACACACACACACACACACACACACACACACACACAATCAGCATGCATACACACCTACAAACACACACACACACACACACACACACACACACCATGCACACACACACACACACACACACACACACACACACACACACACACACACACTACATACCTACAGATAAACAGCATATCTACAGAAACACACACACACAGCACTAACCAATTTAAGAGAGGAGAAGGAGATTCTGACTGAGTTCGTTTACGCACAGGAGCTGCTGCTGCTGCTGCTGCACATGCTCAGCAGCTCCTTCCACTGTGACTCATGTGTCCAGTACAGAGAGCTCTGCTGATCAGAGCTCTCTGTGAGGAGAGTTCTCGGCAGCTCGTTAGTGCCTGTGGGTGGTCCCGCCGGGTGCAGAGACGGAGATAAGGCTGTCTCCATCTCTGAAACAGTTTGCTGAACTTAATTTAAAAAAAAAAAAACATGCAAAACTGCCAGTGCTTCACGGCAGGCACGGGGGGGCCTTAAATTTGGGGGGCCCAGGGTAATGTGTCCCCTGGGCTCCCCCCTTAATCCGGCTCTGTACTTGCCTACTTTTGAAAAAGCATTTCAGGGAGATGTGAAAGTAACACCTATCAGCGAAGGCGTGTACTGCTACATCTGAGAGGCGTGTCATAAAAATGACTGACATCCAAATGTAAATGAGCCCCAAAGTTTGTAAGATCTACTTGTTGAAGAAAAGACTGATTTTTTTCAGGAATTGTTCGTGTATTGTGTTTTAGAAGAGGTTCCATATACTGTAAGTGGCTAAGAGAAACCTTATTTAAAATGCATGTAGCTATAGGGATCATTGTGCCTTATAACAATGCAGGGAAATGGCACTGATGAACTCATTTGAATGTATGTATCTATAATTTCTTTTTTTACCCCAAGAATGTAAATTAAAATCAGGGAGATTGCTGGTCTATTCAGGGAGTGAGGGAGATTGCTACTATTTCAGGGAGTCTCCTGCAGAATGAGGGAGGGTAGGCAACTCTGATTTTATGTCTTTTTATTCTATTTGTTTTGTATTGTTGAACCACTTATGGGCCTAAATGTGATAGTCTGCAAGAAGCAGGAAGTGCAGCGTTTTGCGCGAGTTTGGGCAGATTTTTAAAGCGGTTATCATTTACACAGCAAAACCAACCCGTTTTCCCACTTAAACGATTGCTGCTTTCAAAATCTGGGTACTCTCTCACAAAATCCTGCACTTCCTGCTTCTTGCAGGCTATTACATTTAGCCCATTATTTTCCTATTTCTTCATTCATTTATTTCAAATTTACAAAAATGTATTAAAGATCCCAATAATACAGGTTCCATTTTTTTCCAGGAGTTTATTCTAGATAACAGAGCTCTCTGGGTGGCTTTGAAAAGGTACTTAAAATTAAAACCAGGAAGTAACTATAAAAAGTTTCAGCTAAGTTTGGCGGTAGACAAAGCATGGCCACCTATTGGAACCACAATATATAGCAGTAACATGACCAATGAGGACTACTACAATGAGGACTATAAAGCCTACACTAACCCTGCTTACAAGCATGAAGATGTTTCAAATGATCAAGGCAAATAAAAAAAGAAAAAGATGCATCAATGACATGTTTAACAATTAATGAACACTATTTGTGTGGAATTAACAACCATACCACCAATGATGGAGACTTATAGTATTGTTATTTATTTTTTGTTTTATTTTGTTTTGTGGTTTTTCAAAGAGCCTCATACAGTTTTTTAATGAATAGTAGTTTTATACTTTGTGTCCTTTTCCAGAAACTTTGATTGAAATTTCTGCAATAAAATGCAGCAGTTGTGTTGCCATATTACGGCAGGAAATTTTCCAAAAACAACAACAAAAAAACACATTATGAATATGTAAAGTGACTAAATTAGAGATGGGCGGTTCTGTTTCTGTGGAAACCAAAACCACCCAAACTTCTACATTACAGGTAGATCCGAGTCCTGGCTGGGATCTTCCCACAAGGCTCTTATCTAAAAATGAGGCAATATGTCATCTTCCCGGTGTCCGATCTCACATGTTTTGGATTGCATAAAGTCGCTCCCTCATAATTCAGTTGCCATTTCAAACAAGACACAAGAGGGAGAGGGTGTGGGATTGTGAGCTCTGAAACACAAAAAAAAGATAACAATCACACAAAACACACCTCACTATAAAAAAAAAAAGCAGACAAGACACATCACACACCAGTGGCAGTGACCAGAAGGAGAGTGTCTGGCACTGCTGTGCCACAATGTTTCATAGATGTGCTACAGTATATTATTTTAAACTGTTGTGTGTTTCTGCCACTGCTCTGTTGCTTAGTTTAGCCAGCCAGCCTTTATTGGTACAATATTGTGAGCTTTGAGGTTGTCAAAATTGACTGGAAATTAATGTTATTGAGGTTAATAGCACCGTAGAAACAAAAAAACAGGCAGAAATTACATAATTGTAGCAACTTTTTTATATTTTTTAGAAAGGTATTTTTTAGTAAGCTAAAAAAACAACATTCTTTTAGCAACTTTTTATTTTATTTTATTTTTTAGAAAGCTCCAAAACCAAATGCAAAACACCTGAGAGTGGTTTTGCCAAAACAAACCAATACAATAAGGGCAGTTTTGGAAAAACCAAAGCTAAAACACTCATCTCCAGATTAAATAAAACCTTAGGCATGGATAACAGCTTTTTTGAGAGAAAACATATTCACCCCAAAGAAGTAGCACTAAATTGCTTTTGGGTTTTTTAACAAACTTTTACCACCTAAATACTGAAATCTGGTCAGATAAAAGATTGAATAAGTAAAATAAATACATAACAGAAAACAGTGACTGAAAAGCTCTGTCCCCTCCTTGTATTTTTTTTCTTCTGCCCCCCCCCCCCTTTCTCTCACATTGTCAGACTAGCCTTCAGAATTTTGAAGCACAAGACCCCTCCCCGCCAACCACCACCAATCCACCTCCCCCTTCCGGCCTCCCCATTCCTCTTTTTTCCTTATCTCTCCCTGGGGCAGATGTATTAACCTGGAGAAGGCATAAGGAAGTGATAAACCAGTGATAAGTGCGAGATGATAAACGCACCAGTCAATCAGCTCCAATATGCAAATTGACAGTTAGGAGCTGACTGGCTGGTGCATTTATCACCTTGCACTTATCACTGGTTTATCACTCCCTTATGCCTTCTCCGGGTTAATACATCTGCCCCTGTTTTATTTAGGGTTAAAAAGATTGTGCTGGGTACTTTTCACTTTGGGAAAGTGTTTCTCAACCTTTACATTATTGTGTACTTTGTACTGATTTTATACTTGTAATACTCTATGTTTTGTCATTTTAAATGTGTTCCCTCAGCTGGTATAAATAAAAAAAAATAATAAAAAAAATTGGATACTAATGTTATATAGCTTAAAGATTTATGTTCTGAAATGCTTAGGATTTCACATATAAAGACATTTTTTTTCCATCATTTAAAGTACCCCACCTACTATATATTCATTTATAAAAATTACCCCTTTTCCCACAATGGCCTTGGCCTTAACTTCATGTTAAATTGTTTAGTGATGCTTCTTACAGTGAGTTTACTAAGAAGCAGTTGGTCATCACATCTGTACGTATATTCCTGAGGAGTAGATACTGAAGGGGGAGATGTATGAAGCAGTGATAAGAGTGGAGAAGTGGACCTATCAGTTTTGAGGTAGTATTTTTTCAAATACATTCTACAAAATTATAGGTAGAATCTGATTGGTTGCTATGGGAAATTTCTGCACTCTTTTTCACTGCTTCATCCATTTCCCCATGGTTCACCAAGAAAAATATTGTGCCCCGGTATTAAGGGGGTCACTGCCGTGGTGGGAATATGTGTCACAACAAGTATTGCAGGTTTCTGTATTAAAGGATAGAGGGAGGTATGCTACTGGGGTAAGGGGGTGGCAGTCTATTGACAGGTGAGGTATGCATGGTATCGGTGCCTGACTCATAGGTATGGGTCATGGCAGTTTGCTGCCTTAGCAACCTAGGGTGGGATGTAATGAAGTGCAAGCTCAGCAGCCATGCAGGATACCGGCTGAACTTGGACATTTTTTGAAAGGAGCAATCATTTACAAGGCTAAACCATGCATTGTAAATGATTGTCCCTTTAAAAAATAGTACGAGTATGGCCAGCATCCCGCAAGGCCACCGAACTCAGACTTCATTACATCACGGCCCTAGATTACTCTGCTATGCGGGCAGCATCTTGCAGTGTTCAACCTGTCCGAGAGCTTCCCGCTCCCTCTGCTGATAACTTCACCTTTTCATTTCCCTTGCTGTGTACTGATGGGTTGGGATCGGGTGATTGGCAGTCAGGATACCAGCGGTCTGCATACCGATACCGGGATCCCAGCTGCCAGAATGCCAGCAGGGGGTGAGCACAACTAAGCCAATCGTTATGAGTTTGAAACATGACAGTTAGGAGCTGATTGTCTGGTGCGTTATCACCTTGCGCTTATCACTGCTTTATCACTTCTCCAGGCTTAATACATCTGCTGCCCCTTACATATCACACGGAGGGGGTTTAACCACGACAATTTGGGGTGATTGGTGCACCTCTCTGGATTTTTTTTGTACGTTTACTCCCCCCCATCCCCCCACACACACACACACACACATCACTCCACCACCACCACCATCTTGGTGCCTCGGTCTATAAATAATTACAGTTGTTCGCGGTGTCTTGTGTCTTGGTTTTGTATCTAATTTCATTGTGTTTTTGTTTTGCAAAACTTCCCTAAAGTGTTTTGGTTCGAAATTTTGGATTAAAATCCAAATCTTGTGTTTTAAATTTCTTAAAAATAGATATAAAACTCAGAATTTTGAAACGCAGAAAGATATGATTTGAACCAAGTCCCAGATTGGTCTGCAAAATCAGGTGGATTCACACAAATATAAATCTCTCTGCACAATATATCAGCCTCACCTGCAGTGCAGCATGGTTTTGCCCAGTTGTGTGCTTTTTGGTTTTGCATGCAACTCTCAGACCCTCAGTCACAAACAGATATATGAGTGTTGCATATTAAATTAATCCACATTAATCCACTTTTGTGTCCTAGTAGCATTGTGACTAAGATGCATTTTCAGGCAAAACAACACAAAAAAAGATACATGATGTGAATCTGCTAGCATGGCACATTGAGGTTAGATGTACAAAAACACATCTCTACTATGGGGCAGAAAATTAACTAGGACACTACTATAGGCACAAAATGAACAAACTGCTGTAGAAAGAGGTTCTGTATCCCTTCAAAATGATGCAATGGGGCCAACAAAGTTCTAGTTCTAGTTACACCCCTGCCTGTACACTCAGACAAGAGTAAACGTCTTGAGACACATATTTTCAGCACAAGACAGAAATGGAATTTGAGAAGCTTTACACTTTGCTTGGGAACAGAGCCGGCCCTAGCCAATATGATGCCCTAGGCAAGATTTTGGCTGGTGCCCCCTAGCACCACCGCTGGTTCCGCCTCTGACCTTGCACCTCTTTCCTAGCACCATCACCCCTCACCAATAGCAGTCATTATTTTGGTGTTTGTACCCCCTATATTTTAAATGGGAACAGTTCGCACATTTGGCGCACAGCCCAAAAAGGGGTGTGTTTTTGCTGGCAAGGGGCATGGCCATACAATAGTAACCCCACTTCCAATTATGCCACACATTACTGCAACTTTATTCACATTTGATCATGTGATAGTGTTCATAATTCATATTACATCCCACAGTAGTATCACTTTACCTTATAAACATTTCTCCTCACAGTAGAGCCCTTTATTCAGATAACATCACACTGAATTGCTCCTTATTCACATTACACCACACCCTATTGCTCTTTATTCACACTAGACGACACAGTAGTGCCCTTTACGCAACGCCACATAATAGAGCACCTTATACACATAATGCCACACATAAGTAATGCATGTATACACAATTGCACACAGTAATGCCCCTTACACTTATGAGACACATTATTAATGCCCTTATAAACATAATGCACCTTACACATTATGACAACCTTTGTTAATGCCCTTTTACACATAATGTCCCTTACACATATGCCACACATTATTAATGCCCTTATACACATAATGACACACATAGTGACCCCTACATATTTGCTGCACATTATTAGTGCCCCTATACACATAATGACACACATACAGTAGTACCCTGTTACACATATGCCGCACATTATTAATGCCCTTATACACATAATGACACACATAGTGCCCCTTTACACATATGTTGCACATTATTAATGCATTTGTACATGATACACATAATGCTCCTTACACATATTCTGAACACTACTGCCCAACCAACCCACTCACATGCACACAGCACTCACACTGCCACTAACACTGTGACCTCTGCTTGGATACAGATGTGTCCTCATAAATCTTGCCTCAATGCTAACGTCAGGCACCTTTTTTTATGAAAATGCATCTTATTTGCATTGCTATGTGGCTAGGATACACAAGCAGCTTCTGCTGATTAAACTGATATGCAGCATGCCTATATACTGTGTGAGACTGTGGCTGTATCTGCATATGAAATGCTACACATAGAATATAGGCATGCCGCATATCATAGCAATTGCCTAGTTTACCTATGCCTATGGCCGGCTCTGCTTGGGAATCAATGCAATCCAGAGGTTTGGAGGTTTTAACTACTACTACTACTTCTACTACTTCTACTAACAATTTATACTCATACACTGGATGCAGATACTTGGGTGAACAAGAAATGTATTGCTCAGGTAGCAGTGGCTGTATCACAGTGGCTGGTAGTTAGGCAGAACATGCCGGCTGGAGAGGTAAAAAGCTGCAGGAAACAGTAGAGCAGCAGCTGTAGACATGGGGCAGGTCAGAGGCTGGTGACAGGCCAAGGTGCAGTTAGTTTCTGCACTGTCTGCAGGGGATGTAGTTATGTGACTGCCGGTCAGGAGACCGCCGGTCACAATAACTCTCCCTTCATCCAGAACCCTCAAAATACTGACAGTCCATGACACCCATAGAGTGGGAATATAACCTGTGGCGAGCGCAGCTCACCACCGAGCCCACAAGGGGCTATGTTGAGCTCGCCCCCCACCCCCCTCCCCCTCCTTCCCTGGCAGCATTCTGAAAACTTGCACCACTAAATAAAGCCCCAAGAGAACTAGGGAAACTGACCACAGGCTTGAGGTTCTGCAGAGTGATCAGTGGCAGTGGTCCAAGCAGAAACCCAGGTGAACTTATTAGACAAACTAGTCAGCGACAAAGCAGAAGTTGAGAGAATAGTGCGTAATAGTTAACTATTTTTGCTCTGCCAGTTAACTGGTCTGCCTGTAGGTCAGTCTTATGAATCTTAATATGGGTTAAATAAATCACCATGGCAAGTGTTTGGTTATTAGGGAGCACACAATGTAGCACACTTGTGAACAAACAGCAGGTGGTTCACTGCACTGCAAAGTACACACTCCTGTGGAACATGTACATGTTGTCATTATGATGTTGGCATTATAACTTTAAAGCATCATGTTAACTGTTGTAATGCTGACTTGTTTAAAATGCTTTAACTTATATAACAACCATGTTGGCATAATGCTGCTGGCATTCTGCTTTAGGCATATTCACTTGCCATAGTAAGCTCAATTCACAATCCTAGCTGCTAAGCCATGTTCTTCACCAAGATGACAGGAACTGTGTGCAATTATTATTATTATTATTATTATTATTATTAGGCAATGTCTTCCCATTTCTGGTCGGTACACACAGAAGCAAAGTTCATGGAGACTTCATGATCCATTTGCATTTGAACCTTCATAACAGTCTTTTCACATGATTGCTTTATCACATCTTGATCTAGAATTTTTGCTGTTTAGTAATACATTTCAAAGACAGAAGTTTAAATTGTTTAATAAAATGGATATTTAAATACATAGGTTCTCAAACTCAATCATCAGGACCCCAAACTGTCCATGTGTTCCAGGTTTCCTCACAGAATCACAAGTGAAATAACTAGCTCTATCTGTGGTTCTTTTAAAATGTGTCAGTGAGTAATGAATACGCCTGTACACCTGCTACAGTAGGTGACCTGGAAAACATTAACTTTTTGGGGTGCTAAGGCATACCTCCCAACATGACTCATTGCAGGAGGGACCAAATGTTCTGTTCCTGGAGTTTCCTCTTAATTAATTATTGCCATTACTTATGTTGAAACACCTTTTTTTTATTTCCATCACCTGTGTTGAAAAACCTTTCTTATCAGATAACTAGTTTAACACAGGTGACATCAATCGTAAATTAAGAGGGAAGTCTGGGAACAGAGCATCTTGTTTCTCCTGAAATGGGTCTTTTTGGGAGGTATGCTAAGGAACAAGTTTGAGTACCACTGTTTTAACATAATTAAGTTTTCATATGCAGTTAATAATAGATATAAAGCATTTTTTCTTCTTCTGCTATGGATCTTCAGGAGTGGGCCAGATTCCCTCTCTTTATTCTTAGTGACCATAAGAGCCTTTAGTATTTTCAGGGGCTGAATTCACAGAATGCGCACTGACAACTATTCCTAACAAGGTTTCACTTCACTGTAACATGATTGCATTTATCCAGCAATTTGAAGGCCAAATCAACAGTGCTCGACTGCATCTTGGAATGCAAAGCAAGTATACCTCCAGGCTTCATTTTGAAATGCCCATCTCTTTGGAGCAGCTGGGTAGGAACAAAGCAGAAAATATAGCACTCATCATGGTGCCAGCTGAAGGTCTTGCAAATGAGACATGACTCATGAATGGCAGGGCATCCCAACATCAATAAACTGTAAAAAAAAAAATGTGTCCTCCTTTGTCCAATCTTGCACTACCTGTGAATGCACCAAAGGGTGCTTGATCAGACACTTAATTTCTCACTTTGAGGCCAATGCTGCACATATAGTACAACAGGGCAGGTGCAAGTTTTGTTTGTGCGACTGATAGTGGTGTACGATAAGTAATATGCTGTATTTTAGCATCTAAAGATATCAGGGAAAGGGCTAATACTAGTATTAGTATATGCAACTATGGAAAAAGACACTAAAGCATTTGAAGCAGTGTCTGACTCAGATTTAGGCCCATAATCAACATAGGTACACTTATGGTTCCCATGGTCACAAGGGATGAGAGACATGAATTGAACAATGTAAGTGCAGAGTCTTCACTAATCATGGGGATCAAGGTGTGAAGTTGGTTCATATTCCTCTGGATGCACAAATAGATCCTTTCCAGATACACAAATAGATCCTTTCCAGATACAGAAATAGATCCTTGCCATCAAAGCCATCAAATAGATTAAATGATTATTCCCATTTGTAGCAGATTCCTTGATCCCTAAATTCTCAAGTTAGATCTCACAGTTCTCTTCTTTTGGTTGTTGTCACTGGAGATAGTTGTTTTTTTTTAATAGAACTGAAGTTTGATGTCATGATAGGAAGAGTTTTCCTGAGGTCTGAACCATGACATTCTCCTTGTCTTTAAAGCTGAGAAATTTGATTATTATGATGTAACCTGGTGGTTTGATAATCCTTGTGTTAGGGTAAAGGGCTAAGTGGGCTTTCTGAAGGGTTAGAGTAAGTGATCCAAAATGCAGCAACATCTAAGCTAATAGACCCTCTATGTAGGTCTCCAGGCATCTTGAGTGACTGATTTAGCCAGGTTCCTGATATGTATTTTATTGAGACACACCTCTGATTTTCCAGATCCTTGTTTTTATTTCTGAGAACCAAAAGCTCACCACTAATGGGACCAAGGTTTGTGCTTGTTTTGTTTTGTGCTTAGGGTAGCCTGTTACAGTTTTACATTTATCATGTTAGACACCATTAAAATTGATTCCCTTTTTTGACATATTAAATTATTAATGTTAACTTAATTTTATCATAACTAGTGCTATGATATTATTCAAGACTCTTGTTAGCCACAAATAATTATGTGGATATTAGTCACTACAAACTGTATGTGCCAAGATCAACTTACCTTACTGGTCCTTAAGGCAGGAACATTTGACAACATAAATACACATTCAAAGTACCATAAACTAATACAATAGTTTAACTAGAAGCACCCAGAAATGCATTAAACTTTATTTTTTAAGCATTTGTTTAAAGATATAAGGCCAGATGCATCATCGCTTGGAAAGTGTTAACATGGAAAGTGAAAAAGTACCAGCCAATCTGATGCCCATTTTTCAAACACAGCCTGTGACATGGCAGTTAGGAGCTGATTGGCTGGCACTTTTTCTTTCTCCATTTTATCACTTTCCAAGCGATAATGCATCTAGCCCACAGTATTCTTACAGGAAATACACTTTATCTGCAAAACAGGCCATGAACAACGATTCAGGCAGTTCCTTACACAAGTCTATGCATGTGATATGAGACAGAGGAAAAGGGGGTCACCATTCTATTCATTAATCATCTCCACGTTGCTAATGTAATCTTTACTGGTAATACATTTTTAAGCTTTCTGATTCTAGTTGGCACCTTAAACAACAACCTAATTAACATGATTAATCTTATTTTCCTAATAAGAATAAGGCCCACTTTTGTTGACCGTTTATCAGAAAATATCACACTACAATAAAAGTCACTTGTTTTTAGCTGATGACTTAATAATACTTAAACATTAAATATGATCATTATCTCTCCTTACCACCTTCTTTGGCCCTCAATAATGAACAAAGCACTTCTTAAATTTTTTTACTACAGATGGAACCCTGCTAGTCAAAGCTCCGTCTGTGACTAGGCTTGCCGTACGGGTGCGCCTATAGCCGAGAGCATCCCCATCCGGTCACACGTGCCCGCAATGTAGACGCACCCCATTCACTTGAATGGAGAGTGTCTCCATCCGTGCACCTAGACAGAGACGCTCAGAATGGAAGCGTCTCTGTGCACTCCCGGCGTGACTAGACGGACGGATCGCGTAGTCATGCCAGGAGTGCATGTTTGTGATGGAGCAGCGTCATATGAGCACAGCTCCATCTGTACATTATTCCTGTACAAAGGGCCTAATTCAGCTTGGATAGCTATTGAGACAAAAAATTGCAATTTTCTCAATCCTGCTTCTACTTAAAATCTCATGTGAAGAGCTGCCAAGAAAGAAAAATGACACCCAACCGATGCATTCGCAAAATTTGATAAAGCTTCAGGACCTGCAGCTAAACGCATCAGGAAGGAAGCTATTTGGGTCACCATTCTTCTGAAAGCTACTGCCCAAGTGTGCCCGGACCAGGACTGGACTTTGAGCAGAATTGCCGTCAAATTCTATGTTTCTATGTTTCTATGTTAATCTTTTGAATTATCTGCTATCCGGTCTTTATTAAACAGGAACGGACCACACAGAGAAGGCAGCTATTATTATTGTGATCCTTTTTAGCATCGTTTGATTTTATGTATATGTGGATGTTTATGTCAAGTGTTTTATGGTTTATTAAATAGCACCAGTGGTACTCTATCCTTCTATTTTGAATTTTTCATTAGCGCTGCTACCTGTTTTTCTTTTGCATTCACAAAATTTGCCTATATATTTGCATAACTGCGAAGGATACGCAGAAATTGAGTACTATTGTTAGTTGCGGTGAAGCAGGGCTACTCTGAATAATGAGAATGCAGTCGCACTCAGCGCCATGTTTTAAGATGCATCTGATGTCAAATGTACGCCTCAAAAATAGCCATGACATGTTGCGTTTTCCCAAACAACTCCCCGCAAATGCCATGTGTATGCCCACGAACGCCTGCTGCCTGTCAATCAGTCTGTAATTGCATCACGGCAAGAGGCGGTCATATAAGAATCATGGGTCGTGCATATGCAATGCGTACGCAGCGCACGTGTAGTCGTCCAATAATCAAATGATTTACAATTTTGCAGCTGAAGCTGAATAAGGCCCAAAGCCAATGATCCCAAAAAGATTTTACATTTTATTTGTCATCCCATGGTATGCACATTAGAATTGCTGTGATAGTTTTAGAGCAAGCAAGAACATCTAATTCTATTTCAGAAGCATGCTTCAATCCAATTATTTGGTGAGAACATCTACCCATTTAAGCCATGGCTGTAAATAGATTTGTGCAAATGATACCACCTCCCTTGGTGTGAGGTCGAAGAGGCAGCACTATTGACTCCTGGGTGGTATCTGTACTTTGCCTTGCATGTGTTCAGTCAAACACAGCCAGATTAGCAGCCTGGAACTTCCTTGGGGTACAGAAGATGCTCAAGTACCTGCTTACTTCTGTGACATCACGTGCAGTATGCTGGAAGCAGCAGAACTAGCCCAGTCCACTGAACTGCCTTTATAAAGTCCTTATTATAGTTTAAATATATATTTTTTACACACTCTCAAACCCTCACCTTTGTGGCATTTGAAAGCAAAATCTTAAATTCAAATAATAATAGAAAATAACAGCTTTTCCTCAATGGTTAATTGCAAAGCACAAAATGCTGGATGTAAGGCACAAAATTCGTTTTTGCCCCTGATTATTCAAAAACATACTTTAATAGGTGGGGACATTGATCTTTCCAATATATTCCTTGGGTTGCACAGGGGCACATGACAAAGCACTCCACCAAAGCCCATAAAAGTTGAACCTATGAAGAGCTAACTGTCTTTAGACCTCAACCTATAATTTTAATGGGAGAAATGCTTCTATTGCATTTCCACACCCCAAGCAATGTAATAAAATGCTAGGAACACAGAAAAGTAGAGATGTGCGGCGGGCACTTTTCGTGTTTTGTGTTTGGGTTTCGGTTCTAATTCCCTGCTCGTGTTTTGGTTTTGGGTTGGTTTTGCCAAAACCACCCTTTCGTGTTTTGGTTTTGGATCTGGATGATTTTTCAAAAAACCATAAAAACAGCTAAAATCACAGAATTTGGGGATAATTTTGATCCTAAGGTATTATTAACCTCAATAACATTCATTTCCACTCATTTCCAGTCTATTCTGAACACCTCACACCTCACAATATTGTTTTTAGGCCTAAAGGTTGCACCGAGGTGGCTGTATGACTAAGCTAAGTGACAAAAGTGTGCAGCAAAAACACCTGGCCCATCTAGGAGTGGTACTGCAATGGCAGACAGGATGGTAGATTTAAAAAATAGGCCCCAAACAGCACATGATGCAAAGAAGAAAAAGAGGTGCAATGAGATAGCTAGATGACTAACCTAATCGAAACAAGTGTGCGGCACAAACACCTGGCCCATCTAGGAGTGGCACTGCAGTTGCAGACAGGATGGCACTAAAAAAAAAAACTAGGCCCCAAACAGCACATCATGCAAAGAAGTAAAAGAGGTGCAATGAGGTAGCTGGATGGCTTAGCTAAGTGACACAAGTGTGTGGCACAAACACCTGGCCCATGTAGGAGTGGCACTGCAGTGTCAGACAGGATGGCAATTTAAAAAGCTAGGCCCCAAACAGCACATCATGCAAAGAAGAAAAAGAGGTGCAATGAGGTAGCTGTATGACTAAGCTAAGCGACACAAGTGTGTGGCACAAACAACATGGGACGTGCTGTAATTTGCCCAGATGTAATACAAGCACAATATTGGTGGCACAATTTAGCGTACCCCTAAAACAAACACACACACAGCAAAGCCTGTAAAATTAATTTGGATAATAATAAACCTTTCATTTGGAGCTATTATAATAATATGCAGCACATGCGAGCGTACACCTACACCGCACAGGGCAAACCCTGTAAAAATTATTTGGGTAATAATATAAATAATGTATATAATCCTTTAATTTGGAGTAAATAATATACAGCACAGGATACCACCACTGGGCTTATGGCAGCACAAGACACCACCACTGGACTGATGCAGCACAAGACAGCAACACTGGACTGGACTTACCCTTGGACTTATACGGCAGTACCCTTGGAGTTGAACGGCAGTGTTAGACAGGATGGCACTTTAAAAAACTAGTCCACAAACAGCACATGATGCAAAGAAGAAAAAGAGGTGCAAGATAGAATTTTTGTTGGATCCTCCCACCCACCCTTATGTTGTGTAAACAGGACATGCACACTTTAACAAACCAATCATTTCAGCAACAGGGTATGCCACACGACTGTGGCTGAAATGACTGGTTGGTTTGGGCCCCCACCAAAACAGAAGCAATCATTCTCTCCTTGCACAAACTGGCTCGAAAGAGGCAAGATGTCGACCTCATCCTCTGATTCCTAACCCCTTTCACTGTGTACATCCTCCGCCTCACAGAGTATTAATTCGTCCCCACTGGAATCCACCATCACAGGTCCCTATGTACTTTCTGGAGGCAATTGCTGGTCAAGGTCTTCCCGGAGGAATTTATCATTCATTTTGATGAACATCATCTTCTCCACATTTTTCCTACACCGAACACTGACAAGGTTACCGGCTGCACTAAACACTATTTCAGAGTACCCACTGGAGTGGGGGCAACTTAGGTAAAATAAAGCCAGTTTGTGCAAGGGCATCCAAATTGCCTCTTTCCTGCCAGTATACATACGGACTGTCTGACATGCCTACTTGGATGCTGTCACTCATATAATCATCCACCATTCTTTAAATGGTGACAGAATCATATGCAGTGACAGTAGACATGTCAGTAATCGTTGGAAGGTCCTTCAGTCCAGACCAGATGTTAGCACTTGCTCCTGACTGCCCTGCATCACCGCCAGCGGGTGGGCTCGGAAATCTTATTCTTTTCCTCGCAGCCCCAGTTACGGGAGAAAGTGAAGGAGGAGCTGTTGACGGGTCACATTCCGCTTGAGTTGACAATTTTCTCACCAGCAGGTCTTTGAACCTCTGCAGACTTGTGTCTGCTGAAAAGAGAGATACAACATAGTCTTTAAACCTAGGATCGAGCACAGTGGCCAAAATGTAGTGCTCCAATTTCAACAGATTGACCACCCTTGAATCCTGGCAAAGCGAATGAAGGGCTCCATCCACAAGTCCCACATACTTTGTGGAATCGCTCCGTCTTAGCTCCTCCTTCAATTTATCCAGTTGCTTCTGCAAAAGCCTGATGAGGGGAATGACCTGACTCAAGCTGGCAGTGTCTGAACTGACTTCACGTGTGGCAAGTTTGAAGGGTTGGAGAACCTTGGACAAGACGGAAATCATTCTCCACTGCGCTTGAGTCAGGTGCATTCAACCTCTTTTGTCTATATCATAGGTGGATGTATAGGCTTGAATGGCCTTTTGCTGCTCCTCCATCCTCTGAAGCATATACAGTATTGAATTCCACCTCATTACCAACTCTTGCTTCAGGTGATGGCAGGGCAGGTTCAGGCATGTTTGATGGCGCTCTAGTCTTCGGCACGCGGTGGCTGAATGCCGAAAGTGGCCCGCAATTTTCTGTGCCACCGACAGCATCTCCTGCATGCCCCTGTCACTTTTCAAAAAATTATGCACCACCAAATTAATTGTATGTGCAAAACATGGGACATGCTGGAATTTTCCCAGATGTAATGCACGCACAATATTGGTGACGTTGTCCAATATCACAAATCCCCAGGAGAGTCTAATTGGGGTAAGCCATTGTGCAGTGATGTCTCTCAGTTTCCGTAAGAGGTTGTCAGTAGTGTGCCTCTTACGGAAAGTGGTGATACATAGCGTAGCCTGCTTAGGAACGAGTTGGCGTTTGTGAGCTGCTGCTACTGGTGCCGCTGCTATTGTTGCTGCGGAAGGCCATACATCTACCCAGTGGGCTGTCACAGTCATATAGTCCTTAGTCTGCCGTGTTCCACTTGTCCATATGTCCGTGGTTAATTGGACAGTGTATACAACTGCATTTGTAGGACACTGAGGACACTTTTTTCTGACGTCTCTGTACATTCTCTGTATCGTCTGCCTAGAGAAGTGGAACCTAGATGAGATTTGATACCCGGGACACAGTACCTCAAACAATTCTCTAAGTCCCACTGAACCAATGGCGGATACCGGATGCAAGTCTAACACCAACATATCTGTCAAGGCCTCAGTTATCCACTTTGCAACAGGATGACTGTTGTCATATTTCATCTTCCTCACAAAGGACTGTTGGACAGTCAATTGCTTACTGGAAGTAGTACAAGTGGTCTTCCGACTTCCCCTCTGGGATGACGATCGACTCTCAGCAGCAACAACAGCAGCAGATGCAACAGCAGGCATACCACTCAAGGATCTTCCGGAGGAATCCTGGTTAGGAGAGGACTCCTCAGTCTTTTCAGTGACATGGCCTGCAGGACTACTAACATTCTTGACTGAGGAGGAAGTTGACGTTGAGGGAGTCGGTGGTGTGGCTTGCAGAAGCTTGGGTACAAGAGGAAGAAGCAATATAGGTGTTAGTGTACTGCTTACGCTCTTACCCAAAGTTTCGCAACTTGACACTGACTTATGATGAATGTGCTGCAGGTGACGTATAAGGGAGGATGTTCCTAGGTGGTTAACATCCTTGCCCCTACTTATTACAGATTGACAGAGGCAACACACAACTTGACACCTGTTGTCTGGATTTGTGGAGAAATAATTCCACACCGAAGAGGTGGCTTTTTTTGGTATTTTTCCCAGGCATCACAATGAGCTTCTTCATCCCACGGACAACAAGTGTCTCCCCCTGTACCTCATTTAAATAAATCACATCACCATCAGAATCCTCATCGTCAACTTCCTCCTCAGCGCCAGCAACACCTATATCCTCATCCTGGTGTACTTCAACAATGACATCTTCAATTTGAATATCAGAAACTGGACTGTGGGTGCTCCTTACAGCACTTGCAGGGGGCGTGCAAGTGGTGGAAGGAGCCACCTCTTCCCATCCAGTGTTTTGAAGGTCAGGCATCGCAACCGCTGACACACTTAGACTCTCCTTAGGGATTTGTGATGCCATCTCAGAACGCACAGTTCTTTTCTGTGCTTTTTCCAGCTTAACTCTTTTAATTTTTCTAGCGGGAGGATGAGGGCTTCCATTGTCATGTGAAGCTGAACCACTAGTCATGAACATAGGCCAGGGCATTAGCCGCTCCTTGCCACTCCATGTTGTAAATGGCATATTGGCAAATTTATGTTTCTCCTCAGACCATTTAAATTTCTTTTTTTGAGTCTTTTTACTGAACTTTGGCTTTTTGGATTTTACATGCCCTCTACTATCACATTGGGCATCGGCCTTGGCAGACGACATTGATGGCATTTCATCATCTATGTCATTACTAGTGGCAGCAGCTTCAGCACTAGGAGGAAGTGGTTCTTGATCTTTCCCTATTTTATTTTCCAAATTTTTGATCTCCATTTTTTTCTGGAGATATATAACAATATTTGGATTAAATATTAATAACCCCTTTATTTGGAGTAAATAATATACAGCACAGGAAAGCATCACTGGATTTATTTAAGTGGCAGCACCACTGAACTCAAGTTATACAGAATTATATGGATTTATATGGAATTATATGGCAGGATCACTGGATTTATACGCCAGTACCACTGGATTTATATGGCAGTACCACTGGACTGGATTTATATGCCAGTACCACTGGAATTATATGGCAATATCACTGGAATTATATGGCAATATCACTGGAATTATACGCCAGAATCACAGGAATTATACAGCAATATCACTGTAATTATACAGCAATATCCCAGGAATTATACACCAATATCCCTAGAATTATATGGCAATATCACAGGAATTATACGCCAGTATCACGGGAATTATATGGCAATATCACAGGATTTATACGGCAATATCACTGTAATTATACGGCAGTATCACAGGAATTATATGCCAGTATACCGATGAATTATACTGCAATAGCACTATAATTATACGCCATTATCACGGGAATTATATGGCAATATCACAGGAATTATACGCCAGTATCCCAAGAATTATACGGCAATATCACAGAAATTATACACCAGTATCACGGGAATTATATGGCAATATCACAGCAATATCACAGGAATTATACGACAGTATACCGAGAATTATACGGCAATATCATTGTAATTATATGCCAGTATCACGGGAATTATATGGCAATATTACTGTAATTATACGACAGCATCACGGGAAGTATATGGCAATATCACTGGAATTATACGGCAATATCACAGGAATCATACGCCAGTATCCCGAGAATTTTACGGCAATATCACTGGAATTATAAACCAGTATCACGGGATTTATATGGCAATATCACTGGAATTATACGGCAATATCATAAGAATTATATGCCAGTATACTGAGAATTATACGACAATATCACTGTAATTATACGACAGCATCACGGGAAGTATATGGCAATATCACTGGAATTATACGGCAACATCACAGGAATTATATGCCAGTATCCCGAGAATTATACGGCAATATCAGTGTAATTATACGCCAGTATCACGGGAATTATATGGCAATATCACTGGAATTATACGGCAATATCATAAGAATTATATGCCAGTATACTGAGAATTATACGACAATATCACTGTAATTATACACCAGTATCACGGGAATTATATGGCAATATCACTGCTATTATACGCCAATATCACAGGAATCAAATGCCAGTATCCCGAGAATTATACTGCAGTATCATTGTAATTATACGCCAATATCACAGGAATTATATGGCAATATCACTGGAATTATACGGCAATATCACAGGAATTATACGCCAGTATCCCGAGAATTATACGGCAATATCACTGTAATTATACGGCAATATCACTGTAATTATACGCCAGTATCACGGGAATTATATGGCAATATCACTGTAATTATACGGCAATATCACAGGAATTATACGCCAATATCCCGAGAATTATATGGCAATACCACTGTAATTATACGCCAGCATCACGGGAATTATATGGCAATATCATTGGAATTATATGGCAATATCACAGGAATTATACGCCAGTATCCTGAGAATATATGGCAATATCACTGTAATTATACGCCAGTATCACAGGAATTATATGTCAATATCACTGGAATTATGTGGCAATATCAAAGGAATTATACGCCAGTATCCCGAGAATTATACGGCAATATCACTGTAATTATACTCCAGTATCATGGGAATCATATGGCAATATCACTGTAATTATACGGCAATATCACAAAAATTAAACGGCAGTATCCCGAGAATTAAACGCAATATCACTGTAATTATACGCCAGAATCACGGGAATTATATAGCAATATCACTGGAATTATACGGCAATATCACACGAATTATACGCCAGTATCCCGAGAATTATACGGCAATATCACTGTAATTATACTCCAGTATCACGGGAATTATATAGCAATATCACTGGAATTATACGGTAATATCACAGGAATTATACGCCAGTATCCCGAGAATTATACGCCAATATCACTGTAATTATACGCCAGTATAAAGGGAATTATATGTCAATATCACTGTAATTATACACCAGTATCACGGGAATTATATGGCAATATCACTGGAATTATACGGCTATATTGAAGGAATTATACGCAGTATCCCGATAATTATACGGCAATATCACTGTAATTATACGCCAGTATCACAGGAATCATATGGCAATATCACTGTAATTATAGGGCAATATCACAAAAATTAAACGCCAGTATCCCGAGAATTATACGGCAATATCATTGTAATTATACGACAGCATCACGGGAATTATATAGCAATATCACTGGAATTATATGGCAATATCACACAAATTATACGCCAGTATTCCGAGAATTATACGGCAATATCACTAATTATATACCAGTATCACGGGAATTATATGGCAATATCACTGGAATTATACGGTAATATCACAGGAATTATACGCCAGTATCCCGAGAATTATACGCCAATATCACTGTAATTATACGCCAGTATCATGGGAATTATATGGCAATATATCAGGAATTATCGGCAATATCACTGGTATTATACGCCAGTAACACTGTATATATGGCAGCAGAGGACACCACCACTGTGACTGGTCACTGGACTGATGCTGCACAAGAGAGACACTACCCCTGGTCTGATGCAAGACAACACAGCAAAAATGCAAGGGAGTTATACAGCAGCCAGCAGCACTGAGGACATACAGTATAGCAGCAGAGGACACCAACACTGTGACTGGCTGGATTGATGCAGCATAAGACACTGACTACACTGGACTGAGCAGCACAAGACAGCACTAGAATCGCCACTCCACTTTCCCGCCCACACAGACACTGAGGACGGAGACTTTTCCTCTCACTACACTCTCCGAGACTGAAGTGAAAATGGCCCCAACGCGTGGCTCCTTATATGGAATCCAAATCCCATGAGAATCCGACAGCAGGATGATGACGTTTTGCATCGTTCTGGTTTCCAAGTCAGGCAGGAAAACTCGAGCCTGACTCGGATCCGGGCTCATGACGTGAAGTCCGGTATGGTTCGATTCTCTGATATCCGAACCCGCTAATCTCTACAGAAAAGTGACACATACAAATTGCCTTCTATATGTGGAAAATTTGTGACACATTTGTGAATTGCTTCAGAGCTTTACTGATATCTGTGTACTGTCAATAAGACAAATAATGTGCATGTTTTTTTAGTAAACCCTGCTTATTTAGGAGTGAAACTACAATGTTAGCATGTTCCATTGGGTCCACAGCTTGGGGATGAGGGCAGTGGGGGACACATCCCTTTATAACTCCCCATGCAGTAGTAGTGAGATTGTAGACAATTTGTCACCTCCACTGAGTTACTGACTTTCTCTCTAGTGATCGGTCCATTGCAGATTTAAAGCGGGTTTTGGTTTGGTTTGAATAAACAAAATTTGAGGGGGTTTGGTATTTCTAGAGAACCGACCTGCGCATCTCTAATTAAAACCTTCTGGTTATGCCCTTGAATATACTCTTCTATAATGTTACAAAATATTAGAGATGAGCGGGTTTGGTTCCTCGGAAACCGAACCCCCCCAAACTTCACCCATTTTACACGGATACGAGGCATACTCGGATTCTCCCGTATGGCTCGGTTAACCCGAGCGCGCCCGAACTTCATGATCCCGCCGTCGGATTCTCGCGAGATTCGGATTCTATATAAGGAGCCGTGCGTCGCCGTCATTTTTCACTTGTGCATTGGAAATGATACTGAGAGGACGTGGCTGGCATCCTCTCACTTTGTTTCAGGGGGCTGCATATCTTTATTCTGGGGACCACCAGTATTATAGGAGGAGTACAGTGCAGAGTTTTGCTGACCAGTGACCACCAGTATTATACGTTGTCTGCCTGAAAAATGCTCCAGATCTGTGCTCAGTGTGCTGCATATATCTGTGCTCACACTGCTTTATTGTGGGGACTGGGGACCACCTGTATATTATATAGGAGGAGTACAGTGCAGAGTTTTGCTGACCAGTGACCACCAGTATTATACGTTGTCTGCCTGAAAAACGCTCCATATCTGTGCTCAGTGTGCTGCATATATCTGTGCTCACACTGCTTTATTGTGGGTACTGGGGATCATCAGTATATTATATAGGAGGAGTACAGTGCAGAGTTTTGCTGACCAGTGACCACCAGTATTATACGTTGTCTGCCTGAAAAATGCTCCATATCTGTGCTCAGTGTGCTGCATATATCTGTGCTCACACTGCTTTATTGTGGGGACTGGGGACCACCTGTATATTATATAGGAGGAGTACAGTGCAGAGTTTTGCTGACCAGTGACCACCAGTATTATACGTTGTCTGCCTGAAAAACGCTCCATATCTGTGCTCAGTGTGCTGCATATATCTGTGCTCACACTGCTTTATTGTGGGTACTGGGGACCATCAGTATATTATATAGGAGGAGTACAGTGCAGAGTTCTGCTGACCAGTGACCACCAGTATTATACGTTGTCTGCCTGAAAAACGCTCCATATCTGTGCTCAGTGTGCTGCATATATCTGTGCTCACACTGCTTTATTGTGGGGACTGGGGACCACCAGTATATTATATAGGAGGAGTACAGTGCAGAGTTTTGCTGACCAGTGACCACCAGTATTATACGTTCTCTGTGCTGCATTGTAGTATATAGTAGAAGTACAGTGCATAATTTTGCTGACCACCAGTATATAATATATAGGAGTACGGTACAGAAGGCCACTGCTCTACCTACGTCTGTGTCGTCAAGTATACTATCCATCCATACCTGTGGTGCATTTCAGTTTTGCACAGTTTGCTGACCACCAGTATATAATATATAGCAGTACGGTACAGTAGGCCACTGCTCTACCTACCTCTGTGTCGTCAAGTATACTATCCATCCATACCTGTGGTGCATTTCAGTTTTGCACAGTTTGCTGACCACCAGTATATAATATATAGCAGTACGGTACAGTAGGCCACTGCTCCACCTACCTCTGTGTCGTCAAGTATACTATCCATCCATACCTGTGGTGCATTTCAGTTTTGCACAGTTTGCTGACCACCAGTATATAATATATAGCATTACGGTACAGTAGGCCACTGCTCTCTCTACCTCTGTGTCGTCAAGTATACTATCCATCCATACCTGTGGTGTATTTCAGTTGTGCGCAGTATATATAGTAGTAGGCCATTGCTATTGAAACTGGCATATAATTCCACACATTAAAAAATGGAGAACAAAAATGAGGAGGTTAAAATAGGGAAAGATCAAGATCCACTTCCACCTCGTGCTGAAGCTGCTGCCACCAGTCATGGCCGAGACGATGAAATGCCATCAAGTCGTCTGCCAAGGCCGATGCCCAATGTCATAGTAGAGAGCATGTAAAATCCAAAACACAAAAGTTCAGTAAAATGACCCAAAAATCAAAATTAAAAGCGTATGAGGAGAAGCGTAAACGTGCCAATATGCCATTTACGACACGGAGTGGCAAGGAACGGCTGAGGCCCTGGCCTATGTTCATGGCTAGTGGTTCAGCTTCACATGAGGATGGAAGCACTCATCCTCTCGCTAGAAAACTGCAGTGCCACTCCTAGATGGGCCAGGTGTTTGTGTCGGCCACTTGGGTCGCTTAGCGTAGTCACACAGCTACCTCATTGCGCCTCTTTTTTTCTTTGCATCATGTGCTGTTTGGGGACTATTTTTTTAAAGTGCCATCCTGCCTGACACTGCAGCGCCACTCCTAGATGGGCCAGGTGTTTGTGTCGGCCACTTGGGTCGCTTAGCTTAGTTACACAGCTACCTCATTGCGCCTCTTTTTTCTTTGCATCATGTGCTGTTTGGGGACTATTTTTTTAAAGTGCCATCCTGCCTGACACTGCAGTGCCACTCCTAGATGGGCCAGGTGTTTGTGTCGGCCACTTGGGTCACTTAGCTTAGTCACAGAGCTACCTCTTTGCGCCTCTTTTTTTCTTTGCATCATGTGCTGTTTGGGGACTATTTTTTTGAAGTGCCATCCTGCCTGACACTGCAGTGCCACTCCTGGATGGGCCAGGTGTTTGTGTCGGCCACTTGTGTCGCTTAGCTTAGCCATCCAGCGACCTTGGTGCACCTCTTTTTTTCTTTGCATCATGTGCTGTTTGGGGACTATTTTTTTGAAGTGCCAACCTGTCTGACACTGCAGTGCCACTCCTAGATGGGCCAGGTGTTTGTGTCGGCCACTTGGGTTGCTTAGCTTAGTCATCCAGCGACCTCGGTGCAAATTTTAGGACTAAAAATAATATTTTCAGGTGTGAGGTGTTCAGAATAGACTGAAAATGAGTGGAAATTATGGTTATTGAGATTAATAATACTATGGGATCAAAATGACCCCCAAATTCTATGATTTAAGCTGTTTTTGAGGGTTTTTTGTAAAAAAAACACCCGAATCTAAAACACACTCGAATCTGACTAAAAAAATTCAGGGAGGTTTTGCCAAAACGCGTCCGAATACAAAACACGGCCGCGGAACCGAATCCAAAACCAAAACCCGAAAAATTTCCGGTGCACATCACTACAAAATATAGAACTAAAGCACTAAACTTACTATTAGGGGGGAATTAAAATGTTTGAAAAGTATATTGGGTGTCTGTTTTTCCCTGTCTATTAGATAAGAAAAAACAGACACCCAACTGACTTTTCAAACATTTGAATCTCCCCCTTAGAAGGGTTTAATGCTATATACAGGAACATAGGGCACAGTAGCACAGTAACTTTGTCTTAAGATGCAGATACTTTGCTAAAATATGCTAATGCTGCAGGAGGCATCTTGTCTTAATACACTCCTCCTGAACCCAAATACGCAGCATCGAAACAGTAGCATGAACATCGGCCATCTGAGTAACCCTCAATCAGGCTGTGGCTTAGGGGGCAGTATGTTTGATGATGCAGGAACTGTTCTGCACATGCACAGTCCTCCCACCATCATACCACCATCAGTTTATGTACAACTATGAATCAGGTCCATGGAGCTTTATGCCTGTTTAATATACCGTAATAGTGCATTTGATGAAAACAAGATTCATGAGCAGCTGGTTAAATCATGCCTTCGGTTATCCTCAGTGAGTGGCATCACATTGTCTCCTGCTAACTGTTGTTGGTCTGGGACTAAAGTATTTTTGTGATGATATACAACTGATTCTGAAATGATCAAGTGATATGAAGAAAGAAGCAAGTCTTCAAAGTTACCAAGCATAAATAACGAAGGTATTGCATAACTGGACTCACAAACTTCCTGTAACTATGTTGAGCTTGTGATCATCCGCATGTTTTATATGTTCACAGGGGTTTGTTTATGTTTTGCCGGGTTGCCATGACGCCGGGCTGTCATCTGGGCGCGCCGAGGGGCGCGCGTCGCACGCGGGTGACGTCATCGACCCGTGAGACGGCGTAGCGGTGGCGGCTTCCTGACAGGGGGAAACGAGGTTATGTAAGTATGCACTTTGTGTTATTTTTGTGATATGATCCTGATGACGGTTTTCTATAAATCGAAATGTTGATCTCTACGGAGTAGTTTCTTTGCCTCTTCCATTGCTCTGAAGTTATTAGTCCTGTGAGTGCCGCCTATTGCCACATAGAGACTGTTTAGACCCGCACAGGGTTTTGTTGGATGGCACCCAGGCAAATTCTGGGATTCAGCTGAGTGTCGGTGCGGACAGAAGGTGTATATATATATATATATATATATATATATATATATACACATGCTGATTGTATTTTAAGTCTGGGACTGTTATTTGCTTTTTATATTCATAATGACCACTGAAAGCAATGAAGGCTTGCAGCAGGGAATTGCTCTGAAATTAGGAGCTACATTCAGCTAATCCGAATCGGAGGCAGAATCGATACTTTTTACAGAGGATATTAAAGAACATGCTGGGACACCTTCATTGCATGATCTTTTTAATGATGCCATACGCTTGAGAAAAAGAGAAACTGATTTTTTCTATCATGGATTGACTTTGTCCAATTATTACGAGGACCGTAAAATTCCTAGGGGTTTCAGGATACGAAACTCCCCGACTATAGGACGTTACAACATCGATTTTTGTAAAAAAATGGACATCGATTTTAAATAAATGTTTCTTGATTTAATACTTTTGGTAATTGAAGAAGCCAAGAGAGAGATGTCACTCACTAAATATAAAATCAAACAATTCGATGTCCATCAATTACCACTTTTGTTGGCAGATAAACAAGGTGACTAGCTGGTTAAATTAAATACACAATTGGAAATTTACAAAAATGATCTGATTAAGTTTAAAAATGAAAAAATGCTTAAAGTGGATATGGACTATGAACATCAAAGCGTTTACAGCTGGCTAACAGGTGCTTATCCAAGGAATGACAAGCGGCCGCTATTCAGGAAAACATTGAGGAGGCAGGAAAAAGATTATTCTGATGATACTGGAACAACTGGCAGTGAAAGTGATAATTATGGTGTCTCCGGATCCAATACCTCTGGTTTTGACCCTTTAGGGGTACGTACACGCGCCCATAAATCAGGCGCAAGCGGAAATGCACGCGCAGAGAGGGGCAAGGCAAAAGGCAGAGGATGTGGCAAATATTCAAAACCTTCAACGGTACGGAGAACTTGATTTTTAAACTATCTTGACGTACACTTACTACTGATGAATCCTCTTTGTTAACTAGAGGACTCTCATTCACTCCGACTGTGCCCTTCAACAATATGGATTGGAAAATTGAAGTGTTCAAACTTAATAGGAGCCTAAAAATTAAATAATTATTTTCTGAACGTGATGATACACCTCCGAAACAGGAAATTCCTGCCCAACTATAGGCACTACAAATTAAATCTACGTTTGACCCTGTAAGTAACAATGCTTCCATTAAAACATTGACATGTTTATTGGATAAAACTGTTATGGATTATTCTGAACGCTGTAAACCCCAATTTTGGAATCTTACTCCTGGTGAAAGGAAAGCCCTGAAAGAGCTTGCCTCCTATAAGGACATTGTAATTCGTCAAGGTGACAAGGGGGGTTCTATAGTCATTCTTGATATAGAGGACTACAGAATTAAGATTAATAGACAACTGGGCAATTCAGATGTCTATAAGAAATTATTATGTGATCCGACTGTAAGTTTCAAAAAGAACTTGATGTATATATTGGACTAGCCTGTTCACAGGGTATCATTTCCAGTACAGTTAAAAAGTCATTACTTGTAGAATTTCCCATTAAACCATTGCTTTATTCTTTACCTAAAATTCATAAGGATTTAATTAAACAACCCGGACGCCTTATAGTAGCTGCCCGTGGGTCCTTATATCAACCTATCTCTGTTTATTTGGATGCCTTTATGCAACCCTGTGTCCAGTCTAGGCCGACATTTTTGAAAGACACCAACAGCCTTTTGATTTCTCTATCTAATATGCCTGATATTCCTGACAATTGTCCGTTTTGCTCAGTTGATGTGTGTCACTTATAATAATAATAATAATTTTATTTATATAGCGATCTTTCTCCAACAGGACTCAAGGCACGTGTATCCCACATGATATGGGATTAGCTGCCACCAGGATTCTGCTTACCAACAATGTGCTATATAAGGGTCCGGAATTAAAAAAAATTCTGACATTATTGGAAATGGTCCTCACGAGAAACTATTTCTATCACGATGGGGGCTTTTATTTACAAAGGTCGGGGTGTGCAATGGGGTAGAATGTGGCCCCATCATACGCAAACACCTTTATGTTTAGCATAGAGCAAGATTTATTTTTTTTCGACCCCATTATATCTGATTGCATTGTGGCATTCTATAGATATATAGACGACCTTTTGATACTATGGACTGGAGATGAGGCCTCTTTCCGTCGGTTAATTGATAGTCATAGTAGTACAGATAGTCCTGTCAAGTTTACATACACTATTGACAATTGTACAGTTAATTTAAAGTGGTGGGAGACTTTTGACTTCCTTATATCGTAAACCAACAGATAGGAATAACCTTTTATTAGCCTCCAGTGCCCATCCTGGCCCTTTAAAGGATGCCTTGCCCTATTCACAGTTTTTATGTGCCCTTAGAATATCTAGTATTAGGGAGGAAGGCATCAATCAACTCAATATTATGTATCAGCAATTCTTGGGTAGGGGGTATTCAGTAGATAGAGCTGGATAGAGCTAAACAAAAAGCATTATCTTTACCCTTGCATCAACTATTATTTTCTATTAAAAAGGAGGAGAAAAAACAACGACACATGTGGGTGAACCGCTATAATCAAATAAGCCATAAGATCAAACAGGCTACTAACAAATGATGGCCTATTATTGCATCTGATGTGGATCTAGTACCTTTTCATGGCTCTAGAATTATGCCATGTTATCGCAGGGGCAAGAATTTGAAGGATGCCCTTGTACGTAATTACATCACTAATTTGGGTACCAAGAAGAAAGGTACCTTTCTTGGTCAGGCTAAGAAAGGTTGTTTCAGGTGTCCAAATTGTACCACCTGCAGCTTTTTACAAACGGGATCAGTATTATTTCAGCCTTATACCGGTGCTAAATTCACTATTAACCATTATTTAACTTGTTCAAGTAAATTTGTTGTATATACCATCACCTGTCCTTGCTCCATGATTTATGTCAGAAAAACCGACAGTACTTTTAAAGTAGGAATGACCCAACACCGCTCTGGAATATGTGGTGCTATCTCGGAAGAGACAAGTGACCAGCCAGTGGGGCGTCACTTTGCTGAAGCCAAACATAATTTATCCAGTTTGCGCTATCGGATCATTGACCATGTACCAGCACATATAGGGGGTGGTGATCGATCTAAGCAATTACTTATGCTTGAAGCAAGGTGGATTGAAAAATTAGATGCCCTGGTACCTCGTGGGTTAAATGAGACATTTGGTTTGCACTGCTTTTTATAAATCTTTATGTGTTACATTTCTGCCTCTTATAGCTAATCATTTGTGTAACAATATTTCAGTAACTGGATTACTTCTTACGTATGGTTACATTTTTTGATATATAGGAAACAATGCAAGTTGCTATTTTTTTACATATTTGTATAAATTGGGTAGAACTCGGTTCACTATATATCTTTGTATCTTGTAGAATATAATTTCGATATTATTGATACATGTGGAATTATGCAATACATACTGTGGTAAACTTTATGTATTTGTGCAGTTCTCTATATTAGATATGTTATAATTTCTCTAAGTAACGGTTCCGGTTTTAATCTGCTTTTTTGTATTTGTATAATGACCTTCCCCAGGTGATCCTGACTTGATTGACCGGAAACCTGGTCCTGGTCATTAGTGACGTGTGGTGGTGCGAAGTGCTATATAAGTGCTATTTGTGTTTATCTGTGTTGTGCTTGAAAAAAGGTCATTAAAGCTGAAACGTTGCTGCTGTAAGCCACAGTCTTCGTGTCTTCTTTCATGTCATACTGGGAGTGCCGCCCGTGGTCTATATATATATATATATATATATATATATCACATCCACATTAAAAATGCAGATTGTGATAAATACTGCATGCCCCTTAAACCCATCCGAGACATTATCAGCAAGCCTCAATAAATGTTATATGTTATACTGCCTGCCCTAAACACTAATGTTCTATTAATTTGTTCAAGATCATGTCAGCGATGCAAATATCATCTGTCTCTGAGGTTCTCTGTTGCTAATTTAGTTCTTATGGCTAGCGAATAGATGATTTGTTTATATACTGTAGTTTTTTTCCACTAACAGCATTCTTCCGTCCCACTGTGTGCTATTCCTGCAATGTGTACCTCCACTGATTGCACACTCTGCTAGTGGCAACACAAGATGGTCGCCTTGGATGGTTCCTCCACGGGCAGGATGTGCTTTACGTGGATCTTTCAGTACAGAGTATATCATACTACTACTACACAAGTGTCAGTTTTCCCATGTATGCATTAGGCCCTTGTATGGCTCACTTCCCACAGTGTAACTTTTGATAATGTGCCCAACATGGCTGTCTCATCTGGTACGCTTGTGGATGGATGAAAATAAATGGACTTGACGGTTTAATTGGGACCCTACTCTCAGCGTTAGAACGGTGCAATCACAATATTTTTTGTCATCTCTTCTGGGGGTCGACTATTCCACCCAGGGTAATCCTACACTGTGCCCCCAAGATGGCTGCCTCACCTGGTAGCTGTGAGGGTGGAATACACAACCTGTGGAAGTTATTACCCAAAATGCATATACCAATCCTGCATTATGCTTACTGTGCGCTCGAGGTTGTCTTTTTATGTCGGTGTGGCTTGTCTATTGCTGTATTACTTAAATATTCTGTATTATGCGCATTGTTTTCGACGTCTGTAAAGTGCCTTGAGTCCTGTTAAGAAAGAGCGTCATATAAATAAAATTATTATTATTATTATCCAAGTGTGTGTTAGCTCATATACAAAATGGATTGTGTATGATACTTAGAGTGCGGATCTCTTTTCTCTGTATAAATCATTTTTATTATTTTTTTTAATAATAAGTGTTGATCCTTAATGAAGTTAAGTACATTTTCTGCTGAAAGAATTAATAATACCAGATAAATTGCATAGCTGTAATCTAATTCAACAATTTCTTGCCTTTTCTGGGCACATACTATATTTGACTATATTTCTCCATTTTCTTTTATAATGGGTAACAAATTTTATATTGAAATAATAAAAGTTATATTTTATTTTTTAATTTTACTTGCCTAAACAACCTTCTCTTTTTGTTTAATCTGTATACAAAACTATAACAATGTAGACTGAAATCTGATAGCTGTCAAATTAGTCATGTGAGAGAAGAGACAGCACTTGGAAGGAGCACTTCAACCTATCGCAGCTTGTATTGATCATAACTACCTAGACTTCCTGAGGTCTCAGATGATAAACAAGAACAAGGAGATGAGGCTGCTTCCATTTCTGGGCTAGAGCAGCACATGCTTCCTATCCGAGAATATCCCCACTGTACAGTCCGCACATATCCTCCACATATTTTCTCTTTCTTCACTTTCCCTTCCTTCTGACCCTGGTTCATCATTGCTGTGATGTGATATTATGCAACACACCTAGAACCTTTGCAATCTGGTAGACAAATATGCAATAGATAGTGCCTTTCCTAGTGTGTCAATGCCTATTTCCCTATAGATTGTAAGCTTGCGAACAGGGCCTTCCTACCTCTATAACTGTTTGTTTGTTTGTTTGTTTGTTTGTTTGTTTGTTTATTACCCAGTTTTGTTTTAGCTTTGTGTCCAATTGTAAAGTGCAACGGAATTTTCTGCACTATGTAAGAAACTGTTAATAAATAAATAAATAAATAAACGGCCTACCGTATATCTTTGAGATGGTTGTAAGGTTGAAGGATAGAAATGTAGAAGTGACAGGTAAGGGGTAGGGGTTAAGGTGATCCCTATAACTTTATATATTATGTTAATTAGCTCTCCCCAGAAGTTTTAAAGTGCAGGGCATGTCCAAAATGTATGATAAATATGGCCAACCTCTCCACAATTTCACCAACAATTTTCGATTGTGCCGGCCAGATAGTGTGTAAGTGATCAGAAGTGAGGTACAATCTATTTAACAGCTTTATATGCATTTCTGAGTGGTTCAAGCATTTAGATATACTATAGGATAAAGTGTAAATCAACTCCCTCCCAACTAGTCACCGTTGGCCTACAAGGAGTGAAGAGGACCGAACTACTCTGGAAATAGGTAAGATATATATATATATATATATATATATATATATAGACCTCCAGCAATAAGCGGCACTCAGAGTCAAAAATAGTAGTCAAAAAAAGTGTATATTTAAATGCCCATACGGTCAATGTTTCGGGGCTCAAAACCCCGTCGTCTGGACTTAGCATCAAACAAGTATCAAAAGACAGGACAATGTCTACTCTCCTAAATACCCCACATCGATCAACGGCGCCATTCCCCGCACCTCCTCAGCAGCGTACACTCAGAGCCGGCTTCCGCTCCCGAACTTTCAGTCCCAGGGCTGTCAGTCGTCGAGGGTTTGCGTTCCACTTGACAGCCTCTTGCGTTCCAGGGCGGTATGCGGGGCAGATCATCGTTCAGAGGACAGCCAGCCGCAGGGGGGAGAAAATGGACACCTACAAAAACATAATACATATACAAAACAGTAAAATACAAACAATATAAGATAACCACATATACAAACATGGAAAAAACAAACCTAGCGTCATAATGAGAATCAGAACAGCACAGATCAACACAGCATAATAGTGTACACTAACTAGCAATATAACTAGAATATTCACTTGTAAATATACCAACAGCAGTAATGCACTATTATATAACATCCTACTCTCTAAAGCATCACATTAAAGAATTCCAATGAAGTTTTTCATTTAACCCGCCCGGGGAAGTAGTACCTAGCTGAGTAATCCAACAAGCCTCTTTCAACAGCAGGGTCTTCACTTGATTCCCAACCCGTAGTGAAGGAGGTACATGATCAAACAATGGAATATCTAAGAGAAGCTAAAGAATGCCCAGCTTGCTTAAAATGTTTATCAACAGGCTGGTCCACAGGGTTCCCCTCTAAAATTAATTTAATAGCGGATCGATGAGCTGCCATTCTTTCTGAAAATTTGCGTGCGGTCTGACCAACGTAAAAAAGGCCACACGGGCATATTATGGCATAAACAACAAAATAGGTAGAACAAGACAGTAAAATCTAATGTCGGATTTCTTAGCACAATGGGGATGTTGAAAGGCCTTACATGCAAGCATATACTTGCACGTAGTGCACCCACTACAACAATAGCAGCCTGGGGGTTTGTAGTATACATTAGGGGTGCGGGGATGCCCCATCCCTGTGATGTCTATCTTGACTACCCTATTGCATATATTTCTACCTCTCCTAAAAGACAATAAAGGGGTAGATTTATGAAGGGATTTAAGCTCAGGGTCCGATGAAACAATGGGCCAAAGGGCTTTAGTGGCACGAGAAATAATGGACTAGCTGAAGAAAAGTCACTAGGGAACGGAATCCGTCTCCCCGTGTCTTTCTCCACAAGGTGCAACAGTCGTTGTCTAGACAGGCTTAACACTTCATCCTTTTGGGCATTCAAGACCTTAGGGTTATAACCCCGTGCAATAAAGTTAGAAATAAGAATATCCAACTCATCTAACAACTTAGACCTGTCACTAGCTATAAGTGCAATCCTCATCATTAGTGAATTAGGTAGCCACATTTTTAAAGGTTCCGTATGATGGCTAGATGCCATAAGGAACATATTTCGGTCCGTAGGTTTATGGAAAACCTCAGTGGCTAAACGGCCCTCATGTAAAGTGATGTTAACATCTAGAAAATGGATTTGGGTCAAACTGAAATTGTACGTAAACTTAACGGGCAGTACCAAAGCATTAATTCTCTCTACCAGGTTGGAGAACGACTCTATCCCATCATTCCAAATTAGGAAAATATCGTCAATGTACCGGCAATACATGATGATCTTATTCTTCATTTCTAGATCCTCAAAGAATAACCTACGCTCCTGCTCAAACATATAGATATTTGCATACGAAGGGGCCACAGGGGACCCCATTGCACACCCTCTCTGTTGCAAATAAAATTGACCATCAAATAAAAAATAGTTTCTACTCAACGTCAATTCTAGTAGAGAAAGAAAGAAATCATGGTCAAAGAGCGTAGGAGAAAGTTCTGCTTCTAGAAACCCTTTCATAGCCCGTAGGCCACCCTCATTGGGGATGACTGTATAGAGGCTGCAAACATCCAGACAGCACAGCAGAGACCTCGGAGGCAATGTAGGTAAAGCTTGAATATGCAAAAGGAAAGAAGTATCTTTCAAAAACGTCTTTTGATGTAACAACAATGGTTGTAGAACCGAGTCCAGTAATTGAGCCACCGGTCTGTATAAAGAATCAGGGGCCGAGATGATCGGACGGCACGGCGGTCTAGAGGCATGTTTGTGTAATTTCAGAAGCAAAAAAGGATAATTGTCCCTACAAAGAAATAGGGAACAAAAGAAAAAAGCCTCTTTGTGGGGGCACTCTTTCAAAAAAAAAATTATATTGTTTAAAAATTACATTTTATTTCAATAAATTTAAAATTGTGTGTATAGAAGAAGGGCAAAAATGTACCTATTGGTACAACCCTAAAGGACAAACAAACATGATTCTATGGTGAATACAATATGATATGCTCCTCCAATATAGCAATGTGTCTAAAATTAAATAGTTTGTAGCAGCCTCTGTATCAAGTGATATGTCTGAGAGTACAGATGATAATCCCCGTACTCTTGACACAGGATGCAATTTAATTGAATAATTGCCTTGAGCAATACTTTATGGAGGGAAATTAATTAATTAGATGCTAGGTGAAAATTATAGACAAATAAAATAGTATATCAAGTAGGCAAAGGCATGGTACTTGTGATCCAGACCATTAGCTAAATCACTGCAATGAATTCAAAACATGACAGAAATATCTTAATTAGTATCCTCATTAATCTAATTATAGATGAATAACAATAATTAATTTATAGCTGATAGTCACACAAGAAAACGACTTGTTTGTTTAAATAGTCTGGCGCATGCATGGAATACAATACAATTGCTTAATGACCCAATTACTTCAACAAGTACCTGAATAGCAAACTCCACAGCAGAAATGAAGATTAATTTGTATACTGGCTGATTTCTATCAATAAACTTACATTAAAGTGGAGAGACAGTGACAGTACCCGTGCCATTCGTCCGCTAACTTCTGCTGCCTTCCCATATGTGAAAAAATCGCCACAGTGAATGGGAGGTGAGAGAGTCAGCGGCCGGAACGGGTATGAAGAAAGATAGTGGCTTTACTTGCTGTTGTCGGGAAGCGGGGAGGGGTGACCCTGTTAACAATTTGTCATTGCAGGGAAAAACCCACTCCCGTCCCGCAATGAGTGCGTGCCGAAATACCTATAAGAGTGGTGTATAGTCCTCCTGTTGAACCGCGTTGCTGCCGTAGGTTTGATACATGTCTCTGGTTGCCTACGAGTCCGGGCCCGTGTGCGCTTCACGGGAATCCCGGAAAGGACGTCAGAGTGACGTCAGTATGAAACTGAAGGCTGGACGTACGTTTCACCCTAGCCGGGCTTGTTCACCATGGATCCTATTGTGGTCCTGCTGCTTTGTACCTATATACTGACCGCAGCCAATCATAATTAAGACTCTGTAAATTCAAATCCAATTAAGAATGGGGCAGTGGCATGTTGCCAGTTAACCAAGCTTGATTAAGATAATCACTACATATATACTGATTGGAAATAAGGATAAAATAAAAATAAAATAAAAAAGGCTATTAATGTGCAACATAAAAATAATAATAATAATTATAAGGCTGATTTTAGACGAAGGGAAGGATAAATGTAAAAAAAAATATCTAAATATCAATATAGATGAAAATATAAATCTAAATATAAATGGGGAATTAAGAAGTAAGGTATAAATTGTGTACATAAATAAATATATTACGATGATGCAATTGATAATTAAACTGGGACTGAATAGTGATTCCCAAAGGTGTCACTGATATTAATGATGAAATGGTTTAGTTATTGAAGATTTAAACTTTCTATAGTGTGAAAAAAGGAATTGTATCCAATTTACATGTATTGATACACAATATCTGATTATTCTATGTATGGATGTCTATAGAACACAACTTCGATAGCATACACGTTTCTTGGGACATGTATGTACATAATAGTTTCTAATAAGATTTAGAAGGAAAGAAAAAAGGAAAAAGAAGAGAGAGAGGGTTTAGTGAGAGAAAAAAAGAGAGGGGGGAAAAAGACAAAAGTTTACCCCACATAAAAAAGGGGGGGCGGAAATTCGAAAAGTTCTTTAGGTGGTTAGAAACGCTCCATAATTAATATTTTCATTGAGTCCCCTTGGCGAGAGAGATACGAGTTTAAAGATCCATTTGCTCTCTTTTTTCAAGAGTTCCCTATTGAGATCTCCGCCTCTCAGGCCCAGCTGTACCTTTTCCAAACCAAAAATCCGTAGGTCGTCTGAGGAGCCGTGATGTTCTTTATAAAAGTGCTTGGCCACCGTAGTTAAAGGTCTAAGTTTTTTGGCGTCAGATTCAAAGTTCCTAATTGTACCTATATGCTCCAGCGCTCGTTGCTTGAGCAGTCTTGAGGTCATTCCTACATAATAAATATGGCAGGGGCAGGTTATACAGTAAATGACATTTTTTGTCTTGCAATTGAAGAAGTCCATTATAGGTTGGGTCAACCTGTATTTATCCGTGATCGAATCCTTGTGTAATATATGTCTACAGACTTTGCAATTGCCACACGGGAAACTGCCCTTAATGGCTGGTTGCTTAGGTGGTCTCGCCTCAAAGTGACTATTAACAAGTCTATCCTTGAGGCTTGCAGACCTTCGCCAGCTCATCGAGACTTGATCCTTCAGAATTTTATTCAAATCAACATCTGTGTGTAACACAGACCAATGTTTCTGGATGATACACCTGATTTCACTCCATTCGGCACAAAAATTGCCTACAAAGCGAATCTCTGTATCTTTGGATTTGACTTTTTTGTTCTTAAAGATTAGTGAATCTCTGTCAACCTGTCTAATATCTCTTCGCGCTTTCTTGATGGACCTGTTACTGTATCCCCTGCTACGAAGTCTGCTTGATAGTTCTAAACTTTTCTCTAGGAAAGTGTTCTCATCAGAGCAGTTCCTTTTAAGTCTAAGAAATTCCCCTTTGGGGATGTTTTTGACCGTGGGCGGGAAGTGGGAGCTGGAGTGGTGAAGTATGGATTTGGTGGCCGTTGGTTTCCTGAACAGTTCCGTACCGACAAGATTGTCTTGGTCACGGAAGATGGTAAGGTCCAGAAAAGAGATCTTATTCTTACTTGCTTCGAATGTGAATTTGAGATTTAAGTCATTGACATGTAGGTCCTGTACAAAAGACTCCAAAGATTCCATGTCACCTTCCAAAATGAGTAGTATATCGTCTATATAACGAAGCCATAATAGAATCCTCCTGGTGTATTGATCATTTTTCTCCTGAAACACCACTTCCCGTTCCCACCAGCCTAAAAATAAATTTGCATACGTGGGGGCACAGGATGCACCCATCGCCGTCCCCCTTGTTTGTATGTAAAACTTATTGTCAAAGATGAAGTAGTTGTAATGTAAACAAAATGTAACAGGTCCATAATGAATGAGTGAAAATCAGTTAGTCCTTCCATTTCCATGAAGTATCGGATCGCTTCAAGGCCTTTTTGATGGTCAATGGAAGTGTAGAGTGACTCTACATCCATACTCACAAGAAGGTGTGTGTCCTCCAGCATGATGCCCTGGATTTTCTGTAGGACATCTGTAGTATCTTGAACATACGAAGGGAGGGTGGTCACATGATGTCTGAGTTGTATATCTATAAAAACGCTTGCCTGTTCAAGAAGACCTCCAATCCCCGATACTATGGGTCTACCTGGAGGTTTGGTAACACTCTTCTGTGTCTTAGGTAAGAGATAAAAAGTTGGTATTTTTGGGTGAACAATTTGCAAGTAATGGAATTCTGATTTGGTTATAGTATTCTCCTTCCATGCTTTCTCGATGAGCCTAGTATAGAGTGCCAAGAAATTGTCTGTAGGATTGAAAAGAGTTTTCTTATAGCAATTTTTGTCATTCAATTGCCTGAGGGCTTCCTTGACATACATATTTTTAGGCCATAAAACTACATTACCTCCTTTGTCAGATTGTTTGATTTCTATATCCTTCCAGGACTCGATCTCATTAAGAGCTCTTCTTTCGCTACTTTTTAGGTTGTGATATAAGGCCCCCTTATGTTTTTGATGTAATGTGTCCAGATCTTTTGAGACCAGTAATTTCAGAAGAGTAAATAACACCGGTACTTTTGGATATTTAATATATAGCGCTTTCACAATTTTATCTGGTAGAAGGTTAGACACTCTGGCCGATTCAAGAATCACTTCCAGTTCTCTTTGATACATGCGGGTAGGGTCAGAGGGTAATACAGAGTAAACTGCTTGATCGGATAGTTGCTGTTAGATCTCTTCTCTATAGTACTAGAGATCGAGGATCACTATGGCCCCGCCTTTATCAGCGGGCCTAATGATGATGTCATTGTATGATTGCAAAGCTTGTAATGCATCTCTCTCAGCTTTAGATAAGTTAAACTTAATCTTAGACGATGCTGCAGTAAATTTAGAGATGGAATCATCCAACAGTCTCTGAAGCAACTTGAGTGACGGATTAGACAAAATCGGGTCAAAAGTAGAAGTGGATGTCTTAGCAAGGAAATTAGAAAAAATAGAGGCCTCCTGGTTAGGCACTTTATGCTGGAAAAAATAAGATTTTAAACCTACCGGTAAATCTTTTTCTCGTAGTCCGTAGAGGATGCTGGGGACTCCGTAAGGACCATGGGGAATAGACGGGCTCCGCAGGAACAATGGGCACTTTAAGAAAGACTTTGACTCTGGGTGTGCACTGGCTCCTCCCTCTATGCCCGTCCTCCAGACCTCAGTTAGAGAAACTGTGCCCAGAGGAGACGGACAGTACAAGGAAAGGATTTTTGTAATCCAAGGGCAAGATTCATACCAGCCACACCAATCACACCGTATAACTTGTGATATACTACCCAGTTAACAGTATGAACAACAACATAGCATCAGTCCAAGACCGATGAAACTATAACATAACCCTTATGTAAGCAATAACTATATACAAGTCTTGCAGAAGTAGTCCGCACTTGGGACGGGCGCCCAGCATCCTCTATGGACTATGAGAAAAAGATTTACCGGTAGGTTTAAAATCTTATTTTCTGTAATGTCCTAGAGGATGCTGGGGACTCCGTAAGGACCATGGGGATTATACCAAAGCTCCCAAACGGGCGGGAGAGTGCGGATGACTCTGCAGCACCGATTGAGCAAACAGGAGGTCCTCCTCAGCCAGGGTATCAAACTTATAGAACTTTGCAAAGGTGTTTGACCCCGACCAAGTAGCAGCCCGGCACAGCTGTAGTGCCGAGACCCCTCGGGCAGCCGCCCAAGAAGTGCCCACCTTCCTAGTTGAATGGGCTTTAACCGATTTTGGTAACGGCAATCCTGCCGTAGAATGCGCCTGCTGAATCGTGTTACAGATCCAGCAAGCAATAGTCTGCTTTGAAGCAGGGCCGCCAACTTTGTTGGCTGCATACAGGACAAACAGTGCTTCTGTTTTTCTGATCCTAGCCGTTCTGGCCACGTAAATTTTCAAAGCCCTGACCACATCCAGGGACTCGGAATCCTCCAAGTCACGTGTAGCTACAGGCACGACAATAGGTTGGTTCATATGAAAGGATGAGACCACCTTAGGTAGGAATTGAGGACGGGTCCGCAATTCCGCCCTACCCATATGGAAAACCAGATAGGGGCTTTTATGTGATAAAGCCGCCAATTCCGAACTCGCCTAGTCAAAGCCAAGGCTATCAACATGACCACCTTCCAGGTGAGATATTTCAACTCCACTGTCTTAAGTGGTTCAAAGCAATGTGACTTAATGAAACTTAACACCACGTTAAGGTCCCAAGGCGCCACCGGAGGTACAAAAGGAGGCTGAATATGCAGTACTCCCTTCACAAATGTTGTACTTCAGGTAATGAGGCCAATTCCTTTTGAAAGAAAATGGACAAGGCCGAAATCTGAACTTTTAATGGAGCCTAATTTTAGGCCCAAATTCATTCCAGTTTGTAGGAAGTGAAGAAAACGGCCCAGGTGGAATTCTTCCGTAGGAGCATTCCTGGCCTCACACCAAGAAACATATTTTCTCCATATTCGGTGATAATGTTTAGATGTCACGTCCTTCCTAGCCTTTATTTGCATAGGAATGACTTCATCCAGAATACCTTTTTCCGCTAGGGACGGCGTTCAACCGCCATGCTGTCAAACGCAGCCGCGGTAGGTCTTGGAACAGACAGGGACCTTGTTGTAACAAGTCCTGCCTTAGAGGAAGAGGCCACGGATCTTCTGTGAGCATTTCTTGCAGATCCGGATACCAGGTCCTTCGTGGCCAATCTGGAACAATGAGAATTGCTCTCACTCCTCTTTTTCTTATTATTCTCAACACCTAGGGTATGAGAGGAAGAGGAGGAAACACATATACCAACTGGAACACCCACGGTGTCACTAGGGCATCTACATCTACCGCCTGAGGGTCTCTTGACCTGGTGCTATACCTTTGTAGCTTTTTGTTGAGACGGGATGCCATCATGTCTATTTGGGGTAGTCCCCACCAACTTGCAATCTGCACGAAGACTTCCTGATGAAGACCCCACTCTCCCGGATGCAGAGCGTGGTCTGCAGAGGAAGTCTGCTTCCCAGTTGTCCATTCCCGGAATGAACACTGCTGACAGAGCGCTTACATGATTCTCCGCCCAGCGAAGAACTCTGGTGGCTTCCGCCATTGCCACTCTGCTCCTTGTGCCGCCTTGGCGGTTTACATGAGCTACTGCGGTGATGTTGTCTGACTGGATCAGAACTGGTCGATTGCGAAGTAAGATCTCCGATTGACGTAGGGCGTTGTATATGGCCCTTTGTTCCAGGATGTTGATGTGAAGACAAGTCTCTTGACTTGACCAAAGTCCTTGGAAATGTCTTCCCTGTGTGACCGCTCCCCAACCTCGGAGGCTCGCGTCCGTGGTCACCAGGATCCAGTCCTGAATGCCGAACCTGCGGCCCTCTAGACGGTGAGCACTGTTTAGCCACCACAGGAGAAATACTCTGGCCCTGGGGGACAGGGCAATCCGCTGACGCAATTGCAGATACGACCCGGACATTTGTCCAATAGGTCCCAGTGGAAGGCCCTTGCATGGAATCTGCCGTATGGAATGGCTTCGTATGTTGCCACCATCTTTCCCAGAACTTGAGTGCAATGATGTACTGACACTTGTTTTGGTTTCAACAAGTTCATGACTAGAGTCATGAGTTCCTGCGCTTTTCCCTTCAGAAGAAAAACCCTTTTCTGGTCTGTGTCCAGAATCATGCCCAAGAAGGGCAGACGAGTTGTAGGATTCAGCTGCGACTTTGGAATATTGAGAATCCCGCCGTGTCGCTGTAACACCTTCAGTGAAAGTAATACGCTGCTCAGCAACTTCTCTCGTGATATCACTTTTATGAGGAGATCGTCCAAGTACGGGATAATTGTGACACCCTGCTTGCGCCGGAGCACCATCATTTCCGCCATTACCTTGGTGAAAATTCTCGGGGCCGTGGAAAGCCCAAACGGCAACGTCTGAAATTGGTAATGACAATCCTGTACCGCAAATCTCAGGTACGCCTGATGAAGAGGATATATGGGGACATGTAGGTATGCATCCTTTATGTCCAGAGATACCAAAAAATCTCCCCTTCTAGGCTGGCGATGACCGCCCTGAGTGATTCCATCTTGAACTTGAACAGTTTTCAGTAAAGGTTCAGGGGTTTTAAATTTAAAATGGGTCTGACCGAACCGTTCGGTTTCGGAACCACAAACAGAGTTGAGTAGCCATGGAGACGAGATCCGAGAGGCCCTCTCCGAACAATTCCTGACCCTTGTTTGACTCTAGAACCCAGTAGACTAACGTCTCTTTGGGCATGTCTTATATATATATATATGTATATATATATAAGACAACATCTTTTACATATAAATATATATATATATAAAAGGAACAATGTGTCCGGCACTCCTGTGATGTAAATTACCTTCACCCGGTGCCCTCGCAATGAACAGGATGCTGGCAGGCGACGGCGCGGCACTCAAGGTTAGAGGAAGAAGACAATGGGCGACAACCAGGTCTGCAACAACGTTTCAATCTTATTGGATTTTCATCAGGTTACAATCAATAATACAAAACATCCTACCTTATATCCATCACCAACACCATGTGGACATGACGTACGTACCGGCGTCCCACACATGCCGCCGCGGTCTGATGTCATCATCACGCACCTCTCCGTCAGTCAGCACGGGAACCTCCGGGCCGCAGCGTCACGTCATGACGTCATCGCGCATATGCGCGTTACACGCCCCCATCACCATAACAACCGGACAATAACAAGTGAAGCTGTGTAAAAACGAAGAGACAAGTGCATAATACCCATGCTGATATGAGGAAATACCAAGTCAAAATGCATGGAGAGACTATATAACAATGAATCCAAAGAGAACAGTAATATCATATCGCCATTAATAAGTGACTCTCTTGTAGAATTCCACACTTATTATTAAACAACAATACCGCATTATTCATATCAAATAGCAAATAACAATTGATAATGTGATTATTTACAACATTGCTCCTAAAGTTAATTTATCATTAAGTCCTTTCGGTGCCATGACACCCAACCGGATAATCCACTCCGTTTCCTTCTTAATCAATAGAGCCCCTCTATCACCGCCTCTCTTAGATACCGGAACATGGTGTTGGTGATGGATATAAGGTAGGATGATTTGTATTATTGATTGTAACCTGATGAAAATCCAATAAGATTGAAACATTGTTGCAGACCTGGTTGTCGCCCATTGTCTTCTTCCTCTAACCTTGAGTGCCGCGCCGTCGCCTGCCTATATATATATATATATATATATACATATAGGGACAATAACATGGTATCCTTATCTAGGGTTTCAATCTCCGCTGATAAGATATCTGTCTATTCTGCTACAGCGCTATAAACCCATGCCGACACAATCGCCGGTCTGAGTAGTGTACCAGAATGTGTGTAAATGGACTTCAAAGTACCTAGGGGAAGATTTCGATCTTATCCTGGCCCCATTAGGGAAAGGATACTCCCTGAGGATTCTTTTTGGGAAGCTGCAGCTTCTTGTCTGGAGATTCCCGCTCTTTTTCTTCATGAGAGGAGGGAAATTTACCTCAGCTTTCTTCCCCTTAAACATGTGTACCCTGGTGTCAGGGACAGATGAGTCATCAGTGATAAGCAAAACATCTTTTATTACAATAATCATATATTGAATACTTTTCTGACAGTTTTGGCTGTACTTTGCATTATCGTAGTCGACACTGGAGTCAGACTCCATGTCGATATCAGTGTCTATTATTTTGGATAGTGAGCGTTGTGAGACTCTGAAAGTCTCTGTGACATAGGGACAGACATGGGTAGATTCCCTGTCTGTTCTCTAATCTTTTGTGTAATAAATTCATCTTAGCACTTAATTTCACATATCCAATCAGGCGTCGGCGTTGTCGACGGAGACACCACACACACACACATTTGCTCCATCTCCTCCATAGGAGAGCCTTTTACCTCAGACATGTCGACACACACGTACCGACACACCACACACTCAGGGAATGCTCTTCTGAAGACAGTTCCCCCACAAGGCCCTTTGGAGAGACAGAGAGAGAGTATGCCAGCACACACCCCAGCGCAATATGACCCAGGAAAAACACAGCAATTTAATGTTTACCCCATAGCGCTGTTATTATTATCTGCGCCGAATTATGTGCCTCCCCTCTTCTTTAAAACCCTCTCTTCTACCGTGGTATAAGCAGGGGAGAGTCCGGGGAGCTTCCTCTCAGCGGTGCTGTGGAGAAAAACAAGGCGCTGGTGAGTGCTGAGGGAGAAGCCCCGCCCCCTCGGCTGCGGGCTTCAGTCCCGCTAAAAGTGTAAAATTGGCGGGGGCTCCTGCATATATATACAGTGTCCAGCTGTATATATGCTCTCTTTTGCCAAATAAGAGGTTTATATTGCTGCCCAGGGCACCCCCCCCTGCGCCCTGCACCCTTACAGTGACCGGAGTATGTGAGGTGTATGGGAGCAATAGCGCACAGCTGCCGTGCTGTGCGTTACCTCAGTGAAGCTCACAAAGTCTTCTGCTGCCTTTTGAAGCCTTCTTTCTTCTTCATACTCACCCGGCTTCTTTCTTCTGGCTCTGTGAGGAGGACGGCGGCGCGGCTCTGGGACGAACGTCCAGGGCGAACCTGTGTTCTGACTCCCTCTGGAGCTAATGGCATCCAGTAGCCTAAGAAACAAGACCTTGAAACTCAGAGAAGTAGGGCTGTTTCTCTCTCCTCAGTCCCTCGATGCAGGGAGTCTGTTGCCAGCAGTGCTCCCTGAAAATAAAAAAACTAACAAATATACTTTCTTAGCAGGAAACTCAGGAGAGCTCCCTGCAGTGCACCCATCTCCTCTGGGCACAGTCTCAAACTAACTGAGGTCTGGAGGAGGGGCATAGAGGGAGGAGCCAGTGCACACCCAGAGTCAAAGTCTTTTTTAAAGTGCCCATGTCTCCTGCGGAGCCCGTCTATTCCCCATGGTCCTTACGGAGTCCCCAGCATCCTCTAGGACGTAATTTTCTGGAAAAAGCATGCAGATCTCGACTCCAATTAAAGTGGTGAGAATGCTGATTTTCATACAGGACTAAAAGCAACACTTTAAAAAGACATTTCATACACTTTAAATGAAACTGCTGCAGCCACTATACTTAATCCGCAACCTATGGACTTTTTACACCGTTAGTGTACAGAGTCCCGTACCGATTACGGACAAACGCCGCGCTGGCTGTACAAAGTACACACAGCGCGTACACACCCAATGATACAACGTGAACCCTTAACAGCTATGCAATGCGATAATAATACACTTTAAACCTTAGCAGGGAAAGGAAGACACGACACCAGATTGTAATTAAACTACTGGGTTCCGACACCACAGCGTATTATTACTGAAAGGGGGTTACAATAACAAAGCAATACAATACAAAAGAATAATGGCTACAGTCAATGATACATGCTTGTTTGGATTTCGCCGTGCTACCCAGTCTGGTCCTTGGTCATCTAGATAGATAACTTTGTGAGTCTTTTATACAGTAGATCAAAACATAATAAAATAGACACTGTGTGCTCTTCTTCCATTGGTTCGGGGGTGGGACATATTCTGTGCACCGGAGATCATTGGTCAGCTCAAGAAGTGGGCGATGGCTAGAACCTGAGATGTGGTTTCTGTTGTTTGCATCTGAGTTCCCGCCCCATGACCAGTTAAACCCATCACATTGATCATACATAAATCTGATATTATTAATATCTTCATGTGGTAATATGTAATAATATTCTTTTTCCCATCAGATTAATGTTTACGTGACTCTGAACAATATGATCCCACACATGATATGATTATCTATTTCCATCCTCAAGATATACATATATCCACATATATCCATACACACACACACACACACACACACACACACACACACACACACACACACACACACACACACACACACACATATATATTCCATAGACAAAAAACCTTACGGTTTCACATGTCCCATTAAGGCTTCTTAGACATGATCTAAATTTCAGAAACCTGTTGTAACTCTTCCACTCAAACTCCAAAAAGCAATGAAATTCCAATCATTAAGGCTGACGCCTTAATGGACGTGTTCCTTGCGCAATACGGATATGGTATGCCATCACAGCCTGTGGGTAAGTGCAGATTCAGCACTCTCACAGAATGAGATTGCTGTCACTCACACAATGGTGGAGCTGCTAATTCACAGATTTGTGTGCTCATTGGAATACACACATGCAGTCTATGCAACTGAAGGTCTGAGCAGTTTTGTGGTGCTCCCATCACACACAGTGCCCACAACCATCCCATTCAGTCACCACAACAATCCCACCTTGTTACAACATCCTTCTAACTCCATACATCCATCTCACTTAGTATACACATTTAGCTCCCTCAAACATCTTGGTTAATTGCTAAAACTATAATACCCCATCTACGGTCTATGCATCTACACTTACTTCCCCTATACACCCCCATGCTGCTCTGTCTTCCCCAATCCCTACTGCTGTGTTCTCCCATCTGTGCTAGTCTGTACTAACTTATCTGTACCATCTGCCTTTCCCCATCTGTGCCTTGTCTGTACCACTGTTTCCTTCTCTCTGTGCTGCTCAGTGTTTCCTTCTTCAACGTCACTCTGCCTCCTCCAATACATAGCACTGTCTTCTCTCCCATCTGAACCAGTTTTCTACCCATCCGTGCCAGTGTTTTTAACCCATCTGCACTGATGTCTCCCTTCCCATACTTGCTGCTTGATCTACCCCCTATCCACACCACTCTTACCCTATTCATATAGCTGTCATCCTGAAGGTAAGTTTCGTGGGTCACTATTGGGGTGGGAGGGGGGTTGCCCTATACAACCCACCCAAGGATTAGGCCTAGCTGCCACACCCCAAGGGAAGGTAAAAATACTTATCTCCTCCAATGTTGGGACTGTATTCCCCTCATCCATGCTGCTCTGCCTTCCTCATCCATGCCGTTTCTGTCCATCTATACTGCCCTTACCCCTCCCACATCTGTGCTGCTTTTTCCCCCTCATCCACACGGCACTGTCCACCCATCCATGCAGCTGTCTCCCCACCATCTGTGCCACTGTCTTTCCCCCATCTGTCTTACCTCCCCCCCATCTGTGGGGGTAATTCAGAGTTGATTGTAGATGTGCCAAATTTAGCACATCTACAATCATTTACTCTAACATGCGGCGGGATGCCCAGCACAGGGATAGTCCACCCCGCATGTCAGGCCCTCCCCCACTGGGCTCCCGGGTACGCACTCACAGTGCAGCCATTGCGCATTCGCACCCCACAAACTAATTCCGACTGCGATTGCTGCAGTCTGAATTATCCCGTGTTTCTTTGTCACCCCCCATCAATGCTGCTTAGTCTTCCCTCTAGCCACACACTTTTGTTCCCCCATCCACAATGCTCTGTCTCCTCCCTCCAACCAACAACACTCTTACCTCATCCAAGCAGCTTTGTCTTCCGCTCAGACCTTCAGTTGCATAGACTGCATGTGTGTATTCCAATGAGCACACAAATCTGTGAATTAGCAGCTCCACCATTGTGTGAGTGACAGCAATCTCACTCTGTGAGAGTGCTGAATCTGCACTTACCAACAGGCTGTGATAGCATACCATATCCGTATTGCGCAAGGAACACGTCCATTAAGGCGTCAGCCTTAATGATCGGAATTTCATTGCTTTTTGGAGTTTGAGTGGAAGAGTTACAACAGGTTTCTGAAATTTAGATCATGTCTAAGAAGCCTTAATGGGACATGTGAAACCGTAAGGTTTTTTGTCTATGGAATTTCATCGCTTTTTAAAAAAAAAAAAAAATTGTTTTTTTATTCAGAAATGTAAAATTTCACTGTAAGAATAAACATTTGATTTTTTAAATGTTTAATGAAAATGTTCGTATAACATCACTGTTCTGTGCAAAATTATTTTATTTACCAAACCGAATTGTTTAAGGTCCATACACACTTAACGATTTAATGAGCGACGTCGCTCATTTTCCCCCTCCTTGAGCGACGTTGCTCGTTTTATCGTTAAGTGTGTATGCCGCCAGCGACGAACGATGCGCGGCCCCGAGGGTCAGCAACAATCGTCGCTGACGGTAGGGCATGCATGAAGGATGTGGACTGTCGTCCACGACCTTCATGCAGGGCTGGCGGAGGCGTGACGTCACTAAGCGATATGAGCGGACATATCGCTCAGTGTGTACAGTCGGCCGCCGGCCGGCCGGCCCGGGAGGGGGAACCATTAGACGAGTTTAATATGTATGGGCCTTTAGACTTTGGTCAAAATATTTTGCTGCCTTTGCAGCTGATGCAGGGAGGGGGGTAGGCGGCAGCAGCCTGTGACTGAGGCTGGAGGTAGGCGTGAAATGCATTGCTTGTACGTGTGAGTGCGTGGTGTCAGGTGCTGTGCGTGTATATGTGTGTGTGTCAGGTGCTGCCTGTGTATGTGTGTGTCAGGTCCTGTGTGTGTGTGTGTGTGTGTGTGTGTGTGTGTCAGGTGCTGCGTGTATATATGAGTGTGTCTGATGGTTCGTGTGTATGCGTCAGCTGGCGCACGTGTGTATGTGTGTGTGTGTGTGTGTGTGTCAGGTGTTGCGGGTGTATATGTGTGTGAGTATCAGGTGCTCTGCGTGTGTACAAGTGTATGTCTGGTGCTGTGCATGAATACATATGTCTGTGTCTGAGTGTGCGTCAGGTGCTGCGCATGTACATGAGTGTGCATTAGGTGCTGCGCGTGTACATGAGTGTGCATCAGGTGCTGCGCGTGTACATGAGTGTGCATTATGTGCTGCGTGTGTACATGAGTGTGCATTAGGTGCTGCGCGTGTACATGAGTGTGCGTCAGATGCTGCGTGTGTACATGAGTGTGCATTAGGTGCTGCGCGTGTACATGAGTGTGTGTCAGGTGCTGCGCGTGTACATGTGTGTGCGTCAAGTGCTGCACGTGTCTATGTGTGTGTGAGTAAGGTGCTGCGTGTGTATGTGTGTGTCAGGTGCTGCGTGTGTATTTTAGTGTGTCTGATGGTGTGCGTGTATATGTATGTGTCAGGTGCTGCATGTATATGTGTGTGTGTGTCAGGTGTTGCGCGTGTATGTGTGGGTCAGGTGCTGCATGTTTATTTTATTGTGTCTGATGCTACGTGTGTGTGTGTGTCAGGTGCCGCACGTGTATATGTGTGTGTGTCAAGTGTTGCGCGTGTATGTGTATGTCAGGTGCCGTTCCCCTTCTTCCCATCCCAGCTCTCTCTGTAGAATACAGCTCTGCACCCAGAGAGAGGGAAAGACCAGGGGGCTGATCACTGCACTGCTCACTTTTTGGTCATGAGTTCAGCCTCCTGTTTCTTCCAGTGCTGTGTTCCTGCAGCCCAGCCCTCCCTGTTGTGCCAGAGAATCAGCCCTTCCTTCCCCTGCCAGAGAGAGAGAGCCCGAGGCAGAGACACTCTTCCCGTAGCTGGCCTACCCCCAGTACTTCAGCACTGGCCATGCGGCAGTCAGCAAAGGAGACCAGCAGGGGGTTCTGGCAGCATCAGCTGTGGCCGCCGCTGGATCGGGGAGGCCTGCAGTGTCTGAGGTGGGCAGCACTTCCTCCGCCGCTGTCACCTTCCCCTGCCGGAGAGAAAGACAGAGATATACCCTTCCCGCAGCTGGGCTACCCCTAGTACCTCAGCGTTGGCCAGGCAGAAGTCTATGGAGGGGTCCGGCAGGGGTTTCGGGCAGCAGCGGCCGCAGCCAGATCAGGGAGGCCTGCAGGGTCAGAGCTGGGTAGCACTTTCACCAGCACTGTCACCTCTGTGCTGGGCATGTACACCAGTCCGTACGGACGGAGGTGTCCACAACAGGCAGCAGTATAATGAGTCAGACAAACTCATTACACGCTGCCCACTGCTGCGCCGCGTGCCCTCGATGGAGGAAGCCTAGATGCGGTCCCCAGCGGCAGCGAGGGAGAAGGGTGATCACATCACCCTTCAACCCGGCACCTCACAATCAGCTGGGGATCTGCAGTAGTTTCATCTCTCTCTTCCTCTCCCTCTCTGACAGCACAGCAGCCCCTCTGGGTCCCATGTAGCTCTGCCCCCCTGCTCACAGTTCACTCGGCCTCTACTGATTAAAAATAAGATTTTACTCACCGGTAAATCTATTTCTCGTAGTCCGTAGTGGATGCTGGGGACTCCGTAAGGACCATGGGGAATAGCGGCTCCGCAGGAGACTGGGCACAGCTAAGAAAGAATTAGGACTACCTGGTGTGCACTGGCTCCTCCCACTATGACCCTCCTCCAGACTTCAGTAAGGATACTGTGCCCGGAAGAGCTGACACAATAAGGAAAGGATTTTGAATCCCGGGTAAGACTCATACCAGCCACACCAATCACACCGTATAACTCGTGATATTATACCCAGTTAACAGTATGAACATAACAGAGCCTCTCAACAGATGGCTCAACCATAACCCTTTTAGTTAACAATAACTATATACAAGTATTGCAGACAGTCCGCACTTGGGACGGGCGCCCAGCATCCACTACGGACTACGAGAAATAGATTTACCGGTGAGTAAAATCTTATTTTCTCTAACGTCCTAGTGGATGCTGGGGACTCCGTAAGGACCATGGGGATTATACCAAAGCTCCCAAACGGGCGGGAGAGTGCGGATGACTCTGCAGCACCGAATGAGAGAACTCAAGGTCCTCCTCAGCCAGGGTATCAATTTTGTTGAATTTTGCAAACGTGTTTGCCCCTGACCACGTAGCAGCTCGGCAAAGTTGTAAAGCCGAGACCCCTCGGGCAGCCGCCCAAGAAGAGCCCACTTTACTCGTGGAATGGGCTTTTACAGATTTAGGCTGCGGCAGGCCAGCCACAGAATGCGCAAGCTGAATTGTGCTTCAAATCCAGCGAGCAATAGTCTGCTTTGAAGCAGGAGCACCCATCTTGTTTGGTGCATACAGGATAAACAGCGAGTCAGTCTTCCTGACTCCAGCCGTCCTGGAAACATACATTTTCAAGGCCCTGACTACGTCCAGTAACTTGGAGTCCTCCAAGTCCCTAGTAGCCGCAGGCACCACGATAGGTTGGTTCAAGTGAAAAGCTGATACCACCTTAGGAAGAAACTGGGGACTAGTCCTCAATTCTGCCCTTTCCATATGGAAAATCCAATAGGGGCTTTTGCAGGACAAGGCCGCCAATTTTGCCACCCGCCTTGCCGAAGACAAGGCCAAAAGCATGACCACTTTCCACGTGAGATATTTTAAATTCACGGTTTTGAGTGGCTCAAACCAATGTGACTTTAGGAAACCCAACACCACGTTGAGGTCCCACGGTGCCACTGGAGGCACAAAAGGAGGCTGAATATGCAGCACTCCCATGACAAATGTCTGAACTTCAGGCAGTGAAGCCAGTTCCATTATGGAAGAAAATCGATAGAGCCGAAATCTGGACTTTAATGGAACCCAATTGTAGGCCCATAGTCACCTCTGACTGTAGGAAGTGCAGAAATCGACCTAGCTGAAATTTCTCCTTTGGGGCCTTCCTGGCCTCACAGTACGCAACATATTTCCGCCATATGCGGTGATAATGGTTAGCGTTCACTTCTTTCCTAGCTTTAAATAGCGTAGGGATAACTTCCTCCGGAATTCCCTTTTCCTTCAGGATCCGGCGTTCAACCGCCATGCCGTCAACGCAGCCGCGGTACGTCTTGAAACAGACAGGCCCCCTGCTGCAGCAGGTCCTGTCTGAGCGGCAGAGGCCATAAGTCCTCTGAGATCATTTCTTGGAGTTCTGGTTACCAAGCTCTTCTTGGCCAACCCGGAACAATGAGTATAGTTCCTACTCCTCTCCTTCTTATTATTCTCATTACCCTGGGTAAGAGAGGCAGAGAAGGGAACACATACACCGACTGGTACACCCACGGTGTTACCAGAGCGTCCACAGCTATCGCCTGAGGGTCCTTGACCTGGCGCAATATCTTTGTAACTTTTAGTTGAGGCGGGACGCCATCATGTCCACCTGTGGCCTTTCCCAACGGTGTACAATCATTTGGAAGACTTCTGGATGAAGTCCCCACTCTCCCGGGTGGAGGTCGTGTCTTCTGAGAAAGTCTGCTTCTCAGTTGTCCACTCCGGGAATGAACACTGCTGACAGTGCTAACACATGATTTTCCGCCCATCGGAGAATCCTTGTGGCTTCTGCCATCGCCATCCTGCTTCTTGTGCCGCCCTGTCGTGTACATGAGCGACCGCCGTGATGTTGTCTGACTGGATCAGCACCGGCCGGTGTTGAAGCAGGGGTCTAGCCTGACTTAGGGCATTGTAAATGGCCCTTAGTTCCAGAATATTTATGTGTAGGGAAGTCTCCTGACTTTTCCATAGCCTTGGAAGTTTCTTCCCTGTGTGACTGCCCCCCAGCCTCGAAGGCTGGCATCCGTGGTCACCAGGACCCAGTCCTGTATGCCGAATCTGCGGCCCCCTAGAAGATGAGCACTCTGCAGCCACCACAACAACGACACCCTGGCCCTTGGAGACAGGGTTATCCGCCGATGCATCTGAAGATGCGACCCGGACCACATGTCCAACAGATCCCACTGGAAAATCCTTGAATGGGACCTGGCGAATGGAATTTCTTTGTAAGAAGCTACCATCCTTCCCAGGGCTCGCGTGCATTGATGCACCGACACCTGTATACGTATTAGGAGGTCTCTGTCTAGAGACGACATCTCCTTGGACTTCTCCTCCGGGAGAAAACCTTTTTATCCTGTTCTGTGTCCAGAACCATACTCAGGAACAGTAGACGCGTCGTAGGAACCAGCTGCGACTTTGGAATATTCAGAATTCCGCCGTGCTGTTGTAGCACTTCCCGAGATAGTGCTACTCCGCCGAACAACTGCTCCCTGGACCTCGCCTTTATAAGGAGATCGTCCAAGTACGGGATAATTATTTCGGCCATTACCTTGGTAAATACCTCGGTGCCGGGGACAGACCAACGGCAACGTCTGGAATTGATAATGACAATCCTGTACCACAATTTTGAGGTACTCCTGGTGAAAAGGGTAAATAGGGACATGCAGGTAAGCATCCTTGATGTCCAGTGATACCCTCCAGGCTTGCAATAATCGCCCTGAGCGATTCCATTTCGAACTTGAACCTTCGTATATAAGTGTTCAAGGCTTTCAATTTTAGAATGGGTCTCACCGAACAGTCTGGTTTCGGTACCACAACATTTTGGAATAGTAACCCCGGCCTTGTTGAAGGAGGGGTACCTAGATTTCACCTGCTGGAAGTGCAGCTTGTGAATTGCCGCCAGTACTACCTTTCTCCGAGGGCAGCAGGCAAGGCTGAGGTGAGGTAACGGCGAGGGGGAGTCGTCTCGAACTCCAGCCTGTATCCCTGTGATACTATTTGCAGAACCTAGGGATCCACCTGTGGGCAAACCCACTGGTCCCTGAAGTTCCCGAGACGCGCCCCTACCGTACCTGTCTCCATGTGCCTTTTATAGGCAGCATCACCTGTCCACTGCCGGGTTTCTAATACCCTCCTGGCAGAATGGACATTGCATTAATTCTGGATGCCAGCCGGCAAATATCCCTCTGTGCATCCTTTATATATAAGACAACGTCTTTAATATGCTCTATGTTAGCAAACTATTTTCCCTGTCTTAGAGTATTAATATTATCTGACAAGGTATCAGACCACGCTGCAGCAGCACTATTTATGCTGAGGCGATTGCAGGTCTCAGTATGTAACCTGAGTGTGTATATACAGACTTCAGGATAGTCTCCTGCTTTTTATCAGCAGGCTCCTTCAAGGTGGCTGTACCCTAAGACGGCAGTGCCACCTTTTTTGACAAACGTGTGAGCGCCTTATCCACCCTAAGGGATATCTCCCAATGTGACCTATCCTCTGGCGGGAAAGGGTACGCCATCAGTAACTTTTTAGAAATTACCAGTTTCTTATTGGGAGAACCCACGCTACTTTACACACTTCATTCATTCATCTGATGGGGAACAAAACACTGGCTGCTTTTTCTCCCCAAAAATAAAACCCCTTTTATGTGGTACTTGGGTTCATGTCAGAAATGTGTAACACATTTTTTATTGCCGAGATCATGTAACGGATGTTCCTAGTGGATTGTGTATATGTCTCAATCTCGTCGACACTGGAGTCAGACTCCGCGTCGACATCTGTGTCTGCCATCTGAGGTAACGGGCGCTTTTTTGAGCCCCTGATGGCCTTTGAGACGCCTGGGCAGGCGCGGGCTGAGAAGCCGGCTGTCCCACAGCTGTTTTACGTCATCCAGCCTTGTAAGGAGTTGATATTGTCGTTTAATACCTTCCACCTATCCATCCACTCTGGTGTCGGCCCCACAGGGGACGACATCCCATTTATCGACCTCTGCTCCACCTCCGCGTGACCTTCCTCATCCCACATGTCGACACAGCCGTACCGACACACAGCACACACACAGGGAATGCTCTGACTGAGGACAGGACCCCACAAAGTCCTTTGGGGAGACAGAGAGAGAGTATGCCAGCACACACCAGAGCGCTATATAATGCAGGGAATAACACTATAACTGAGTGATTTTCCCCCCAATAGCTGCTTGTATAAACAATATTGCACCTAAATTTAGTGCCCCCCCCCTCTCTTTTTAACCCTTTGAGCCTGAAAACTACAGGGGAGAGCCTGGGGAGCTGTCTTCCAGCTACACTGTGAAGAGAAAATGGCGCCAGTGTGTTGAGGGAGATAGCTCCGCCCCTTTTTCAAGGACTTTTCTCCCGCTTTTTTATGGTTTCTGGCCGGGGTATTTATCACATATATAGCCTCTGGGGCTATATATTGTGATATATTTGCCAGCCAAGGTGTATTTATTGCTTCTCAGGGCGCCCCCCCCCCCAGCGCCCTGCACCCTCAGTGACCGGAGTGTGAAGTGTGTATGAGGAGCAATGGCGCACAGCTGCAGTGCTGTGCGCTACCTTGGTGAAGACTGATGTCTTCTGCCGCCGATTTTCCGGATTTCTTCTTGCTTCTGGCTCTGTAAGGGGGCCGGCGGCGCGGCTCCGGGACCGAACACCAGTGGCCGGTTCCATGCGGTCGATCCCTCTGGAGCTAATGGTGTCCAGTAGCCTAAGAAGCCCAAGCTACCACCAGTTAGGTAGGTTCGCTTCTTCTCCCCTTAGTCGCTCGCTGCAGTGAGTCTGTTGCCAGCAGATCTCACTGTAAAATAAAAAACCTAGCATATACTTTCTTTCTAGGAGCTCAGGAGAGCCCCTAGTGTGCATCCAGCTCGGCCGGGCACAGGATTCTAACTGAAGTCTGGAGGAGGGTCATAGTGGGAGGAGCCAGTGCACACCAGGTAGTCCTAATTCTTTCTTAGCTGTGCCCAGTCTCCTGCTGAGCCGCTATTCCCCATGGTCCTTACGGAGTCCCCAGCATCCACTAGGACGTTAGAGAAAAGAAAATAAGAGCCTGACCTGCTGCTCAGATGCGAGGAGGGGACGGGCGGTAGGTCCACTGTGAGTGCACTACACAGTCAAAATTAACTCAGGCTCCTCACAACAGTGTGGACTGCGGGCGACGTCAGACACCAATTTGGGTGTGCTTGCAGCACTACCTATCCATCAAGCCCAACGTGGTACCATGGTGCCAGCCCCGCCCACTATACGGATTCCATTTTGTATTAGGAATCCTATAACAGCATTCCGACATCCCTCCCTATGACGCTGCCATCCATACATCCGTACACTGCCGCTCTCATACATCCGTACACCGCCACTCTCATACATCCGCACACTGCCGCTCTAACACAACTGTACACTGCTGCTCTCATACATCCGTACACTGCCGCTCTCATACATCCGTACAACCCCGCTCTCATACATCCGTACACTGCCGCTCTCATACATCCGCACACTGCCGCTCTCATACATCCACACACTGCCGCTCTCATACATCCGCACACTGCCGCTCTCATACATCCGTACAACCCCGCTCTCTTACATCCGCACACTGCCGCTCTCACACAACTGTACACTGCTGCTCTCATACATCCATACACTGCCGCTCTCATACATCCGTACAACCCCGCTCTCATACATCCGTACAACCCCGCTCTCATACATCCGCACACTGCCGCTCTCATACATCCGCACACTGCCGCTCTCATACATCCGCACACTGCCGCTCTCATACATCCGTACAACCCCGCTCTCATACATCCGCACACTGCCGCTCTCACACAACTGTACACTGCTGCTCTCATACATCCATACACTGCCGCTCTCATACATCCGTACAACTCCGCTCTCATACATCCGTACAACCCCGCTCTCATACATCCATACAACCCCGCTCTCATACATCCGTACAACCCCGCTCTCATACATCCGCACACTGCCGCTCTCATACATCCGCACACTGCCGCTCTCATACATCCGTACAACCCCGCTCTCATACATCCGCACACTGCCGCTCTCATACATCCGCACACTGCCGCTCTCATACATCCGCACACTGCCGCTCTCATACATCCGCACACTGCCGCTCTCATACATCCGTACAACCCCGCTCTCATACATCCGTACAACCCCGCTCTCATACATCCACACACCGCCGCTCTCATACATCCACACACCGCCGCTCTCATACATCCACACTGCCGCTCTCATACATCCACACTGCCGCTCTCATACATCCGCACACCGCTGCACTCATACATCCACACACCGACGCAGTTATACAGCCGTACACTGCCGCTCTCATACATCCGCACACTGCCGCTCTCATACAGCCGCACTCATACAGCCGCTCTCATACATCCGCACACTGCTGCTCTCATACAGCTGCACACCGTCGCAGTTATACAGCCCCACACTGCCGCTCTCATACAGCCGCACACTGCCGCTCTCATACATCCACACACTGCCGCTCTCATACATCCGCACACTGCCGCACTCATACATCCGCACACTGCCGCACTCATACAGCCGCACACTGCTGCACTCATACAGCCGCACACTGCCGCACTCATACAGCCGCACACTGCCGCACTCATACAGCCGCACACTGCCGCACTCATACAGCCGCACACTGCCGCTCTCATACAGCCGCACTCATACAGCTGCTCTCATACATCCGCACACTGCCGCACTCATACAGCCGCACACTGCCGCACTCATACATCCGCACACTGCCGCTCTCATACAGCCGCACTCATACAGCCGCTCTCATACATCCGCACACTGCTGCTCTCATACAGCCGCACACCGTCGCAGTTATACAGCCCCACACTGCCGCTCTCATACAGCCGCACACTGCCGCTCTCATACATCCACACACTGCCGCTCTCATACATCCACACACTGCCGCACTCATACATCCGCACACTGCCGCACTCATACAGCCGCACACTGCTGCACTCATACAGCCGCACACTGCCGCACTCATACAGCCGCACACTGCCGCACTCATACAGCCGCACACTGCCGCACTCATACAGCCGCACACTGCCGCACTCATACAGCCGCACACTGCCGCTCTCATATATCCGCACACTGCCGCTCTCATACATCCGCACACTAACGCTCACATCTATACATACATAGCCTCCATACATCTACACATCCAATCCCCGCGCAAGGGAACACTGAAGTCACTATCACTTTTCCCCTGGGTGTGACCACAGCCAGCCACTACTCCTGCCACCTTCTTGTGACACCAAAATGCATCTTACCTATCATCAGGGTGGTGCTGCTGCTGGGGGCAGGTTGCTGCCTCAGTCTCCTGGTTGGTGCTCCGATTGGAGGGGGTACTGCTTCCCTGTGCTGCCACTGTCTCCCGGATCATCGTGCCGCTGGCTGAATTGCAGCTTGACGCTACTGCTGCCGGGAGTAACAGCTTCCTGACTGTTGTTGCTGGTGGCTGCCTACTGCTCATTGCCGCCGGAACACTGACCGGCTCTGCAGTGATGCTGGCGGAGGAGTAGTGGCAGTGGGGTGGGGGGGGTGCCTGCTCCCTTCCCTCAAGCATGCCGCAGTGTAAAAAAAATAATAATAAATAGAGAGCATACCAGGGTGAGAGTCTGTATGGGTCACAGTGATTACACGGGGCACAGCATAAGGACACCTTGCTGTGAGGGGCTCTGCCCACACAGATTGCTGCACCTTCTCTGATGTCAGACGCTGCCCTCTCGTTCTCTGGGTGGCCAGTTCCAGTGTGAGGTAGGAGAGGAAGAGAACACACAGGAGAGCAGCCCTGATATATAACAGAGGTAGAAGTTCTATAGGCAGCAGAGACGGAGACCAGCCAGCCAGTCTCCCAGTGCCCTGATCACTACACGCCGCCAGCACAGCATTACAGGAGGGTCCTATAGTGCTGCCCTGAGCTAACAGGTGTGTGTACCAAGTGTACCCCGTACAGTGTGCTGCACCCTGGTGTCTCAGAGGGGTGAGGTCACCGTGCCGCTTTAGTATATGGCTTTTCCTTAGTACTGTACGTTACTGCCCTGCACTAGTAGTGGCAACTCTGCCCTATGTGAACCTGTGAGGTTATTTTCCTGTTTACAGAATAACCGGGGAGAAGGCGGCCATATTGCGGCTCTCAAGTGAAGGCACTCTAGTACACCCCCTGCTGGCGGCCACTGCGCAGGCGCAACAAATTGAAATGCCCTATCTCTATAATGGGGCATATTTCTCTTAATTAAAAAAAACCTGTAACTTTCTGAAAAACCACAACCCCAAAAGGCACTTCACTGGGACATGCTCTATCTAATAAAACAAACCCCAAGTCTTATTTATATATATATATATATGCACACACACTCATGTATATACATGCATATACATGTATACACAAATACACGTATGTACATGTTTATGCATGTATAATACACTGATAGAGTACATTATATTTATGAATTAATTGCTTCCCGATTCTGCAGCAGCAGCATCAGCAGCACCAGTGTTACTCATAGTCACTTCACACTGACTGCTGCATAACACATCACTTAATTTCCGGGCCGCCCGCCACCTGTTGAAGAGACATGGAAGATGAAGGACCACCAGTGCCACGTTGAGCGGAAGTACTGTCAATTAGTTACCCACACACTCCTTGTGACACCTGCTCCCCGTCTGCCCTCCCACCCGCCGCCTGCCGTCCGGAACCCGCACTGACAAGTAAGTCTCAGCAGAATGTGTCTGCCGGCAGCTCCCAGTCCCCCCCTAGAGGAACACTGCCAGTGGTGTGGTGGCCGCGGCACACTAGGACTGAGAGACCGCAGCGGGAGGAAAGCACAGGTGGGTGGGAGGAGAGCATGGGCGGACATCACCACGTCACATCGCAAGGTGACGCCAGTCTCCCCAGTGAGGCCGCCGACGAATGCACTCAGCATAGTATTAGCAGCAGGCAGAGCGGGGGCAGGCGCAGCGGTGGTGGGAGGTACGGAAATGAGCTGCAGGCTAGGCTCCACCGATCACACACTCAGCGATCACTGTGCTACAGCAAGCGTGGCGTGCAGCGGTGCTGGACATTAGGGAGTTCCTGTGCGCACCAGGCACCCCCTGTACGCACGCCTATGCGCTACCACCCCCCATATGCCACACTACATCACTATGCTATAGCCCTCCCATATGCTGCACTTCATAATTACACTATACCCCCCATACAACATACTACACCACACTACACTACACTACTCACAATAAAATTAAAACATCCCAGTTCCTCATTCTTAATGAGCTCACGTGAGTTCTCTCCCCAACGGAGCTCCAGACCAAGTAACAATGAAGACACCAGCAGCGTGTAGGGGGCAGGCCTGGTCCACTTGTCAGGAGAGAGCAGTCACTGGAGGGTAAGAAGGGGGCGGGGCCTAGTCCTACAGACGGGAGAGAGCAAGGTACAGGGGTAGAAGGGGACGGCTGATGTGAAGAAGGGGGCGGGGCCTATTCTTACAGGCTTTCAAAATTCGACTTTTTAAAATTCGACATTTGACAAATTCGACTTTTCTGCAATGGTACAAATGCGGCAATTCGACAAAAGTATATTCAATTGAAGTTTGTAAATTCGACAACAGTGCTTTTAAACAGTAAATTCGTCATTTTCAATCCACCACACTTTGCTGGTGGAATCTAATAAAAAAATTTAAAAACATGTTTTTTTTTTTTTTTTTTTTTTTTTTTTTTTGGTAATAGCATATCTATTTATATTAGAAGGGATTAGGTACTTGGTTTGTCTTTTTTGGAGGCACAATTATTATTTATATATTTTTTAAAAGATTATTTTTTAATTTTTTAAATGGAATGTGAAAAACCCAGAAAAAAAATTGTGTGAGGTCCCCCCTCCAAAGCATAACCAGCCTCGGGCTCTTCGAGCCGGTCCTGGTTATAAAAATCCGGGGGAAAAACGGACAGGGGATCCCCCATATTTTTAAAACCAGCACCGGGCTCTGCGCCTGGTGCAAAAAATACGGGGGACAAAAAGAGTAGGGGTCCCCCGTATTTTTTACACCAGCATCGGGCTCCACTAGCTGGACAGATAATGCCACAGCCGGGGGTCACTTTTATACAGTGCCCTGCGGCCGTGGCATTAAATATCCAACTAGTCACCCCTGGCCGGGGTACCCTGGGGGAGTGGGGACCCCTTCAATCAAGGGGTCCCCCCCCAGCCACCCAAGGGCCAGGGGTGAAGCCCGAGGCTGTCCCCCCCATCCAAGGGCTGCGGATGGGAGGCTGATAGCCTTGAGAAAATTGAAAGAATATGTTTTTTTCCAGTAGTACTACAAGTCCCAGCAAGCTGGTACTTGGAGAACCACAAGTACCAGCATGCGGGAGTAAAACGGGCCTGCTGGTACCTGTAGTTCTACTGGAAAAAAAATACCCAAATAAAAACAGGACACAGACACCGTGAAAGTATAACTTTATTTCACACCTGCCGACACACACATACTTACCTATGTTGACACGAAGCAGTCGGTCCTCTTCTCCAAGTAAAATCCACGGGTACCTGAAAATAAAAGATAATTATACTCACCTGATCCAGGTTCCAGATTAAATCCACGTACTTGGCAAAACAACAAACCGAACACCCGGACCAGACGGACTGAAAGGCGTCCCATGTTTACACATGGGACCCCTTTCCACGAATGCAGACATCCGAATCTCGCGAGAATCCAGACAGCGGGATGATGACGTTCGGGCGCGCTCGGGTTAGCCGAGCAAGGCGGGAAGGTTCGAACCTGCCTCGGACCCGTATAAAATGGGTAAAGTTTGGGGGTTCGGATTCTGACGAACCGAACCCACTCATCACTAGTATGTACGTGTGTGTCAGGTGCCGTGCGCGTACGTACATGTCAGTGCCGTGCGTGCACGTACGTGTGTGTCAGGTGCCGTGCGTGTACGTACGTGTGTGTCAGGTGTCGTACGTGTACGTGTGTGTGTGTGTGTGTGTGGGTCAGGTGGCGCGTACCTACATGTGTGTATGTCAGGTGCTGTGCATGTGTGTACGTACACGCGTGTATGTGTCAGGTGCCGCGCGTGTACGTGTGTGTGTGTGTGTGTGCCAGGAGCCGCGCGTGTACATGCGTGTGGGTGTCAGGAGCCGCGCATATACGTACATACGTGTAGGTGTCAGGTGCCGCGCGTATACGTACATATGTGTGTGTGTCAGGAGCCGCGTGTATACGTACATACGTGTCTGTGTCAGGAGCCGCGCGTGTACGTACATGTGTGTGTGTGTGTCAGGAGCCACGCGTGTGCATACGTGTGTGTGTGTGTGTGTGTCAGGTGCCACACGTGTACGTACGTACGTACGTACGTACGTACGTACGTGTGTGTGTGTGTGTCAGGTGCCGCGCGTGTACGTGTGTGTGTGTCAAGTGCAGCGTGTGTACGTACGTATGTGTGTGCCTGGAGCCGCGCGTGTACATACATATGTGTGTGTGTGTGTGTGTGTGTCTGTCAGGTGCTGTACGTGTATGTGTGTATCTCAGGTGCTGCATTTGTATGCGTCAGCTGCCACGTGGGTGTCAGGTGTTGAGCGTGTATGTGTTTGTGTCAGGTGTCGCATCTGTATGGGTGTGACTGTCAGGTGCTACGCGTGTATGTGTGTGTCAGGTGCTGCATGTATATGTGTGTGTGTTAGGTGCTGTTCATGTATGTGGGAGTGGCAGGTGCTGCATGTGTATATATGTGTGAGTGGCAGGTGCTGAGTGTGTATACGAGCGTGTGTGAGGTGCTGCGAGTGTATGTGTGTGTTAGGTGCTCTGAGTGTATATGATTGTGTGTCAGGTGCTGTGCGTGTGTGTGTTAAATGCCACATGTATATATGTGTGTCAGGTGCTGCGTGTGTGTGTGTGTGTGTGTGTGTGTGTGTGTGTCAGGTGCTGCATGTCTGTAAGTGTGTGGGTGTGTCAGGTGCTGCATGTCTGTGTGTGTGTCTGTCAGGTGCTGCATGTGTGTGTCAGGCGCTGCATGTCTGCGTGTGTGTGTCAGGCGCTGCATGTCTGCGTGTGTGTGTCAGGCGCTGCATGTCTGTGTGTCAGGTGCTGCGTGTGTGTGTGTCAGGTGCTGCGTGTGTGTGTGTCAGGTGCTGCGTGTGTGTGTGTGTCAGGTGCTGCGTGTCTGTGTCAGGTGCTGCGTGTCTGCGTGCGTGTGTGTGTCAGGTGCTGTGTGTCTGCGTGTGTGTCAGGTGCTGCGAGTCTGCGTGTGTGTGTGTGTGTCAGGTGCTGCGTGTCTGCGTGTGTGTGTCAGGTGCTGCGTGTCTGCGTGTGTGTGTGTCAGGTGCTGCGTGTGAGTATGTCAGGTGCTGCGTGTGAGTGCGTGTGTCAGGTGCGTGAGTGTGTGTGTCAGGTGCGCGTGAGTGTCAGGTGCTGCGTGTGCGTGTGTGTCAGGTGCTGCGTGTGTGTCAGGTGCTGCGTGTGCGTCAGGTGCTGCGTGTGCGTGTGTGTCAGGTGCTGCGTGTGTGTCAGGTGCTGCGTGTGTGTCAGGTGCTGCGTGTGTGTGTGTGTGTTTCAAGTGCTGCGTGTGTGTGTGTTTCAGGTGCTGCGTGTGTGTGTGTGTGTGTCAGGTGCGTGAGTGTGTGTGTGTCAGGCGCTGCGTGTCTGTGTGTGTCAGGCACTGTGTCTGTGTGTGTCAGGCGCTGTGTGTCTGGGTGTGTCAGGCGCTGCGTGTCTGGGTGTGTCAGGCGCTGCATGTCTGGGTGTGTCAGGCGCTGCGCAGGGCCGGATTTAGGGGGGGGCGAACGGGGCGACCGCCCCCCCTAACATACAGCTCCCTTCCATGTGCTGCTGTGCACACAGTGTGCCGGAGATCTGCATTAGCCCCTCCCACAGCAGAGTGAGTCACAGCTGGGTGAGACAGATAGACGGGATTGAGCTGAGCACTTGTGCAGAGGAAGGAGAGAGCTCTCCCGAGTCCCAGCCAATCAGAGCTGGCCTTCCTCCCCTGCTCCTCCTCTCTCCTCTGGTCTCCCTGTGTGTGAGCCTGGTCAGCCTGTTGCAAAGCATTACTGGGATTGGGAGTCTCTCGCGTCTCACCAGTGTCTGCCCTGCATCATGTCTCCTGACTGAGCTGCAAGAGGAGCCCCCCCCCCCCCTCCTCACCTTCCTTCTCCCCTCAGAAATTCCAATCTCCTTGTCTGCAGCTTGTAACGGAGATCCGTGTCCGGTATGTGTGCACTGTGCAACTAAGCTGATGTCTGCATACAGGTCAGACATCAGCTATCAGTGAAGAGAGACATGCATTCTGTGTGATAGCAGCAGCATTGGGTGAAGAGAGAGGTCTGTGTAGACTGCTTGTAACATGAGACATGTCTCCTCACAGACAGACTACAGGCAGTGCTGTACACCTTTCTTAGGTGCAGCCACAGACTGTCACCCTGACCCCCACTGCTGCTCATTTATTAGTTAGCATCACAATACAATTTAATAAAAAAATAATATACTACTCTTATCTCACACACAAAAACAGCTAAATTCCCCATTGCTTTTAAAGTTTCATATTTTGCGTTTGGGAGGGGCTGGACTAGAAGTGGGAGGAGTAATGAGTAGAGAGGGGAGGAGTCCGCATTGATTCCTAAACCGCCCCCCCTAAAAGAAATGTCTAGATCCGTCCCTGGCGCTGCGTGTCTGGGTGTGTGTGTGTCAGGCGCTGCGTGTCTGTGTCAGGCGCTGCGTGTCTGTGTCAGGTGCTGCGTGTGTGTGTCAGGTGCTGTGTGAGAGGGAGGGGGGTGGCCGGACACACAGCAGGGGAGGGGGGGGAGGCTGGACACACAGCAGGGAGGGGGGTGGGTGGCCGGACACACAGCAGGGAGGGGAGGGGGGTGGCCGGACACACAGTAGGGAGGGGAGGCCGGACACACAGCAGGGAGGAGGGGGGGTGGCCGGACACACAGCAGGGAGGAGGCGGGGGTAGCCGGACACACAGCAGGGAGGAGGAGGGGAGGGTGACCGGACACACGGCAGGGAGGGGAGGGGGGACGGGGTGGCCGGACACAGCGGGAGGAGTGGGGGTGGCCGAACACACAGCACGGGAGGGGAGGGTGGCTGGACACACAGCAGGGAGGTGAGGGGGGTGGCCGGACACACAGCAGGGAGGGGGGATGGCCAGAAATCCCAGCAGGGAGGAGGGGGGGTGGCCGGACACAGCGGGAGGAGGGGGGTGGCCGGACACACAGCAGGGAGGAGGGTGGGTGACCGGACACACAGCTGGGGACGGGAGGGTGGCCGAACACACAGCAGGGAGGGGAGGGGGGTGGCCGGACACACAGTAGGGAGGGGGGGTGGCCGGACACACAGCAGGGAGGGGGGCGGTGGCCAGACACACAGCAGGGAGGGGGGCGGTGGCCGGACACACAGCAGGGAGGGGGGCGGTGGCCGGACACACAGCAGGGAGGGGGGGGGGGTGGCCGGACACACAGCAGGGAGGTGGGGGGTGGCCGGACACACAGCAGGGAGGGGGGGGGGTGGCCGGACACACAGCAGGGAGGGGGGGTGGCCGGACACACAGCAGGGAGGGGGATGGCCGGACACATAGCAGGGAGGGAGGGGGGGGCGGACACACACCAGGGAGGAGGGGTGGCCGGACACACAGCAGGGAGGGGGATGGCCGGACACATAGCAGGGAGGGAGGGGGGGTGACCGGACACACAGCAGGGGACGGGAGGGTGGCCGAACACACAGCAGGGAGGGGAGGGGGGTGGCCGGACACACAGTAGGGAGGGGGGGTGGCCGGACGCACAGCAGGGAGGGGGGCGGTGGCCGGACACACAGCAGGGAGGGGGGCGGTGGCGGACACACAGCAGGGAGGGGGGGGTGGCCGGACACACAGCAGGGAGGGGGGCGGTGGCGGACACACAGCAGGGAGGGGGGGTGGCCGGACACACAGCAGGGAGGGGGGGTGGCCGGACACACAGCAGGGAGGGGGGTGGCCGGACACACAGCAGGGAGGGGGATGGCCGGACACATAGCAGGGAGGGAGGGGGGGGGCGGACACATAGCAGGGAGGGAGGGGGGGGCGGACACATAGCAGGGAGGAAGGGGGGGGCGGACACATAGCAGGGAGGGAGGGGGGCGGACACATAGCAGGGAGGGAGGGGGGGCGGACACACAGCAGGGAGGGAGGGGGCGGCTGGACACACAGCAGGGAGGGAGGGGGGGCGGCCGGACACACAGCAGGGAGGGAGGGGGGGCGGCCGGACACACAGCAGGGAGGGAGGGGGGGGCGGCCGGACACACAGCAGGGAGGGAGGGGAGAAGGAGGGGCGGCCGGACACACAGCAGGGAGGGAGGGGAGCGGCCGGACACACAGCAGGGAGGGATGGGGGGGGCGGCCGGGCACACAGCAGTGAGGGAGGGGGGGGGGCGGCCGGACACACAGCAGGGAGGGGGGGTGGCCGGACACACAGCAGGGAGGGGGATGGCCGGACACATAGCAGGGAGGGAGGGGGGGGGGCGGACACACAGCAGGGAGGGATGGGGGGCGGCTGGACACACAACAGGGAGGGAGGGAGGGGGGGGACGGCCGGACACACAGCAGGGAGGGAGGGGGGGGGGCGGCCGGACACACAGCAGGGAGGGATGGGAGAGGGGGGGCGGCCAGACACACAACAGGGAGGGAGGGGAGCGGCCAGACACACAGCAGGGAGGGAGGGGGGGGGCGCGGCCGGACACACAGAAGGGAGGGAGGGAGGGGGGGGCGGCCGGACACACAGCAGGGAGGGAGGGGAGAGGGGGGGCGGCCGGACACACAGCAGGGAGGGAGGGGAGCGGCCGGACACACAGCAGGGAGGGAGGGAGGGGGGGGCGGCCGGACACACAGCAGGGAGGGAGGGAGGGGGGGGGGCGGACACACAGCAGGGAGGGAGGGGGGGCGGCCGGACACACAGCAGGGGGGAGGGGGGGGCGGCCGGACACACAGCAGGGGGGGATGGGGGGGGGCGGCCGGAAACACAGCAGGGAGGGAGGGGGGAGGGGAGGGGGGGGCGGCCGGACACACAGCAGCGAGGAGGAGGGGGGGCTGGCCGGACACGCAACGAGGAGGAGGAGAGGGGGTGGCCGGACACACAGCAGGGAGGGGGGGGTGGCCGGACACACAGCAGGGAGGGAGGGATGGGGGGGGGGCGGCCGGACACACAGCAGGGAGGGAGGGAGGGGAGGGCGGCCAGACACACAGCAGCGAGGAGAAGGGGGGTGGGGTGGCCGGACACGAAGCGAGAAGGGGGGGGTGGCCGGACACGCAGCGAGGAGGAGGGGGGGGTGGCCGGACACGAATTGAGGAGGGGGGGTGGCCGGACACGAAGCGAGGAGGAGGGGGGGTGGCCGGACACGCAGCGAGGAGGGGGGTGGGGTGGCCAGACACACAGCAGAGAGGGAGGGATGGGGGGGGCGGCCGGACACACAGCAGAGAGGGAGGGATGGGGGGGCAGCCGGACACACAGCAGGGAGGGAGGGAGGGGAGGGGGGGAGGAGGAGGAGGAGAGTATCCAACGTGGCGTGAATGGCGGTGGTGGATACTTACTTTGATGTGAGGACGGCTGCTACGATAAGTGGCTGTCCCTGCGATTAGCAACACTGCTACAGGAGGAACAGTTGTACTTACCGAAGCAGGTGCGCATGACCATGTATGTGGCACTAGGTCACTACATCATCATTACTATAACGGGGAATGCCGGCGGCTGCGGGTCCCTCTGTGCACCTTCTCTCCCCGCTCCGCTCCTCAAGTCTGAAAGCTGCCGCTGTGAAACTGAGCATGCTGGCGGCTGCGGGTCCCGTTAACCAAGGGTTCTGGGCTGGCTTCAAAGTCGGCCATGTTTGTATACCCATATGAAGCCTCTCTGCGTCCACCCGTGTGACTGCTCCGTCGTTCTTCTCCCCCAGTAAGGCTCCCTCCGTCGCTCACGTCCCGCGATCTCCTCCGGATCTTGTAGACGCTCCCTCCTTCTCGTCCTCCCGCCGCCTGCAGCTGTCCTCGTCATGCACGAGACACTGCTTCCCGCGCTCAACTGCCAGTACACAGCGTGTGAGGCTACTAGAGCTATTATGCCACCAATGACAAGCTCATCTATGTTCACCCCCTGCTGGCGGCCACTGCGCAGCCGCAACAAATTGAAAAGCCCTATCTTTATAATGGGGCATATTTTACTTAATTAAAAAAAAACTATAACTTTCTCAAAAACCACAACCCCAAAAGGCACTACACTGGGACATACTCTATCTAATAAAACAAACCCCAAGTCTTAATTCGTCCTCTATCCTGAGTTATGCCTTCCCAAAAAAAATCTCTTTCACTCTATGGGAAAACGTTGTCAAAAAGCCACAGAGGGAGTGGCAGAAAAAAACTGACAGTTGGAACTTTAGGTTACTCCCAATTCCTCATTTTTTATTATTTTGCCCTGAAATTTGGCATGCAGCAGCGGGTGACGATTCTACGCGTCCATGCCAAATTTCAGCTCAGTATGTCCAATCAGTTTTGAGGTGTAGCCCCTCAAACACCATGCCCCCATCTCAGAAGTTCCCTATGGGAGAATTCCGTTTGTTCGATTCAGCCTTAATATAAGGGCACGACCGTGCCCTTATAATATATATATATATATATATAGGTATACACACACACATACTCCTGCAATTACAATTTGTTAGGAATTATATATATATATATATATATATATATATATATACACAAACACATACATCTCCAAGAGTTTAAACTATGAATGTCAATATCTCAGATTTCTAAATGTCTGGTTTGTATTTTGGTTAGCTATTTGCTAATTGAGTTTCTCGCAGCTTCGGTTCCTGGGTATTGTCTCTTCGTTTGTTTTTGTCTTCAGGTGAGACAATGACAATCCAGTACTTATTGTTTTAAATAGAAACTCGGCTATCCTAGTAAACAAAGGTGTTTGCCTTCTTCATAGAATTTCAAAGCTTAGTGTAAATAAGGCCATTGTATTTTAGTCTCTGGGAGTTTTAATTTATATGTGACCAATCTTCATGCTATTTAGAAGAAAAAGCAGACAGTGTAGGATTTATACAATATATAGATTAGATTTATGACATGTCTTTGTGGCTTTTCCATGAGAGTACAAATTCCACTGTAATTACTCATACCACGCTCTAATACACAGGACCGCGGGAGTGACCATACGCAATTTGCGAATATGTGCAATCACAGCCGAACACGTACGCACACGGAGGCCATCTATGTGGTGTTTGTACGTAATGTGTGTGTTGTAATATTTTTTGACTTCGACAGTCCACCCTTTGGCAGTCATCAATAACTGTCACTAACTAATCAATAAACAGGAAAAAAAATATTACCTATACAATATATACAAAAGCTTGGATGATCGGGGAAGAGTTGTAGGTGGGAAATGTATGACCTAGTGGGATAGTAAAAAGCATGTATGTATGAATCCATGTCTGAGGGGCATGTATCATCGTGCCGTATATGTTCTAGATAAGCTTCGAGGTATTGCGAAGTATACATTAAATCCTTCTCATCCCGTATTAAGGGTCTGTAAATGGGCCAACAAACACTATCGAGCTCTTTTCGGCTTCTTGTTCCAACAAATGGGGTGCACATTTAGTTGATGATACATGCAGGGGGAAACATATGTGAGTGCTAGTATATGTGGATATCACCTGTCGACTATGTGTGCCATTAACTGGAGGTTGCAGAGATGAAGATAAGACACATATATAAAATACATTCACATAAACATTTTGGGTAAGGCTGATGTCTTTTCCGGATGGATGTATCTGGGCAGAGGGGGAAACAAAAGAAAAACAGGTGAAAGAAACAGGCCATGAAATTCATTTGCAATCCTTATCATAACACTGTCTCTATGGATGGGTCATAAATTAAATCTGCTGCTATAACAGTGCCCTCGCTCCTTAGACTCATCAGAGTTGTGCCGTACTTGCGCCGCATTAGAATTCAAACACACCTAAATATCGAACCAATAATTATGACGACTCCCAGGATACAAAGGAGAAACTTCCCCACACTCATAATGACATTCTGAGCCCACTCTCCTAAACCTGAGAACCATTTGCGTGGGTTCAACCATGAGACCCAGCCGGTCAGTTCATTACTCACAGTCGCTAAGGTAAGGTTGTGCTTCCTCCTGAACTCCCACTTCAACTGCAAGATATCGTCCATCTTTCGATCGATAATCTCCGTTGGGTCGTCAGTGCTGTTTGTAATATACGTACAGCACTTCATACCATATTGAGTTGCCAGAGTAACACAGTACCCACCTGTCACAGCTGTGACATAATTAAGGACCATCCTGTGCTGAATCAGTTCCTTCTTGTAAGCTTGTAACTCCCTTCCCGTATACCTGAAGGTGTTGTCATACATCTCAGTAATATTATCTATCAAGTTCACTTGCGCATGGATATACCTATGATTTATAGTTCCTCTGGCAGTACAGGTGATGTCTAATGCGAGAAGGAACTGAATCCCGGTGGATTCGTGGATCAAATCAGAGGCTGCGTGCTCTGCCCTATCTATGAGGTGTCTCTTGATGATGTGTTCATAGTGAGTATGAATATAAGGAGCCTGAGCACTGTGGTGAACGTCTTTCATCTTATCATGGGTTATGGTCATGACCTCTGGCAGTACTCTCCCAATATAACACAATCCCTCTGAGCTCGGGGCAAGCCACTTGTACGCCTTCCTTCCACATATGAAATAGGCATCATCTGGGAGAACATATGGGACAAAATATAACATTACCATATTACAAATTTTCCAAGTAAAGAAACCAATCCCTAGTTTTCCCATCTGCTCAGTACAAGTATCGGGCTGGATGATATGAGCACAATACCCTGGCGATACTTTTCCAACCCACATGGTCTTGCTTCCACGAGTATACCTATACCGAAAATACCTCCCACTGTTGGCTATTTGGCGTACAAGTTCAGAGTCTATGGGTATGCTATCAGCTCTGTGTGAAAAGATCATTGTCTGGTTATTCTACGTCACTTCCCAATTCCCGGTTTTCGGTAATTGGAAATATTAAAACACAATAAGGACCTGTCTACATGATACTGGTGGAGCTTCAAACTAGGGGATATTGAATTTCTTGTCCACCGGTCTCCCACCCCATAATTCGAGTACCTCATCTATTGCTAAAGGGTATGGTACTAATTCTGACTTGCTCTGACCTTGAGGTACCTGTGAGCACACCCAGCATTCTGTCTGGTTTAAGTCCTTACCACTAGTGAGTGGTAATCACTCAACGGATGACGGTCCATGTCGATATTAAGGTTGGACTGACATCTCTGAATGTACCCATCCTCGACTATATTCTCACAATTCCTACAAATACAATATTCATCAGACAATAACCCCTCACAGTGCCTCCGAGCTCCCTGACTACCAGAGCGCTTACTGATGCCAGCCTTTACTAAAGTGATGTGCTGATCCTGAGATCCTAAAAATTCATACTTGCCATCAGAACCCATTCCAGATCCCTGCTCGACCTCTCTGGGACCCTCACCAAAACAAACTGTCCTTATCAAAACCAGAATTACTAACAGAACCTGAAATGCAGTCTCTTGTGATCGATCCATTTGGTTAGGGGAAAGGAGGAAAATAAGAGGGAGAAAAGAAATGAAAAATGCAGGGGGAGGTGAAAAAAGAAAGTGGTACGACAACCGTTCTAGGTCTTGTTACTCTCTGTGCTCAGATGCCTTTCAACAGTCCTGCCTCTCAACTTTCCCGGAACAGACACTCCAGTGATACGAGATTCTCTACACTCTGCTCTTTGTCACGAGTTCTCTCCGGGTCAGCGACCTTCTTGCAGTGGGACAAGTGGACTCAAGTCTCTCTTTCGGCGACCTTCAATGCTGTCGTGCTGGTTAACAAGACTTGGTATGGTCCTTCCCACCTGTCTATGAGGCAACCTGAGCGTAAGAAATTTCGAATCATCACATAATCTCCAGGCTCAATGTCATGACAATTACTGTTCCGTAGGTCAGGAATCACCAGTTTTAAATTTCTTTGTTGATTTCTCAGCTGCTGGCTCATCCCAACCAAATATTTCACAGTCACTTCATTATTACATTTCAAATCATCCTGGGGGTCTATCATTACATGATGTTGTCGACCAAAAAGAATTTCGTAGGGTGATAGGTTAAGGGGAGACCTGGGAGTGGTTCTGATGCTGTACAACACTAGTGGCAAAGCTTCTGGCCACGACAATCCGGTTTCAGCCATTAATTTGCTCAGCTTGTTCTTAATAGTGCTGTTCACTCTCTCCACCTTTGCACTCGCCTGTGGACGGTACAGAGTATGCAGCTTGCTATTAATTCCCATCAGTTTGCACATGACCTGAAAGACTTCACCTGTAAAATGGGTACCCCTGTCACTTTCAATTATTCTAGGGATACCATATCTACACACAAATTCCTGCACAATTTTCTTTGCAGTGAACGTAGCAGTATTTCTGGCATCAGGGAACGCTTCTACCCAGTTGGAAAATACATCAAAACAAAATTACACATATTTTAAATTCCTACAGGGTGGTAACTGTATGAAATCGATTTGTATTACCTGAAAAGGTCCGTCTGTCGGAGGGATATGGGATGGCTCTGTTGGTATTGACTTTCCAATATTCTTCCTCAAGCAAGTAAAGCATGTCATTGCTCTCTTACCTGCATGAGAAGAGAATCCTGGCGCACACCAGCAGGCTCTTACCAGCTTGCACATACCCTCTTTGCCTAGATGAGTCAGACCGTGTGCCGCCTCAGCTAAGCTTGGAAGATATGCTCTGGGGGCCACCGGCTTACCTTGTCCACCTGTCCACAGTCCTGAGGATTCCTGGCCATACCCCTTTGACCTCCATACCGCCTTTTCCTGTAAAGAACACAAATCTTTTTCATTTTAATTTACTGTCGTGTGTTATCAGTTGTGTGAAGTAAACCATCTCTGGATGAGAGAAGAGAGTGGGATATAGTAAATAAAGAAAAGAAAAATGTCAGATTTGGAAATGTCAGGTTTGGCATTCACCAACAGGCTGTCACACCATCATGCATATCCATGTCTGTGCACAGTCTCCCTTCACCAGTATTCTCATTCTCCACCCTTTGTGCATGACCAGGCACACTAAATACTGGTGTCCTTATGTCCTTATGCTGGTGAGATATACTGGATTTGGGCAGAGCTCTGAAAGACCGAGTAGGCATGTGGCGTCTGAACTGTAATCCTGTCGGTGAACGCAAGAGATGAAGAGGAAACTTTGAAAACAAATCACATAGAGTTTAGTAACAGATAAGTTTGTAGAGGCAATGAAGATTTTACAAAATTTGACATCTGGATTGGGCACTACGGGGGAATGATTCTCTACCCGGTCTGCTCCCCTAAAAAAATTCTATGTGTGTTATATCTCTACTGGGACTATCCCAGCCATCAATCCAGTGTCCTGTCCATTCTAAGTTCATAGTGAACCCGGTATCTTTAAGATAATTTCCTCTACCTGTGATGGACATGCATCTAAAACAGTGAAATGCAACATTAGTCTTCGTGGGTATCCAACATAATTCGTACTTTCCGGACGGGAGCACGCTATATGTATACCATCTCTAACAAAACTTCTGTTAAGTTAATAAGAGGTCACTTCTGCTAGAGAAAGAAGCAAAAGTTTAGAGACCTCTTCTCAACCCCAGTAAATTTTGTTAAAAGGGTAAAGTTGCATTTATTCCGTTCTTCCCATTAACCGAATCTGTGTTTTCTATATGGCTCGTGATTCCTTACTATATGTCCCTTGATCCCGTCTATGTGTTTAATAACGTGGCTTGTTTTCTCTGTCTAGGGGTCTATATTGGCTATGTGCTCTACTACTCTTACAATCTCAAGCAAAATGTCCTTTATTTTTACAAGTGTAACATATTATTGGCCTTTTCTTACCACCAGGGTTTTGGGGTTTAGGCTGATGAGACTTTGGTGTAAGAGCCTGTATACTTTCAATCCTCAGCCTCTCCTTGTGTTGTTTTCTACGCCTAACAATATTCTTGTGGTGTTCAATTGCGCACTCTCTAAGACAAGCTACTGTGACCCCTCTCCAATTAGGCAAAGATGTTTGTACCCTGTCCCTTACTGTCTTATTGAGTCCGTCCATTAGCACAGAGACAGCCACCTCCCTGTAATTCGTATTGTTTCCTGTATCTGATACCCCAATGTATCTATCCATTATTTGCAGGGCCCGATGGAAATATTCAGATGTCATTTCATTTTCCCTCTGTTTTATGGAGAAAATCCTTCTCCACTTAACAGTTGTGGGGAAGTACAACTCTAGTTGCATGTTAATTTGCTCTAAGTTCTCCTGATTGTGTTTGTCAGTCATACGACTACCCGACTCTAATCTACAATCAGTGATACATTTTTTGGGTGTCAATATTAGGGGGTAGGCACGCTTTCAAAAATATCCACCAGTGTTTGTTTGTCGGTTCATACGCATTACCCAGATCTCTGATAAACTTCTGACATCTGGCTAAATGCTTCCGAGGGTCGGGTAATTCTGAAATGATTGACCGCAGCTCATCTCTGGGCCACGGGCAATACATTGCATTATTCCTGGTGAGGATTACTCCCTGACTATCGGTCCTCCTATTGGGAGTTACTATTTCCAAGACAGGATGTAATCCTACCATTCCGTTCCTAATCTGTTTACTGTGAGGTGTTGTTGTTTCTGTGCAATGAACTGTCTCGCACTTACCGGTAGCTGTGACCTCACTAGTTCTTTCATTGGGGAATATTGTTACTGCTCTACCTGGTTGGCTAGGCCCCACCTGAGTTTCCTGCAAGGTGACTGCTTGGAAGAGAGCTGTGATTTGGCTGGATCCTTCATCTTCCTGTGACCTATAACCTTGAAAAGACTTCAAAACAGGATACAACTTGCAAAAATTAGGGTTAATACATTGTTTTTGCACACTACTATCATTTACAGATGTACCATTGATTGCAGCCATCTTTTTTTCTTCGACCTGTGTCAGTAATGGTGTGTTTGTGTCTCCATTCCTGCTAAGTTTGGAACCTGCTCTATGAGTTAGTTCCCTTTGCACCTCCCCCTCTACTTGCCATAATTTTAAACAATCGTTATGTCTAATCCTTTGTTTTCTGGATTTAAGAAGACATATTTTACTGCTTAAGTTCTGCAATACCTCTGGTTCAAAGCTGCCCACCCTAGGGAATGGTTCCCTATCTTTGTCAGTCATACGTTCCCATTCAGACAAAAAGTCTTCAGCGTGTGGATCCTATTTCCCACACATAATACTTTTTCCTTTAAACTTCGCTGATTCCCTGGGCCGCGGCTCTTCAACCTGAACCCTGGTTAAACGTCCCTTACTTGAGCAACTGGCTCCCATAATTGTGGGCCTTTTCCCACAAACACCAAAATACTCAATATAAGGTGATGGTGAAAGTTCTCCGAGCGCTCTGCACCCGCTCATGGCCACGTTGGCCAGTACTACCATACACTGTCGATAGCGAAGGCAATGTACCCAACTTAGGGCCCCTATTGACCTATATTTACTGGAGGTTTTTAGGAATAACTTACCCTTTCCAGTAAAGTATCTGTCATTGGAGATTCTCCTGAGAGAGACCAGCGAAAACTCCCTATGCGCTTTATTATACACAAATCACGCTTGCGTATGCTCTATACAGCGCTAATGATACCGCGATTTTACGCAAAAGCTCGTAAAAAGGATATCACGTTGCGCTATATATCGCACCCACAAACGCGCGGTACAAACGCACAGCATATAGGTACTTGTTACTTATCTGCCGTACCACCACTGGAATCAAATCACAAGCTGTGAAACCTCAGCCGGAGCATATCAAAAACTATATGGGTCACAGCACAATTCACAATTCCCTACCATGCTCCTGTGTAAGTCTCCTCACGACTTACGTATTAAACCTTATACTGACGTGAGTCAGCCGCCTCACGCCACCAAGCCTCCAATCACTCGGTATACCACACGACGGGATCCCGACCATCACCTTATATTGAGTATTTTACAAACGTGGAGAGAACCCAGCGCCTTCTGTGTTATGTGCTTTTCCTAGTGAAAATGAAATAAAATTATGCATACCGCATCCCATATGTGTTCAGGCCTGTAGTATAAGAGGTATCTCTCTTGGTCGCAGTTTTCTGGCTTTTTCCAGTAGCTCCGTAAATGGACCATAAGGAGATTCAAAAAGCAACAATAGTGTAATATTGCAAACAAGGTGTGCTCATTTGGAAAGTTTCAGATGTGATGTATAGTGAGGAAAAGAATGATGCACCCAGTGTTAGGTATAAAAACTAGGTGATTTCCCCGCAGCTTAAGGTAGTTTAAAAATAAGTACCCTCAGGACTTGGATTTCTTGCATATAGTGAAATTCTTTAGGGTATTACCTAACACTGGGTGCATTGTTCTTTGCCTCACTATACATCACATCTGAAACTTTCCAAATGAGCATACCTTGTTTGCAATATTACACTATTGTTGCTTTTTGAATCTCCTTATGGAGCTACTGGAAAAAGCCAGAAAACTGCGACCAAGAGAGATACCTCTTATACTACAGGCCTGAACACATATGGTATGCGGTACGCATAATTTTATTTCATTTTCAGTTGGAAAAGCACATAACACAGAAGGCGCTGGGTTCTACCATGTTTGCATATTGTAACCCATTCGGACTTTGTCCACACAAGAGAACTCTTCTAGCTGCCCCCCAAAATCTGGGGAAGTGTTTTACGAACTTTTAAACTAAATTTCTAATTATTATATTTAATTATCCTACTATTTCTTGAATATTAGCCTTGTCATTTAGGTAGCAGCGCTATTTGCACTATTGTCTATATATATATATATATATATATATATATATATATATTCACCAGAATTTTTTAACTGCGCATGGGATATTTCTCTCAGTTCAATTCAAATGTAGCATAATCAGTCCTTTTAAATTGATGTGATTGCTGCCAATTCCTGAAAAGCCGATCCACCGGCTGGATACATGTGAAAGAACAGAAAAAAGGAAGGCGCAATTGTGAGTAAAATAGGAAATCTTTACTGATTAAAAAGTATAGGCTCACGTACATCAAGGTAAAATAATACCGGCTCCCATCTCCAAGACCCCGCAAGAATGCCTCCGGATCGCACCCAGCAGTGCTTCAGACAGGGAAACCACAGCGGGGAAGCTCACACCAATTGCTAAACGAACAGCCGCATGCACTGTGATTTGGTGTTTGGACGTAAACGCAGCTAAACGAGAGCCGCTGTGGTTTCCCTGTCTGAAGCACTGCTGGGTGCGATCCAGAGGCATTCTTGCGGGGTCTTGGAGATGGGAGCCGGTATTATTTTACCTTGATGTACGTGAGCCTATACTTTTTAATCAGTAAAGATTTCCTATTTTACTCACAATTGCGCCTTCCTTTTTTCTGTTCTTTCATATGTATATATATATATATAGATACCAAGAAATTGAGCGGCACTCATAGACTTCTTATCAAATCACCGGCGTGGACAAAGAGTCATCAAGCCAGTGGTATAGTCCAACGTTTCATGTCTTTTATGACATTTTGTCAAGGATACAACCATAACATATACCAATAAAAACTTTTATAGTAACTCACCACCGTGTGAACGCGCTGCCGTCCCGCTCTGTGCTGTGGCGCGATGACGTCAATCTCATGCGCGTTAGCGCTGACGTCCCGGCTCCTAGCAACGAGGTGCGCGGCTGCCGTGCTCCCATCACCTTGGAGACAATAGTAAACATATACAATACCAACATGTCAGATGCAGTGGCAGATAGCAAAAAAAGGAAGAGAGGGAAAACAATACTGACGATGCATGTTAGACACCTATCGATACAGTTAGATTAGCAAACACATATCGATATGCATTAACAGAAAATGTACATATATGAAGTTACATAAAGCAGTTTAAAGAACATTGATCATTCAGACCCAGAGGATGCAAGGTTTGCAATTTCTGGATCCACATAGCTTCTTTCTGAAGCAAAAGGCGTCCCCTATCCCCTCCTCTGTTATCTAATGGTACATGGTCTATCATCTTATATTTAAGACTGGCTAAATTATGTCTGAAATTCTTAAAATGTCTGGCAACAGGTTGCTCTTGATCCGTTCCTTCCAACGCATGGCGAATGGACGTTCTATGCATGGCCATGCGCTCCTTAAATTGTCTTATTGTCTTTCCAATATACAGTAGCCCACACGGGCACTTGATGTAATAAACCACGTATTTTGAAGAACATGTCAACGGATATCTGATGTAAAACTTTTTGCCAGACCTAGGATGAAAAAAGGTATCTCCTGTGTCCAAAAAACTACAGGTAGTACACCCTAGGCAACGGTAATTGCCAGGTTTTTTAGACAGAAAATGTCCCGGAGGTTTTGATTTTAATTTTGAAACATCATTATGGACTACATAATTCTTTATATTTTTACCTCTTCGCTGTCCAATCATAAGACGCTTGTTGTATAATGCGGGTAACTCTTGATCTGTGTTTACAAGAGGCCAGAAACGCTTAGCAGCTGCATTAATTTTACTGCTAGCGGTAGAGAAATCGGTGACCCAAATGATAGAATCTTGAAGTTTAGAGGGTACTGTTGGTTCAAGGGCATCCGCTCTAGGAATGAGCAATACCTTCTGCATCATTTGCTTTAGAGATTTAGGATTATAACCACTAGCTATAAATTTATTCATCATTAGATTAAGTTGTATATTTAAATCTTGTGTGTCACTGCAGATTCTCAAAGCTCTCATAAACTGGGAAAACGGAAGTCCTTGTTTAAGTGACCTGGGGTGATGGCTCTCGACCCTCAAAAGGGTATTGCGATCTGTCTGTTTATGGTAGACCGATGTGTAAAATATACTATTTCGGATGGAGATGGAGACATCCAAAAAATTTATACTGCAATTGCTAATATTGTAGGTGAACTTAATGCAATCGTCTTGCTGGTTGATAGAATTCATCATAGAGATAAAGAGTTCCTTGCTTCCAGTCCAAAGGACAAAAATATCGTCTATATAACGATAGTAACTGTGTATACATTGAGAAAAATTCAAATCCATAAAGAACAAGTCTTGTTCCAATGCGAACATAAATGCGTTCGCGTAACTCGGAGCCACGCAAGATCCCATTGCGCAGCCAAGTCTCTGAATAAAGAATTTTGCGTCATACTGGAAATAATTTCTAATTAACGTTAATTCAAGGAGATTCATAAAAAAATCGAAATCAGGCCCTTGATAATGTGGATTGTTGGTAAGTAGTCGTCTGGTCGCAATTAAACCCCTATTGTGTGGGATGCTTGTATATAGGCTGACTACATCTATGGTAGCCAGCCACCAATGTGTTTCAACCCTTGGGATCGCCAGTAATTTTAACAAGAATGAGGTGGTGTCCTTTAGAAACGTTCTCTCATTCTGCACTACAGGTTGTAGATATGTGTCCAAGAATTTGGAGATTCCATAAAATAAGGAATCCCTAGCCGAAATGATCGGCCGACCCGGGGGATTAATGGCATCTTTGTGCAACTTCGGTATGGTGTAAATCAATGGAATCCTGGGGTGTTCGACCATAAGAGAATCACACACCTTTTTTGTAATGATGTTATCTTGGACAGCTGTAGTAAGAAGAGAGTCAAGTTCTTTCTTAAAGATAATGGTGGGGTCCTGATCCAAAGGGCTATAAACATTAGACTGATTGAGTTGCCTCTCAAGTTCTAACTTATACTTTGAAAGATCTTGAACAACGATGCCCCCACCCTTATCGGCGGGGCGTATAATGATATCAGTGTAAGCGCTAAGGTTTTTGAGGGCAATTTTTTCACCTTTGGTGAGATTACTATGTATAGGAAGATTTGTTTCCACATAGTTCTCAATTGTCATCCCCAACTGTGAGGTGAAACATTTAATAGCAGGATTGTTTGATACAGGGTCGAATGTAGATGTTTTCTTTATTATGGTTTGAGCAGTACTCTTAACCCCAGTATCGTCAAAGAACTCCTTCAGTCTAAGCTGTCTATTAAGACACTGTAAGTCCACCTTATTTTTCAATGTATTAGGTCTATTGGTCGGCACAAAGGATAGTCCTTTATTCAGGACTGACAATTCATCCATGGTCAAAGTTTTGGACGATAGGTTGAAGACTACGTTTAATCCCCCGGGTCGGCCGATCATTTCGGCTAGGGATTCCTTATTTTATGGAATCTCCAAATTCTTGGACACATATCTACAACCTGTAGTGCAGAATGAGAGAACGTTTCTAAAGGACACCACCTCATTCTTGTTAAAATTACTGGCGATCCCAAGGGTTGAAGCACATTGGTGGCTGGCTACCATAGATGTAGTCAGCCTATATACAAGCATCCCACACAATAGGGGTTTAATTGCGACCAGACGACTACTTACCAACAATCCACATTATCAAGGGCCTGATTTAGATTTTTTTATGAATCTCCTTGAATTAACGTTAACTAGAAATTATTTCCAGTATGACGCAAAATTCTTTATTCAGAGACTTGGCTGCGCAATGGGATTTTGCGTGGCTCCGAGTTACGCGAACGTATTTATGTTCGCATTGGAACAAGACTTGTTCTTTATGGATTTGAATTTTTCTCAATGTATACACAGTTACTATCGTTATATAGACGATATTTTTGTCCTTTGGACTGGAAGCAAGGAACTCTTTATCTCTATGATGAATTCTATCAACCAGCAAGACGATTGCATTAAGTTCACCTACAATATTAGCAATTGCAGTATAAATTTTTTGGATGTCTCAATCTCCATCCGAAATGGTACATTTTACACATCGGTCTACCATAAACAGACAGATCGCAATACCCTTTTGAGGGTCGAGAGCCATCACCCCAGGTCACTTAAACAAGGACTTCCGTTTTCCCAGTTTATGAGAGCTTTGAGAATCTGCTGTGACACACAAGATTTAAATATACAACTTAATCTAATGATGAATAAATATATAGCTAGGGGTTATAATCCTAAATCTCTAAAGCAAATGATGCAGAAGGTATTGCTCATTCCTAGAGCGAATGCCCTTGAACCAACAGTACCCTCTAAACTTCAAGATTCTATCATTTGGGTCACCGATTTCTCTACCGCTAGCAGTAAAATTAATGCAGCTGCTAAGCGTTTCTGGCCTCTTGTAAACACAGATCAAGAGTTACCCGCATTATACAACAAGCGTCTTATGATTGGACAGCGAAGAGGTAAAAATATAAAGAATTATGTAGTCCATAATGATGTTTCAAAATTAAAATCAAAACCTCCGGGACATTTTCTGTCTAGAAAACCTGGCAATTACCGTTGCCTAGGGTGTACTACCTGTAGTTTTTTGGACACAGGAGATACCTTTTTTTCATCCTAGGTCTGGCAAAAAGTTTTACATCAGATATCCGTTGACATGTTCTTCAAAATACGTGGTTTATTACATCAAGTGCCCGTGTGGGCTACTGTATATTGGAAAGACAATAAGACAATTTAAGGAGCGCATGGCCATGCATAGAACGTCCATTCGCCATGCGTTGGAAGGAACGGATCAAGAGCAACCTGTTGCCAGACATTTTAAGAATTTCAGACATAATTTAGCCAGTCTTAAATATAAGATGATAGACCATGTACCATTAGATAACAGAGGAGGGGATAGGGGACGCCTTTTGCTTCAGAAAGAAGCTATGTGGATCCAGAAATTGCAAACCTTGCATCCTCTGGGTCTGAATGATCAATGTTCTTTAAACTGCTTTATGTAACTTCATATATGTACATTTTCTGTTAATGCATATCGATAGGTGTTTGCTAATCTAACTGTATCGATAGGTGTCTAACATGCATCGTCAGTATTGTTTTCCCTCTCTTCCTTTTTTTGCTATCTGCCACTGCATCTGACATGTTGGTATTGTATATGTTTACTATTGTCTCCAAGGTGATGGGAGCACGGCAGCCGCGCACCTCATTGCTAGGAGCCGGGACGTCAGCGCTAACGCGCATGAGATTGACGTCATCGCGCCACAGCACAGAGCGGGACGGCAGCGCGTTCACACGGTGGTGAGTTACTATAAAAGTTTTTATTGGTATATGTTATGGTTGTATCCTTGACAAAATGTCATAAAAGACATGAAACGTTGGACTATACCACTGGCTTGATGACTCTTTGTCCACGCCGGTGATTTGATAAGAAGTCTATGAGTGCCGCTCAATTTCTTGGTATCTATTTGATTTGCACGGAGAGGGCACCATAGCCATTTGAATCTAATGTTTGGAGTGCCGGTCATCCCATCCTAGTTCCTATATATATATATATTTTTTTTTTTTTATTATTATTATTTTTTTTTTACAGGTACCCTATGGTTTCTACAGGACAAGTGGACGTGAATGGTGGTGTGGGATGTTGGTAAGTATATGTGAGTGTGACTGTGTGTCTGAGTGTGCAAGAGTGATTTATTAAAGTTTTACTTTCACGGTTTGTGTGTATATTGTCTTTATTTGAATATTTCTTTTGTTGTGGAACTACAGGTACCAGATGGACCTTTAATTCCCTGCATGCTGGTACATGTGGTTCTCCAAGTACCAGCATGTGGGGAGGCTCGCTGGGACTTATAGTTTCCAACAAAAGACAATATTTCTTCTTTTTTTTTTACACAAAAAGCTATGAAGGAGCTGTGGGTGGCGGCCATAGCCCTGGGCTTCATCCCTGGCCCTTGGGTGCCTAGAGCATTATTACAGGGGTCCCAACTCTCCAAGGGAATCCCAGCCAGCGGTGACTAGTTGGGGGAATGCTGCTGCAGCTGCAGGGACCTGCATAATAGTGTCTCCCGGTAGAATGTCTTCGGAAAAACCCTGGTCAATAGCAGGGGTGCCTTTCCGACATACAGAAATAATCCCGGGCTGATAACGTGTTCACGTGTAAAAACCCTAAAGTAAGTCTGAAAGAGCTATAAGTTGGCTTGTTAAAGCAATCCATGAATGAAGCAATTTGAGCATACTGAATTAGATACTCTTCTGTTACAAAGTTGTGCTGCTAAATTATCCCGTGAATGACATATGTGGAGATGTGCAGTGAACTACAGTATAGACATCTCTGTTGGCATATTATGCAAGAGGCAGCCCATCATATTAATTAATATAGATCATTTGGTGTTTTGTATTTGGGTGGGTTTTTGCCTATACTGAGGATATAGATTACAGTAAAATATAAAATATGTCCATATAAACTTGCTAAATAGCCTGTGTGAACATCAGATGTAAGCAGCTATAATACCCTAATAAAGAACACACTTGTAGATGTAGTTTTTATTCACATTCTTTATTTCACTTAAACTTCACATCTTTTGTTTTTATTCACTAATCTATATGAGCAAAGACACAAATAAATTATTTTATTGCATAAAAAGCTTTTATTTGAATAAACAATTAAAGTTATATTCTATTGGTCTATTTGGAGTGTACTTAGTGCATCAATATGGATTTCTTTTCTTAACTTCTACAGTATTTGGATCTGTTGCATAGTAAAACAATTGTCCTTTAAATATCGAACATAAATCTAATCAAAAGCACTGGGTTTTTACAACCCAAAGCTTTTTAAATAAACCTCTAACTCTATTATCTGAGTAACTGTATGCCATTTTTTATAAAATGACTTTTAATAAATACAATAATACCCAAGTTAGAAGCAGTCTCCACACCTTTGAAGCTATTCATGCAAAATATTTTGGGTCAGATGCATCATCGCTTGGAGAGTGATAAAATGGAGAGTGAAAAAGTACCAGCCAATTAGCTCCTAACTGCCATTTTTCAAACACAGCCTGTGACATGGCAGTTAGGAGCTGATTGGCTGGTACTTTTTCACTCTCAATTTTATCACTCTCCAAGCGATGATGCAT